>NW_009242975.1:1414601-1419315 GCF_000388065.1 Fonticula alba
GGGGGGGTGGCGGATGCCCGCGACGGTGGGCAAAGATCGGTCAGTCTGAGTGATGCGTGCCTCCCCCCCCCCCACCGCGCCAGCCGGGAGGGCCCGTGTCCTGTGTTCCCCTCGTTCCCTTTCCCGTCCTCCAGGCCGAGAGTGGGCGCGGGCGCGCTGGCCTCATGGGTGCGATCTCGGCGATCACGCCCAGGTCATGCGCGGCCGTGCGACCGTCCCCGCGCCGCGCCGGCCGCGGCCGGTCGTTTAGGTTTCCCCCCCCCCCAGGCTGGGACGACCTCCCACTGGCGCCCCTGCACCGCCCCCACCCGAAGGCACCGGCAGGCGGCCGGGAGGCGGTTGCCATCCAATTCGTTGGCACATGACACCGCGCGCCTTGTCCCGCGCTTTTGGGCCTCCCCCACCCCTGTTGGTTCTGCCCGGGACCCGGGAATTGTCCCGGAGACGGTCCGTGGCCCGCCCAGCCGCCCGTAAGGGGGAGGAGGAGGGAGGAGGGGATGTGGGTCGCGGCTCCGCTCGATAAAAAGGGAACTTAGCCACCGATCGGGGCCGGCCGTGCCCCGGCGGCAGCGTCCCCCCCCCCCCCCCCCTCTTCTCTCAACCTCTTGTGCTTCCCTTCCCCTCTGCCTCTCGCCCTGTCGCCCCTCCCCGCCCCCGATTCGCGGTAGTGGTGCGCCCCTCCCTCTGTCTCTCCCTCTCTCTCTCCCCCCTCCCCCTCCCCCTCCCCCCTTCTTCCCCTTCCCCAGCCGTCAGCAGTCACGGTCCCGTTCCCGGTCTCGCCGGACCCTCGCCCCCTCTTCCCCCTCTCCCTCCCCCCCCCTCCCCCCTGAGATCCTCACCCGGGTGAATTCCCCCCTCTCGCAGAGCCGCCAACGCCCCAGCGATGTCAGGACCCGATCCCAGTCAGATCGTACGTTTGCCTCAACATTGGCGCCCCCCCCCCCCCTCCTCCCCAAAGTGTCGGATGTGTAATCACCAACTGACTTGTCCCCTGCCCCTTCGTCTCTCAATCACCCACACGCCGCGCACAGGCTTCCAGCTGGGCCGAGTACAAGTCCGCCACCGGGCGGCCGTACTACTATAACTCCATCACCAAGGAGAGCGTTTTCCAGCGCCCTGATGCCCTGCGCACGGCGGAGGAGGTGCGCCCCTTTCCCCTGACGACCGGCCTGCGCTTTTCCATCTCGCTTCGCTGTCTTCCCCCGCATCATAGGCCTGTCCCACTGACTGAGCTCCCCCTCCCCCCCCGGGCGCGCACGCCTGGCGCCTCTCGGGTATGCTCCCCCCCCCCATGCCAGCTTGCTTCCCCCTGGAGGGACTTCACCACCGAAGAGGGGAAGGTGTACTTCCACAACCGCGAGACCAAGGAAACCCTCTGGGACCCTCCGGCTGACTTCGCCGGGATTCTGGAGCGCGCCGGGCGCCTGCCCAAGCCCGCGTCCACCGCGCCGACCCCGGCGGTCCCGGTGGTCCCGGCGGTCCCGGTGGCCCCGGTGGTCCCGGTGGTCCCAATGATCCCGCCCGTGGCTCCGGTGCTCCCGATGGTGGTGCCAGATGTCGGGGTCCCGGTGGCCACTCCGATCACCGGCATTCCCCTGGCCGGGATGGGCCCGGTTGGTGGTGGTCGGCCCATGGCGGTCCCGAGTGTGCCGCTGGCGGCGCCAGTCGCTTCCGTGGTGGCTGGTCGGCCGGTCCTGCCCGGAGTCCCGGCACCGAGTATCATCCCGCCGGGGGCCGGGCAGCATGCCCTGGCCGGCCGGCCCACGGTCCCGGCGGCAATCCCCAGCCTGGCCGTCCCGACAGCCATGTCTCCTCTGGGTTCGTGTCGCGTCGGCCACTGTGTTGTCTCTTGTGCATGTTTTTTTTTTCCATGGGCCACACTAACTCCATGTTGCTGTTTGCTTGCCCACTGGCAGGCTCCCTGCCTGGTCATGGCCCGGAGCGCTTGGACCCGGCGGATCCGCGGTATCTCTTCCGCCTGATGCTGCGTGATGCGTATGCCCGGAAGCCGCATGGCCCCTTCGGACCGGACAGCCGGCGTGGGTGGACCTGGGAGCTTCTCCTGCGCGAGGTGATCGGCCAGCAGAATTACACCACCATCCCGACGCTGGAAGAGCGCAAGGCCGAGATCATCCGCTTCTTGGAGGATGTGGTACCGACCCCGGTGCCGCTGGCGGTGCTCAACGCCGCCGGGCCTGCCGGTGTGGATGTCGCCGACGAGCCGGACGAGGCGCCGAGCACGCGCCCCGGGTCACCCGGGCCTGGTGGCTCGGCTGGCACGGACCCCGAGGGGCCGGGTGCCGGCCAATCGGCCGATGTCCTGGCCAAGGAGGCCCTCGACATTGTGGCCTCCATGGATGAGGACTTCTCTCACCTGCTTGAGCGCTATCAGGATGTCCCGCCTGCGGCGTATGTCAGCCGACTGCAGGAGCTCTCGGCCGCGCGGACGCGCTTCTTTGACATGCTCCGCCGGCGCACCCAGCTGTCGGACATCGAGCTAGTCCGAGCGCTTCCCTCCATGCTGCCGGAAACGCACTTCATGCTGCCAGAGATGTTGGCGTTGTCATCGTCGTCATCGTCGTCGTCGTCGTCGGCGGCGGCGGCCACGGCGCCAAGTGCAGCCGCGTCGGCAGCGGACCCGGCCACGGGCGAGGCTGCGGCCCCGGCGGCCTCGGCAGTGGATTCTGCGCCAGCGGACTCCGGCGCAACGTCAGCTTCGGCCTCGGCCTCGGCTTCGGTCGCGGCAGCGGCGGCAGCGGCGGCGGCGGTCGCTGCCGCCGCCGCCGCAGCGCGTCTGGAGAAAGACATCTCTGGGTCCATGCCGATCATCAACGCCCAGACTAAGTCCAACCGGTGGCGGTCTGTGGCCGAAGCATTCCGTGCGGATCCGGCCTTCCTGGCCGTCGAGCCGGAGGATCTGCGCCGGCTGCACTTCGAGCGGTATCTGGCCGTCATGCAGCATTACAGCCGGGTCCGAGCCAAGCGCCAGGAGGAGGACCTGCGTCGGCGCTTCCAGGCCGTGTTGGAATCGGTACGCGCGCGCCCGTCCTTCGGATTGTTGCCTTCCATTGTGCAGTAGCTGCCCCCCCTCGACACTTGTCCCCCCCCCTCCCCCTCCTGTCGCGTCGGGTCTAACATCGCACCTCGGCCATGCAGCTTCCCAACTTCTCGATTGAATCGCGCTTCAACGAGCTCCAGCCCCTGTGGCTCCGGAGCAAGGCCTTTATGGAGGATTCCGAGCTGCAGGGCTTGTCGAAGTTGCAGCAGCTGACCTTCTACCGGGAGATCATGGAGCCGCGGCTGCGGCGTGAGGTGGACAAGCTTGATGCCGAGCGTCGGGCCATCCTGCGCCGGGACCGCAAAAACCGCGACGCCTTCCGGGGGTTGCTGGAGGAGATGGTGCACCAGGGCAAAATTGAGGCCACCACTCGCTGGGAGGATGTTTATGCCAACATCCGGCAGTCGCACATTTTCCGCGCGATGTTGTCCAACTCCTCCGGCTCGCAGCCGCTGGATCTGTTCTTCGACCAGCTGGCTCGTCTGGTGGCTATCGCCGAGCGGGACCGCGAGGCGGTGGAGGCCATCCTCCAGTCGGCCGGTTTTGTGGTCACTGCACAGACCCCCTCGACGGACTTCTTCCGCGCGGTGTTGGCCGACCGCCGGGGCCAAGACCTGAAGAATCACAACTTGCGTTTCTTGTTTGAGGATGTACGTGTCCCTTCTGCTGCTGCTGACGAGGGGCCCCTCTGTCCATTTGCCTCGCTTCGCAGGGCTGCATGTCTGGTGGCTTTGTCCCGGAGAATATGCACACCTGTGTGTGTGTGTGTGTGTGTGTGTGTGTGTGTGTGTGTGTGTGTGTGTGTGTGTGTGTGCGCGCGCGCCCCGTGTACTAACTTGTGTCTTTTCTCGAACCTCCCTCCTGTGTCCAACTGCCGTGGATAGCTCCGCCAGCGGGCCCTTGACGAGGAGGCCGACCGACAGAGGCTGCTGGAGCGCCGGCGTCGGGGGCTCTTCTCCTTCCTTCGTTCCAACTCACTGGCCTGCACGCCGGGCGCCGATGTGAGCATGGTCCTGGCGGCTGCGGCACAAGCCCCGGAAGGGGAGGCCTTCATCGAGGCACATGCTGGGCGCGATGCCGACTTGCAGAAGGCCGTCGCCGAGTTTGTGCGTCTAGTAGCCGAAGGCAAGGAGCCCAAGTCCGAGGCGGATGACCGGCCGGATCGTGGGTCGGCGTCTGGGGATTCTGAGCTCCGGCACCGTCGGGGCTCGCGCTCAGGCTCGCGCTCACGATCTGTGTCCAGGTCACGGTCGCGGACCCGATCGCGTTCGCACTCGCACTCGCGTTCGCGGTCGCGGTCTCGGTCGGGCCTGCCGGACGGTGGGCGTCGTGCCGGCGGCCGTGGTGGCTATGGCTACTCTAGCCGTGGCAGGTCGCGGTCGAGGTCGCGGTCGCACTCACGCTCGCGCTCGCGCTCGCGTTCCCTTTCCCCCGGACGATCTGCCTACTATGGTGGCGGGTATGGCGACCGGCGTGGGTCCGGGCGGGGGCGCCTCCGTGACTCGCGCGACCGGGACTTCGATCGGCGCCGTGATCGGGACTACGACCGTCGCGAGCATGACCGGCGCCATGGCCGCGAGCGCGATGAGCTCGATGCTCCCATGGCCGGGGCCACCTCCTCCGGATAAGGGACTTGTCATCCGGATGGGAGGGGGG
>NW_009242975.1:1419325-1420159 GCF_000388065.1 Fonticula alba
CCCCCCCCCTCTTTTCTCCCTCCTCCTCGCGTTTGGTTATTTTTGCTTTCCCTGAACCCTTCTTCGTCCACATTCTCAGGACTCTCACTGTTGTGTCTATTTCTCTTCCCTCCCCCTCCATCGTCCCCCCCCCCTCTCTCTCTCTCCCTTCTCTCTCTTCACCTATCTCTGTCACCATCCTCTCTCTCCTCTACTTCTTGTCCTTGCCACCCTTTTGCTCAGCATCGTGCATCCTGACAGCGTGGCTTGGCTTCTCTGGAGTCCATATCCCATCGAAATATACCCCATGTGAAACCCCACCGCCGATCCATCCTCCCATCTGTCCTCCCGGTCAGTGGGCTGTCTTCCTCGGTGGACGTGGGCAGAGGCAAAGGAGATGTATTTTCCGCCGGGCCACAGCTCGCCGAGCCAACCGGCATATTCAGTCCAGCGAAAAGTACACATTCGAGGCCGGGTGTGTTTGGAAGAAGTCGGCCCCAAACTCGTCGTACATTTGCCGGCTTGTGAATACTGGCCCCCGGGCGGACATGGCCGCACCGCGCCACGCATCGAGAGTCGGATCGTGAAAAGGGGTGTCCTGAGTTGGAGACCCGCCACGCCCATCGAGCTGCCCAAATGGGCCGCGCAGGCGCAGTGACGCCGCATCGACTTCGTCCAAATTCATGCGGATGTCGGCAAAAAGACGCTCGCCAAAGCCGGGGAGGTTTACCGGGCCGCCGGTGCAGAAAACATCCTACCAGGGCACAGGCGGAGCAAAGGGCGATGGTCAGCGGGGCAAGTGCAGTCGAAATGACGGGCGGCGGTCAACACACGAGGGTGGGGGTGGGGGTGGGG
>NW_009242975.1:1420169-1423959 GCF_000388065.1 Fonticula alba
GGGGGGGGGGCAGAAATACCTGAACAACGCGCGAGCGTGCGGTTGGATTGATCTCGGCAAGCACCCGCGAAGCGGTCTGCGACAGGCCACACAGATCATTACCAATGATCGATGGCTGGAAGAGAGCCTGCATGGCAAAGTGGCGCAGGAGTACGCAGGCGCGCATGAGAGCCGGTCATGGGCGGAGAGGCAAGGCGAGCCAGGACAATGAGCACACCGATGTGTAAGTTGCAATCGGCAAGTGCGAAAACCAAAAGCAAAACACGGCGCGCGACGCACCTCGGGCACACGGAGGCGCTCGATGTTCAAATGGATCTGATGCTGCTCATGTAGGTTCAGGGTCTCGTCGCTGATGCCGCGCGCCAGCATGGCATCCTTGACATTGGTTGGGGTGAAGCCGCGCGAGCGCTTGCGCGTGTTGAAAAAGGCCGGCAGAGCCACACCATGCGTCAGCAGGGCCAGGAGCCAGTCCTGCGAGCGGTCGACCAGCAGCGAGTCCACCGCATTCGGGGCCGACAGGTCAGTCGGCGTGAAGGCCGGCTCATACCGAACAATTTGTGTTTCGATGGCCGCCAGCAGCGCAAGGTCCTCCTCTTCAGCCTCCTGATCACCCTCCGTAGACTGCGCAGTGTGGATGATTGCCACGCAGGGGCGCGTTAATGCACACGCGGGACAGCAAGCATGCAGGATGCCGCGAAGTGTGGGGCGGAGATAGGGTGATGGTGGTGAGGGGGAGGGGGAGAGACACCCGAGGGTCGTACAATCTCGCGGTAAATGGACCAATCGCTGTCATCGGCGCCAAAGTTGTCATCGTCACTGTCGTCCTGGTTGCCGCGGCCGCCAGCCCGACCGCGCCCCCGGCGGCGCCCTCCCCGAGAGGGCCCGGTCTCGCCGGACGGATCCGAGGAAAGCCCCTCACCGGAGGAGGCCAGGTTGGCCAGGTGGCGCATGCGCTTTTGCGCGGTGGCCGAATGCCGGGACAAAAGTTGCTGCCGCCGGCTGCGCGACTCGCGCAGACGCTCGATGATGCGCTTTTCGGTTTCCATGGGTGTCAGCGTTTGGCCGGGAGAGGGGAGAATAGGGCCACAGGAAGGAAGGAGGGAAGGGAGGGGAAGCGGGCGGGGAGGGGGAAACGAATGGCCCATGGGCAAGTGTACCTGGCGCTCGGCCAATTTCTGTGCAATGAAAAGACGAGGGTCGGCCTCGTAGGCAAGTCGATCCAACTCGGCTTGCTCGGCCTCGGCCTGGAGTGCGGTCTGACGCTGTTCTTGGGCCCGGGCCCGGGCATCCGCCGCGCCCTTCAGCAGTCGCTGCTTGCGCTTCTCGCGCACTTCGGCCGGGGTGAGCTGTTCGTCCGGCACATCCAACAGGGGGTATGCGGCTTCGGTCTTGGGGGACTAGCGTGTTGCAAACATGTCAGCAAGGACCAGCGGGGACGGAGGCAGGGGAGAAGGAGGACATCCGGCGGAGCATCCCCACTTCGTGGAGACGCCCGACCATGGTGTGCACGCACCGAGGTGGTGTCAATGCCGAGGGCGCGATTCCGGGCGGTGGTCAGTTCCCCTTCCGCTCGCTGGATCGCCTCCAGCAATTGATCCACCGACTGGAAGCCATTTCGAGAGAGGTACGCCTGTCCAGCGGGGCGGGAGCGGGGGGGGGGGGGGAGGGAGGAATAAACATCCAAGTTGGTGCGCCAAGGAGAAGGTAAGAGGACCGAAAGGAGAGCAGCGGACAGGGGCAGAGGGGGGGGGGCGGGGGCGAGGTGGGATTCATCGCACCTGGAAGGCTTTTGGAGTCAAGACCTCCTGTTCGGCAAGGTGGACACGCAAGTTGTCAACCACCTCCTCAAGCCGAGCCATCCGGGCGGCGCGCTTCTTGGCCGCCTGTTCTTGCAGTCGGCGGCCGCTTTCGGCACGCATTTGCCGAATGCGCTCGATTTCCTCGGGGCTATTTTGCTTGAGCAGCTGGATGATGGCAGCCACACGCGCATGTGAATGCACGCAGATGTGTATGCATGCATGTATGTATGTGTGTGTGTGTGTGAGAGAGAGAGGAGGAGGTACACTCGGGGGAAGGGAGGCAGGGCGGAGGGCAGGTGGAACGCACAGCCTCGCTGACGCGGCATTGGATGATGCGATTCAGCCGATCGAAGATGTCGCGCGTGGGCTGGCCCTTGAGAGCCTCTGGCAGCAGGGAGCTCGATGATCGGTCGAAGAAGGTCATAATCTCTCGGGAATAGTCGGTACTCACGCGGCAGTGCTCATGAATGAGACTGGCTAGCGTGTGAGGCGAGTTGAACTGATCCTGCAGATGGGGGTACTTCATGGACAGGATCGATCCGAGAAGGGACTCCATGGATGCGCCACCAAGGTCCACGCTGGGGCCGGGCGGGGGAGGTGCGAGGAGTCGAGCGGAGAGAGAGGGGAAAAGAGGGGGAGGGGATAAGTTTTCTGGGATCCCCAGGGAAAGGAGGGCCGACGGATCGGGGAAAAGAGGTGGTTGTGGCACACGAGCGCACCGCCGGGCATGGTTGAACTGAACCTGGCCGTCGAGAACCGGCACCACATGTGAGTTCCGGTAGCCGGCAGCCACAATGAGCGACGCATCAGGTGCCGACTGGGAGCCCACCTGCGACAGGCCATAGTGGTAGGCATAGAGAAAGTCCACGCCGTGCGAGACTGCCGGCGCGCCGTACAGCTCGAAGAGCATCTCGTTGGTGGCTGCACCGAGCGGGTGCAGATGGGAGGAGGCAGTCATGGCGATGTATGTGAGCATGAGGCACCAGCAAGTGTGCAATGACCCAAGACCAGGGGATGTACACACCAGAGCGGATGCCATTCGGCAGGCAAAAGGCTTCCGTGATGACCAGCGGGTGGTCCACCGCTTGACCACGGACGCCTAGGCGAGCAAAGGAAAAGTCCAGGATCTCCTCCTGGGGGTGCCAGGAGGGGAGGCACCGGTGTCGTGGGACAGGAGAGGAGGGGAGGAGGGGGAGGAGGGGGAGGTATCAGAGGAAGGGCATCGCAGAGGGGCGTGCGCATGGGCATGTATGTGTATGTGTTTCATGTACCATGACGTCAAAGTTGACCAGGAGCCCGTGGTCTGCACCGTGGGGCTGGCGTGCGTGGAGGCGACTGCCAGTCGGATCGGCGTAGACAGCGTGGCCGACGCGCGTGAGATTGGCCGATGGGTCATCGGTTTTGCGGTTGACCCGCGGCTTGGCGGCCACGCTGGGAAAGTCCACTGGTGTTGTCGTTGTCGGCGGCGTCGTCGGTGTCGTGGTCGTTTTTTCCGTCCCCCACACAGTGTGGAGACACGCAAGAGTGGCGCGGGTCAGAAGGGGGACGAGCGGAAATGGGTCCAGAGCAGAGCTGACGTACGGCAGGGAGCCGGGTCACTTGACCAGCCGGCGCGGAAGTTGAAGGACCCTGTTCGGGCGAGGGGCGTGGCGCGGCCGGGAGGGACACGGAGCAGGCGTGTAGCATGAGTTGGTGGCCGAGAGAGGGGTGGGGGAGGACCCAGCGAAGTGCGCGGCGAGGGCGAGGCAAGGACGAACCATTGTCAATGATGATCGCCTGGCGCTGGTCGCCTGTGGCTGGGGCGAAGCGTGGCGGGTTTTCCCGCTCCAGGCTTGGGAGCTTGGCCTGCGGGAGGTGGTAGATTGGTCGAGTCTGCTCCGAAGGGGAGTCCCCCAGGCCGGGCGGGGCGTCGGAGGTCATTTGCGAATGGGCTCCCCGCGCGAGGGAGTTGGCTGCCAAAGAGAATGGGCGGGGGCGCGAGGGGCGGGCGG
>NW_009242975.1:1424522-1427646 GCF_000388065.1 Fonticula alba
CCCCGAGAGGGCTTAGTCCACGAGTAGAAACACCCCCACTGCCAACTGAACGGTCGCGGCCCGCGGTGCGCTTGTTGTGATGTCCCCCACACATGCTTGACTTTCTCTCCCTCTCTCGCCCTTTCCTGCTCTCTTTCTTCCTGTCTCTCTTTCCCGCCCCCTGTCCCGTTAAATTGAGATAGCAAGCCGAGCTCCTGGAACGCAGAAACAAAATTCATTGGCGGCCCTATCCCCACCCCGCCCACCTCCCCAGGTCCGACCCCCGGGCCAGGAGGGCACGCTTGGACAGGAGGACTAGCGCTGAGTACCAACACGCGTGAGTAGCGCGCCGGTTGCCTGGTCGGACGCGCGGAACAGGAACTCGCTGACTCCGGCAGCCGCAAGGTCCTGCTGATCAGCGGCCCGATGGAAGGCCGCCATTGGATCGGCCTCAGGGTGGCCCTGCTGCGAGCCATGTGTGGAGGGACTTTCGGCAAACAGCAGATCCGACAGGGCAGCCATCGGGGCACGAGTCACGCGCAGGCGCCCATCAATGGCCAGATCCCCAACCGACGAGGCGGTGTCCAGGCCGCGCACGCTCAGCACCAGCTGCGCCCGACGAGCCAGGGCCCGAACCAATTCATTGTAACCGAAGGCCAAGCTGCTGGCCGAGGCCGTGGTCAGGGCCACCCGCGGGGCTAGCAATGCCGCATCGGCCGGCAGCCGAGCCAGCATGGAGACCCTTCGAGTGGCCGTGTGGCCCGGACGGCCTGCAAGCAGCTTTCCCAGCAGTCGGGTCATCACCTGGTGCGGCTCGGCGCCGAACTGCGCCATCAGTGGCAGTAGCGAGTCGAAAATGATCACAGCGCGCCCGGGCCCGAGACCAGCCGGCCGAGGGCTGGTTCCCGGCTGGCCTGGCGCATCATCCAGCGCCAAGGTCTCGAGGAGACAGCCCAGCCGATCTAGCCCAGCCGGCCCGCAGCCACATGTGTCCATGTTGAAGGGAACCGTCAGATCGGTGGCCGGCGCGCCGGGCGCTGCGAAGGGCGACTGGCTGCAGTCGCGGCACCGACAAGACTGCGCGCTAAGTGGATCGACCACCACCAAATCGCCCGTCCGAACGGCCTGGGCCAAGTCAATACCCTGGGGGGACAGACGGCCAAGGGGGGCAGGGAGACGGAGGCGCGAGGGGGAGGGCAGAGGGAAAGAGAGCGAGAGAGAGAGGATCAGTGGGGCGAGAGCGAGTGCTGAAGAGGTGGACGAGAGGTGGAGCACGTGCGGGCGCAGTCAATGTACATACGCGCTTTCGGGCCACCAGCGCAAAGGTGGTCAGCGAGCTTTCCAGCGTCACCAGGACCACCCGCTCCACCGGGGGGTGAGTAGCCAGCAGGAAACCCGGGTGCACGGGCTGGCCGGCGCGCTTGGCCGCCGCTCGGAGTTGGCCGAGGGCCGCCAAATTTTGCAGGCTCCACAGAAGCCAATCGTGCACGAGGCACTCGGCGCTGGCGGGCAGCGCATCCGTGGCCAGAGTCAGTCCGGCCCGCGGGGGGAGGGAAAAGCCCCGCGATTGGGCGAAGGGGGTCCCATTGATGGTCGGAGCCGCCTGGCTCTCGGTCAAGCCGGCTGGTGTGGGGCAGCCAAGCAGGCCGCCCAAGGTGAGGCCCGGGTGCGTGGAGCCGGAGCCAGGGCGCATCGTCCTGGTTCGGAGGGGAGGGGGGGGGGGGGGGGGCCTGGGCGCGCCCCAGGGCACGGGTGTCCCCCCCGCGCCAGCAGGGCGGGGGGCACCCAGAAAGAGCCAAGTGCCTATCTTGCTCGAGCCGTGGCGCGTTGTGGCCGCCTTTTCCGGGGAGGGGGCGTGGCCGGCAGCGGCCCGCCGGCCCTGTGGCTGGGCAATTCACCAAGGGGTGTGCCGGGTCCGAGGCCCTCCGGGGGGGGGGGGGGGGAGGCGGGGGGAGGGCAGCAGCTAGAGCGATGCCAGGGGAGAGGGGAGGGAGGGCCTGTGCAGAGGAGGTAGATCTATTGCTCGCCACTGTATCCGAGGGTCGCCGTGGTGCCACTGAATGAGTCCCAATCCCAGGGGCGTGCGCCGCTTGGCCGTGGGGAGGGGACGCACGCGGTGTGCGCTGGGCAGCCTCTCCCGGACGTGGGAGGAGATCGGGGCAGCTGCTCATCCGCCATCCTTCCGACCCGCGCCCCTCCCCCCCCCCCTCTACTCCCAGACTTGGCTGCATGGACCCGGGCAGGGCACGGATCGGCGAAGGGCCTCGCGGCTATGCATTGGCACTTGGCTGGGGTCGGGTCGTCGATCGTACGGGGCCAGACGTCCATCCGAATGGCTTGGTGCCTGGCACGCCGCCAGACAGGAGGCTCGGCTCGGTGCCCAAAAGAACCCGGGAAAGAGGACTGGCATCCGACACAAGGGCGCCTCCTGAGTTGACACACACACACACACACACGCACACACGCACACACGCACACACGCGCACACGGAGACTGACATGGCCAGGGATCGGGACACACAAAAACATACATACACATTCGGAGGAGGCCCCACCTTCCAGAAAGAGGAGGAGAGCGCGCGCGAGGGGAGGAAGAGGGGAAGAGCGTGGTGTGTATGCCACAGCCAAGCACGCATGCGGTGTATTTCATGGTGTGCGGAAGGGTCAGAATTGCCCCAGGCGTGCCAACGACGGGAGCTTGAAGGCCCAATCGGGCGGAGACAAGAAAGGGAGGCAAGAAAAGGAGCACGGCAGAGCGGAGACCCTCCTATCGGAGGAGTTTCTCCAGCCGCTGGCATAGCTCAAGCTCCTCCGGGGAGAAGGTGGGCACAACGTCCTTGCCGGATCCCTTCTTCCCCGCGCCGCCCGAGGAGGAGGCCTTCTTCTTGCTCTCAGTCGGAGCGGTCGGCCTGTCCGGGAGCATGGAGGACTCAATGCGGACCACCTTGTTGCGGCTGGTGTGGCCGGCTGCCAGGGACACTGATGTCTTCGGCACGCGCAGCGTGTCCGAGATCAGGAGACACAAAGCAGCATTCGCCTTACCCTTGTCGGGGGCGGCGGTCACGGCAGCCTTTCGGTGTGCGGTGGCGCGGTGGGTGGGTAGGTGGGTGGGGGGGGGGGGGGGGGGGGGATGATGATCGTGGTGG
>NW_009242975.1:1427741-1438681 GCF_000388065.1 Fonticula alba
GGGCGAGGGGGTCAGCGCGCAGGCGAACGGCAAGCGGGCGTCAGCCTGAGCAGACAGGGACAAAAATGGGGGAGGGGGAAAGTGCGAAAAGGGCAGGCGGATGCGAGGCCGGATACAGCCAGGGCGCCAGGCGAAGGGACACTCCACGAACCGAGAGAGTCAGTGTCCCGTCATCACCGGGCCCGATCTCGCCGACCGAGTCACGCGAGGCATTTGGCTGCAGCCGGACATTGATCAGAAGCCCACCGTCCTTGGTTGGCCGGATGAGTAGCGTCGACAAGTCCACCCCTCCACCTGGGGGGCTGCTTTCGCCGGTGGCCGGGGCTTTTTTCCGGCTCATGGTACGGTAGGTGGCGACAGCGGCAGCGGTGCCGAGCGAGGTACTGGAAACACTGGGACGAAGGGTGGCAAAGGGCAATAGGCGCCGCGTGAGGAGCATCCAGCCAGGCAAGCAGGAGGCGCCAGCAAGTAGAAGCGAGGGTCGAGCAAGGGGAGCGGGGTGGAGGAGGGGCGGTTTTCTGAGGCCAGGACCGGCTTGGGCCGGGCGATGGCTTCTCAAAAGAACATCGATCCCACGCCACGAATCGGAATAATTCGGCCCCCCACAGGACCGGGTTCGGGAGATCTGCCTCGCGCTGGCCCCACCCAAGAATAGTGGGGCCTGGGGGGGGGGGGGGGGACATGACCCCGGGTCGCGAGCACACTGTGGGCGATGCGTTGGGAAGCGGCCTTTCTTCTTTTTTATTCTCCCTCTCCCCCCCGCGCCCCCATCCGGCCCTCAGTGCGCCGGCCTTTGTGCGTTGGTCTCTCGACGGCGCACCACCCCGCCCCCCCAGAGGCCGTGTGCCCAGATGGCTTTTTTCCAGCTCCAGCCTTGGGACGCCTCTGCAGCCCATGCCGGCCCTCCCTTTCCCTCCCAAGGGCGGGCGCATGCGCCCGCCCGCAGGGCGTCACAGCCACCTTCCACTGTTTCGTCCCGTGCACGCATCTCTCCGCCGATTGCGCTTCGCCCAGGCCGCTGCACCCCGACAGAAGAGGGACATTTGTGCTTTTATTTGGCCAGTAGGGCAGGGCCACAGGCGATGCCACGTACTGCATAGGCCCGCCTTATCGGCGTTTCATGGTGATGAGTCCCCGGTGGCCGGATTGGCGGTTGGGGGTGTGGCCATATGCGCCTTCAGCGACGCTCGAGCTCCGCCTCGTCGATGTCCATCTGGTCGTCGTCAAGGTAGATGCTCGAGGACTGGGGAGAAAGGGCCAGAGCGAGGGAGGGAGGGAGAGAGAGAGAGAGAGCAAGTTAGTCAGTATGCCCAACGGAAAAAAGGGGGGGGGGGGCAGAGGGTGGCCCAGGCGCACCATCTGCCAGCACTGGATGACATTGTCGTCGGCGGTGGAGGCCATCATCATCGGGATGTTCGGGTTCCAGGAGATGTCCGACACGCGGTTGGTGTGCCCACCGTGGATGAACTAGCCAGTGGCCCAGAGGGTCCGGCGGGGGGACGGCCGCGCGCGCGGGAGGTTGGGGGTGGGGGGACAGAGGAGAGGCTGTGTCAGAGGCCGCTGCTGCAGGTGCATCGCACACGAGGAGCCGAGGAACATGTAAACCCAAATATACACACCATCAGCTCCGGCGGGCCATCGTTCGCCTCCTCGGAGGTCTGCTCCTCGCCGATGCGCGACATGTCCCAGATGTGCACACGGCGGTCGTGCGCCGCCGAGGCCAGGATGGTCTCGTAATGCGGCGACCAGGCCACCTGCAGCACCTCCCCCGAGGGGTACTCGCAGGAGTGGAGCTTCTGCTTGAGGTTGCGCATGTCCCACAGGGCAACGCTCTGTGGATTGAATTCGCCCAGGGGGCGCGGGGGACGCGTGTGTGTGTGTGTGTGTGTCAATAGAGGAGTCTGGCCAGCTTCCCGAGGGACAGGGGGGAGGTGACGGAGGCGGCACAGGAGCAAGGCAACTCGCGCAAGGGAGCCAGCAGGTTGTCGCCCACATACCTGGTCGCTGGAGCCGGTGGCCAGGAGGTGCTCGGAGAAGGGATTAAAGGAAAGGGAGTTGACGCAGTCATCGTGGGCCGTCACGGTCAGAGTATTCTTGCGGGTCCGGCTGTCCCACAGCCGAAGGGTCCGGTCGTCGCCCACCGAGCCGAACAGGTGCGCCTGGACGTTGTGCCACGCCACCTCGCCCACCTCCTTGGTATGCCCCTCGAAGGTGAAGAGAGGCGCCAGCGAGCCGGCACCCTCGGGCCCGGCCTCGGCGGCTGCCGCCACATCCCACAGACAGATGAGCTTGTCATCCGCCGAGGAAAGCAGCAGGCCCGACTGGTTGCGGTTCCACGAGAGACCGTAGCTGGGTGGTTCAGACGGGGGGAGTTGGTGAGAAGAAAAAAAGAAAGGAAAAAGAAGCACCGAAAGAAGAGGCACGGTGCGAAATCAAGCAGCCAATGCGGGAAAGAAGGGACAGTGGAGGAAGAAAAGAAAAGAAGAGACCCCCGGCCCGCGATGCAGGCCGGCCCGAGTTTGGCCGCCCTTGCCTGCTGTTACCATGAGCAGGGGGGGGGGGGGCGGGTCTCGTCGGGCGCAAGGACGCACCCCTCCTTCGAGTGCCCGGTCAGACGCATGGTGGGCCCCTTGGTGTCGTCGCGCGCCGCGAACTTTGTCGTGTCAAACAGGTGCACCTGTCCGGAGATGGTCTTGGTGGCGATCATGTTCGGGTTCTGCGGCATGTACCGCGCGCGGTTGATCTCCCCCTCATGGGGAATGCACTGCTCGATGGTGATCTTGGTGCGACGGGGCTCGGCTGGGCAGTGGAACGAGAACAAGGGGGCGGCGCGAGGCGGCGACCGAACACAAGGCAAGGGCGAAAGGAAGGCCGACGAGGCGGCGTCAGCGGCAGCCAAGCTTCCGGGGGAGCTGCGGCAATGGAAGAGAAGGAAGGAAAGTGCCCCACAGCGAACGCACCACCGGACTCCTGGCGGCGGAACTGGAAGACCGTCGGGTCGTTGGGGGACACCTCAACCGAGGGCAGCTCCAGCTGGGCAATCATCAGCATGTTCTCCGAAGCGGACTCCGGGTCGGTGTGCGTGCCGAGGATCATCCACGACGCTCTTCCGATCTACTGGAAGACCGTCGGGTCGTTGGGGGACACCTCAACCGAGGGCAGCTCCAGCTGGGCAATCATCAGCATGTTCTCCGAAGCGGACTCCGGGTCGGTGTGCGTGCCGAGGATCATCCGGTGGATGGTCTCGTTGGGGCCCCTGCAAGGAGGAGCGAAAAGCGGTCAGCGGACATGTTCCACGGGCAGGGCCCAGAAGGGGAAGAGGGCCCAGGGAGGAGGGCCCAGGGAGGAGGGGAACGCCGGCGATTGCCGCACGGCCAACGCACTCGGTCATCTCCGGCAGCCACTCAATGGTCAGTGAGGGCCAGCTGAGGGCCTTCATGATGACCATGTCATACAGGAAGGGGGTGTTCTTCTTCCAAGTCTTGTACTCGTCGTTGATGCGCTTCTCGGCAGCCACATCGGGCAGGGAGCCGGCATTCGGCTCTGGAGACATGCTTCCGGTGGACATACTGGCGAGTGTGTGTGGGTGTGTGCGTGGAGAGGCCCAAGGGGAGGGGGGGGGGGAGAGAGGGGGGGACGAATGCAGGATGGGAGGGGTTGGGGGAGGGAGAAGGATGGAGAGAAGATCGCTGGCTCCGGGCTCGGAGGCCAAAAAAGGTATGCTGGCCGCCAAAAAAAAAAAAAGGCACACCAGGCGCATGCCCTCTCGCACAGGGACAGAGAGATTGGTACCCAGCCTCAGGCGTGAAAAGGAGGAGGGAGCGGGGGAGGAGGCGCCGGCGGCGATCGTGTGCCTGCGTGCGCACTTCCGCGACTGCGGGGCCGCCTCATGCCGCCCTAGTCCTCGGTGCGGTCGGACCAAAGATGCCCAGGGTGTCAGGGCCGGCTGGAGGGCCGGTGCGGGTCCTGGTTGCCGACGCACCCGCCATTCAAATCCCCCCGGCGCCGGAGTAACGCCCAGCCGTCGGTCCCGGAGCAAGGTGGAGGGAAAACAAATTCACCAAGGCCGGGCGTGATGCGCCCCGTGACATTCTTCAACATCACGTCCCCAGGAGCCGATGCGTGCGTGCAACCCTCCCGAAGGCGCCATCCACGCTCGCCCGGTCCCCCCGCCCCGAGCCTTGCGCCGGGCAGCGGGGGAGCCTGCGTTGCCGGACAGCGGCGAACCATGCGTACACAGTGCCGCCCCTGCTCCCCCCCCCCCCCCCCCCCCCCCCCCGCCCCCCCCCCCCCCCCCCCCGCCAGACACACAGCCCCGGGGAGGGCTAGGCCGGTCGCCCCTGCCCCGAGCCCGGCTGTCTGATCCCGCGAGGCCCGAACGCGGCTCCGGCTGCTCCGGTCAAGACTGGCTTCGCCGAGGGAGAATGTTGCATCATCAGCACACAGCCACACGGGCACCAACACACGCGCACACATAGGCGGCCCCCACTTTGGGTTATGCGCCAGCAGCCCCTTGATCCAGGGTGCCGTCTGCCGCGGTGACCAACCCGCGTGCCGGTGCTTACCAACAGCACCCTCGTGTGTCGGCCCGGCCTCCTCGGCCGTCCTCTGCCGTCCTCGGCCGTCCTCCGCCAAAGTGTGAGCTCTGGTTTGGGGGATGGATCTTCGGATGGCTGGGACTGGGCTGGGGCAACGTCGGAGGGGGGCGGGGGATGGGGGATGGGGAAAGAAGGCGGCCTGGCACACGCATGGGCCCCCACCCTGAGGGGCGTCGGATATCATGGCTCGCTTCGTGGGCATCCGCCAGGTGGTGGTGGTGGCCGCTCCACATGTGGTCCCTGGCTCCCGTCGCCACTTTGCCCTCCCGCCAACAGAGCAAGGGCCGCGCTGGGACGGCGCCGATCTGTCCGCGCACGCGCGCCCATGCTTTTTGTGTGACGGCGTAGGGAATCGCCCCGGTCCGCGGGTGCAGCCCCATCTTGCTTCGCGCCTCTTCCCCCCCCCCCCCCCCCCCCTCTACCCTCCCTCTTTTTGCTCCCCTCCCCTCTCCACGAGATTGCCTCCCGGGTCCAGCTGTCTCTGCCTCTCCACTTTCCTTGCCGCCGCGCCTCTCCCCTCTCCCTCCCTCTCTCCCTTCGTTGTTTCTTGGCCCCCCGCGCACCCCGGCAACCGGACCGCACAAAGCTCCCATCACCATGGAGTACATCAACGTCACCAACACCCAGCAGCGCATGTACGTCATTCCCTCCCTCGCCCTGCTCGCCGCTTTCCAGGCGCCCCGGCTGACTGTCTTCTCCTGCTCCGACCCCCTCCTTTCCCCTGGCCAGTCTGTGCTGCAACTGTGGTGTTGCCATCCCCCCGAACCCCGCCAACATGTGTGTTGACTGTATCCGCAACGAGATCGACATCACTGAGGGCATCAGCAAGCAGCTGGTTATCCAGTTCTGCAGCTCTTGCGAGCGTTACCTCCAGCCGCCCAACCATGTGCGTGCTTCTGCCCTGCCGCGTCCGGTCCTGCGATCGACAACCGTCCCCGCCCCATCCCCCCCCCCCCCCTCTGCTAACCCGATTGAATGGTCTGGCCCCGGCAGTGGGTGGCCGCCGACCTCGAGTCTCGCGAGCTCCTCTCCCTCTGTCTCAAGCGTGTACGTGCCTCGATGGCGCCCTGTCCCCGTCTCTATCCCATGTTCTCCTCTTTCTCCGGGCTCACCTCCTGACACTGCCCGATTCCCCTCCCTCACTCTCTCGCCCCCCCCCCTGGCCTGCGCACACAGATGAAGGGCATGAACAAGGTCCGCCTCGTGGACGCCGGCTTCATTTGGACCGAGCCGCACTCCAAGCGCCTCAAGGTGAAGCTCACCATCCAGAAGGAGGTGCACGCGGGCATGATCCTGCAGCAGGTGTTTGTGGTGGACTTCGTCGTGGCCGGCATGATGTGTGAGGATTGCCACCGCGTGGAGGCCAAGGACATGTGGCGCGCGTGCGTGCAGGTCCGCCAGAAGGTCCCGCACAAGCGCACCTTCTTCTACCTGGAGCAGCTGATCATCAAGCACCAGCAGCACCGGTACACCACCAACATCAAGGAGACTCCGGATGGCATTGACTTCTTCTTCGCCAACAAGACCCACGCGTCCAAGTTCCACGACTTCGTGGCCTCGGTCTGTCCCACCCGGTACAAGGTGTCGGAGGAGGTGATCTCCATCGATGTTCACGCCCACACGGCCAACTACAAGTACACCTACTCCGTGGAGATGGTCCCCATCTGTCGTGATGATCTGATCTGCCTGCCGCGCTCGCTGCGTGCGCACCTCGGCAACATGGGTCCCCTGGTTCTGTGCAGCAAGATCGGTAACAGTGTGCACCTGGTCGACCCGAACACCCTGCAGAGTGCGTGACGCCACACCCGCGCGACCCTTCCCTGATGTGGCATTTGTGCCCCCCCCCCCCTCCCCTCCCCTTGGCTGACTTTCGCCCCTTCGCGCGTCGGCTGTGGTGGCTTTCGGTCGTGCTGGCAGTCGCCGAAATGTCGGCCGCCAGCTACTGGCGCTCGCCCTTCACCACGCTCTGCAACATCAAGAGCCTCACCGAGTACATCGTGCTGGATGTGGAGCCTCTCGGCCCGGTGCGCGGCAAGAACGTCCTCTGTGAGATGGAGCTGGCTCGCAAGTCGGACTTCGGCTTCAATGATACCACCTTCTTCGTTCGCTCGCACCTGGGTGCCATCCTGCAGCCCGGCGACAGCTGCCTCGGCTATGACATTGCCAATGCCAACTTCAACAGCGATCATTTCGAGGAGTACAACCGCGCCGAGCTGCCTGATGTGGTACGTTGCTTGGTGGTGCCGGCTCCGCTCGCGCGTGCATGCCAGTGGACCGGGTGAATGTCCGGTCCTTCTGTGCCTGGGCGTGTCTCCCTTCCTCTGCCCTCCTCCTTCTCTCTTTCCCTCTCTCTCTCTCTCTCTTCTCCCTTCCTCACACACACATACATTCCGCTATTCCCTTCTCATCTAACACCATACACTTGCCCCCGCCCTCTCCCGGCACATTCCAGATCGTTGTCAAGAAGGCCTACTCCAACAGCCGCCGCAAGCGCCGCAACCGCAACTGGAAGCTCCAGCACATCACCAACGAGACTGCCATCTCTGGCCCGGTGGACAAGCGCAAGGGCCCGGCCACCCACGAGGACTACGAGCAGTTCCTGCGTGACCTGGAGGAGGACTTCGAGTTCCGCTCTGCCATCAACCTGTACAAGTGTGCGTCCCTCCGCCAGACTCAGGTCATGTTGCTCCCTTCCCCCTCCCTCGTCGGTGCCCATCAGTGCTTCCTCTTGAAGACCTTGCCCGCTCGTTTGCTTGCTCGCTCTTTCCCCTTTGTCCCCCTCCCTCCCTCCTTGCACTCCCCACCCCTGCCCGGCTGCTGACCAAATCACGCGCACATGTGCATCGTACCCCCCCCCCCCCACACACGCTATGTTCTCTCTGCAGCCGCCAACCAGCCTGCTCTGCCGGTTCATGGCGAGGAGTCGAATATGGACACCGACTTCGACGACGATGCCGAGATCCCGGAGATCGACATCGACGAGCTTCTCGACGACATGGCTGAGATGAACATCGCCGACGTGGAGATGGCCGGCGACGGGGTGTAAGTGCCCTTGCACTGTATGTACGTGCGTGTGGAGGTGTCTGCGGCACGGGCACCGACCTAGTAGCGAGGCACACCCAGACACACACACACATGCACATGTGCACATATGCATCCACCAAACGACGCCGGGGTATGTGTATACATTATATATATATGTGTATGTACGTCTCTCCTGTCACATGTGCCTAGTTTGCCCTGCCCCGCTGTGCGCTGCTGTCCTCCCTCCCCTGCCGCCATTCTCTGCCCCATGGTGTGGCCAGTTGTGGCTGCATGGGGAGGAGGTGTGCCAAGCCCACTTGCGAAAGAGGAAGGCGGCTTTGGCACCGCGGCGCGTGAGATATTGCCCCCTGGTGTGCTGTACTTTTACCCCTCCCCCAGATCTTCTCCTCCCCTCCGCCTCTGGCGTCCCACGTCAGTCCCTGTAGATTGTCCCTTCTCTCCCCTTCCCCCCCCCCCTTTCCCCTCCTTCCCCTGCTACGCTGCAGAGCATGCCCATTGCCCCCCCCCCTTTTTCCGGGGATGGTACGAATTCGTGTGCCAACCATGCGCGAGCGCCCTTGCACATTGTCCCTCCCAGAATAAACCCTCATCAATGAAAATAGGGCGTTATTACGGTGCCTTTCCAGGATGAATGAGTGGCAGGGATCAAGGGCAGTGAAGAGAAGGAGAGAGAGAGAGAGAGAGAGAGAAGAAAGAGAGAGAGACAGTGAAGGAGCCGGGCGCAAATGCCGAGCGGGAACAGAGGGGAATGTATTTGCGGCGCTACCCGGGTGCCGGTGGCGATGGCGGTGATGGCGGCGGTCCGGCTGGAGGGCGGTCTGTCGATACAGGAGGTGGCCCCTTGCGCTGGCGGGCTTGGACTTGGCGCAGTTCGGCGTCGCGCTCGGCCGCATTTGTACGTGTTCGCTCGGGCACCCAGCGCCGGAGGGGAACCCATTGAACATGTGCCCCGGCCAGGAAGTCGTCCAGCGCTTGAGAGCGCTGATGCTCCACGGCTCCGGCCGGCTGGTCCGAGTGCACGAAAGCAACGGAGAAGTCCTTGGACACTTGGTTGCTGATGCGCACCAGCCGGGCAACAGTTCGCCAGTCAGGTGAGCCCTGGGCTCCATGTGTCGAGACCCCGGGACAGCCAGAGGTGATGGCCGATGGATCGGTGGCGTTCCAGACCGGCGTGACCAGCACCGAGAAGGTGGCATGGAAAAGTGCCGGCGATTGGAGGTAGAGCACTGAGCGGGAATCAAGGGGAGCAGGGAGAGAGAGAGAGAGAGATAGCGGGAAGGAGTGAGAAAGGGAGAAGGCATGAATCGGATGAAAAGGAGGTCAGCTCAAACAAGCCCACATGGCCAGGCTCTGATCCCGCCCTCGCCCGTGGCCGCCGCCGCCGCCCCGCAGCGCATGAGTGAGAACGCACAGAAGTCCACTCCATACTTCAGACCATCCTTCGGGGTCCAGCCTCGGCCACGGGCATACACGTAGAAGGCGTACCGCGGGCCGAAGCTCGGGACCGAGAGACAGATCTCGGCAAAGAGTTCCGACGCGGACATTGGCCCGGAGGCGTGAGCACCGGCCGCCACAGTGGCTGGCCCCTTGTCATCGACCGGCGGGCTGCGCAGCAGTGCTCCAATGGCTTCGGGTCCGGGATTGGCGGTTGGGCGCCGGAAAATGGTGAGAACTTCCAGCACGTGGCACAAGTAGAGAGCCTCCTCCAGGGAGAGGACAATGTCCGACCCGAGTGTGGATGTGGACAGACGCGGCGGTCCAGCGAAAGCGGCCGGGGCATTCGGGGCGTCCACGCCGGAGTGTGCCTGGCGAAAGCGCTTGCGCTGTCGGCTGCGCTGCTGCAGCCAGTGCACCGATATCCCAAAATATCCGTGAGAGAGGAGGTGTCGCGAGCGCTCGGGCGGCTCAACGAGGCTGGGGAGGGGGGAAGGGGGTGGCAGTCGTTTGAGAACCAACATGGATACAGAGAGACAGAGAGGGAGATATATATATATATATATAGAGAGAGAGAATGTCAATGGGCGGGCCCGTGCGGGGGGATGAGCGAACTCACTGGCGGATGGCGGCCACGCACTCAATTTGCCGATGTGTCGGATCCCAGTGGGCAACCAGAGGCCGATCTAGACAGTGGCAATCGAGGCCCAGATCACAGGGCATCACCTCGAGGGCTGGGTCGCCGGCCGTGCCGGCGGCAGTGCGCCGCCGGCGCTTCGGCTGTGGCTGCCGGAGAAGATCGACGTCCTCCATGGAGGGCCAGAGGGAGGGGCTGCACCGGCGGGGCGACTTGCCACGAGACAAGCAGGAAGGACCAGCGGGCTCCCAGCGAGTGGGCGTTTCGGGAAGGGAAAGACGCGGGAGAGAGGGAGGCGCCGAGGGACGCAGGCAGTGCGGAGGGGCGAAGGAAAGAACGAGGGACAGGGGCGGAGCAGGTGCGTGTGGCCGGGAGGAGCAGAGCGCGCGGGCGGGTGTTTTTTTTTTTTTTCCTTTCACCCAGCCGACAACGCGCGGACCCAGGCAGCACGCCGGTTGCCCTCGATTGCGGGTTTTCCCGTCCGGCGGTGCAGGGTCTTAGATCGCAGATCGCCCGCGAGTGACAACGGTTTCCCAGGGTTGGCACCTTGAAGGCTGGTGGCCTCCCTCGGTTGTGGATACGCCCCCTTGGGAGGCGGCCCCCCTCCTCGCCTTTCATGCTGTGGTCGCATCTCAGGTGCCGACTTCTGGTGCCGATTGTGGCCGGCGGCATCCAAGCGCCACCGGGGCCGCCAGCCGTGCGCCCGACCACCGGCCACTGAGACTCACCTCCCTCCCTCTCCCTCTCCCCCTCCCTCTCCCCCTCCCTCTCCCTCTCTCTCCTTCGCTCGTTCGCTCGTCTTCTTTTGCTCCTTCTCTTTCGCCCCGAACACGCCGACACACTCACGCGCACATACACACGGGTACCCTGCCTCGCGCTCCGCCCTCTGGCCGAACTCCGCGTGCGAGGGCGGACGGTGTGTCGCGCGTGTAAAACGGCATATCTTTCATCGCCTCTCCTTTTTGCGTGGACCTGATCGCCCCCGGGGCGCCCCCGTATCAGCATGCCGTCGCTCATCAAAATCACCATCCTCGGCGCTCGGAATCTTCCCTGCTCCAGCCGATCGGTGGAATTCAGCGCTGAGGCTTTCCTCGGCGAGCGTCTGTTGGAACGGACCGGCAAATCTGCGTATGCATCCCACCCCCCCTTCCCCTTGCTTCCCCCCTCTGGCCCTTGATCCTCGCCCTCCTCTCAAAAGCATGCTGCCCCTGCACAGTCGCCGCCCT
>NW_009242975.1:1438722-1444922 GCF_000388065.1 Fonticula alba
GCGCAGATCGGCCAATCCCTTCTGGAACAAGTCGATGCGCATCGAAATTGCCAACGAGTCGGATATTCACAACAATGCGGTGTGTTTCGCCGTGTCGGCACCTCTTGCTGGTGTTCGCTGCTTGCCTCTGTTGCCACCGCCGCCTGCTCCCCCATCGGCCGGCGCTGTCCCGCTCTAACGCCGCCTCCTGTCCCTCCTGCCTCCCCTTCGGGCAGCTCCGAGTGGTTGTCGTGTCGAGTGAGGCCTTCCATAAGCCGGAGAAAGTGGGCTCGGTCCTGCTGGATGTGTCGCCCCTGTTCACCTCGACCAAGGTCCTGTCCGGATGGATGCCGGTCTACCATCGGCACGGCCTGCGCGGAGAACTCTTCATATCGGTCAGCCTGGAGCTTTTGGGCGATCTGAACCCCTATCGGGACTCGTCTGCCGGCGTGCGGTTCTACTCACGTAGCTCCGCCCCTCCAGGCACCTACCTCAAGGTGATCGGCTTCGTGGAGGAGATTTTCGATGGCGACACGCCCCTGCGATTGCGGGACATCTTCAAGTCCTCCGGTGCCTTCGACGAGGCTGGCATCATGTCCATCGCTGGCCAGGTCCAGCGGCTGATCGGGCAGAAAGTCATCCGGCTGGTGCGCTGCTCTTGGTGTCTCGTGCTCCGTCTTGCCGTTGGTCTGGGTGTGCCCTCATGCTGACAGCAACTGCCCTCCCTCTCTCTGCCTCTCCCTATGTCCCATTCCTTGGCCCTTGTCCCTCGACAGGAGGGCAATTCCGTCCTGGGCTTTGAGATCCAGATCGACCCGGAGGACAGCCTGGTGGTCCGAGCCACCGGGACCGCCTGCCTGCTGAAGCAAATTGACGCGTCCTCCTCTTCGTCTTCCTCCTCTTCGTCCTCCTCCTCGGAGGAGGACTCCGACCGAGCCCTGTCCGCCTCGTCAGATGATTCTGCCCAGTCCGGGCTCTTTGACCAGGGGCATTCGGATTCCGGGTCGAGCACCGACGATTCCGGCTTCATGTCACACTCGGACGATGATGACCACCACCTGGAGAATGGGAGTAGCCATGCTGGCACCTCGGACTCCGACATGGAGGAGGACCAGCTGCCTGGGTCTTCGGCCTTGAACCCTCTGTCGCAGACAACGCCGGTGCGTCGTCCCCGCTGACGCCCGCCGCTCTTGTCCTTTTCTTTTCCTTTTTTTTTTTTTGCTTTTCACCCTCTCCTGTCGCTCTCTCTCTCTCTGTGTGTGTGTGTGTTGCCGATTCCTCCTTGCACTGACAAGACGCCCTTCCCCTTTTGCTCTGCCCGCCATTCGCCCGGGCTCCTCCCGGGTGGCATCCACATGCAGGCCACCGCCCTCCAGGGCGATCAGGCGCGTCCCGCTGAGGACCCCCACGACCAGGCGGACGGCGGGCGGTCAGTGGCCAATCGCTTCTCCCGGCGCCATGCGGTGACCGCCTCGTCGCTGGAGCTGCCGCTGATTACCATGCGGCGCCTGGGGCCGGAGCAAATTGGCCGCCTGGGGGGCATTGTGTCGGCGCGGTCGGTCAAAGTGTTCGAAGTCGACGGGGTGGAACGTCGGCGGGAGCTGCGCGACGAGTGGTGGAATGAGCTTCGGTCGGAGATTCGCGACCACGCACGGACCCTCCGCTGCAATGCGGTGGTCGGCTATAGCGAGACCCTGGAGGTTGTGGACGATGAGGTGTTGATTTTGTCGGCCGTCGGCACGGCGGTGCACCTCCTGCGCGCACACTATCACAATGTCACCGACAGCGAGGATTCCAGCAGCTCCAGCTCCAGCTCCAGCTCCGACTCGGATCCCGAGCGAGGACGCGACCGGCGAGCAGCTCGCGCCACCCGGCAGACTCGTGCCACGACGAGGTCGGCTCGGTCGGCCAGGCGGGCCCCGCGGCCCGGGGCATCGGTGCAGTTGTTCCGTCCGCGGGCCACTGGCGGGCGTCGGACCGGGCTCTTTAGCCCTCGGGGCTCGGCCTTGCAGTCGTTCATGGCGGATTCTCGGCGCCGGAGCCGGGGTCCCGAGGGCGCAGCGGCCGTGGCCATTCCGGACCATCTAGATGGCGATCGGGCCCACGCCGGGGGCATGGGCGTCGCTCGGACCCGGACCACCGGCTCCCGGCCGATGATCTGGGCACAGGCACGCAGCCGGCGGCCGCCGGCCGGGACAGGGCCCTTCTTCCCGGAGCAGCTCTTCCGGCGAAGTCACAGTGCGCGTGCGGTCAGTGCCAGAAGGAGTCGCAGCCATCCCGGGCAGGATGGCCATCGTCCGTCCTCGCGGCCCGGGGCCATCGGTGTGACGGACGGCGAGTATTTGGCCGCGCGCGGCATGTCGCCGGCACCCGGGGCGGCGTCGACCACCGGGGCAGACCCCCGGCGCGGCGGGGCCACCAGGACGCGCCTCAGTCGGCAGGGGTCACGCAGCAGCCTGCACAATGTCCCCGGGGCTGGAGCCCGGTCACGAAGTGGTTCGCAGATGTCCACCACTGTCGGGGACAATGGCGAGACGGTGGCCCAGGCGTCGCCCGGGCGGTTCTGGCGAAGCCCACGCTCGCGGCCGAATGCCACGCCGAGTGCGGCCCCGGCATCGGCGACGCCGGTGCACGTGCGCCGGTCCGATGGTCGAGCGGCCAGTCGGGGCGCGGCCGCGCCGACCGGGCATGCTGAGGCCCGGCGCACGCGCCACGAGGCGGTCAACACCCGGCTGTCGACGGCCCTGAAGAAGAATCCCGGCTGCTCGCTTTGCCATGTGAGCCATGATCTGCGCAATATGGCTCCCTTCCCGATGGCCTATCCCACATGCCGGCTGTGCCGAGGCAAGCATGTGCCGGAGCTGATCATCGCCACGACCGAAGGTGTCCCGGGTGAGCTGGAGTGGCTGCATGCGGGGAACTTGGTTTCCGGCGAGTCGGCGGCCATGGTCGCGCCAGGTGTCACTGATGGTGGTGGCAGTGGTGTCGGTGGTGTTGGTGATCGTGCGGGCAGCGGGGCGCCGCTCACCGGGGCGCGCTTCATCGAAGCGCGGGTGTGCCGCGCCCTGCCTGGGACCTCGTCATCGCACCAGCTGGCCCTGGCCCTGTCCGGGAGCCTGCCCTTTGTGGAGCATGAGCTGTACCGGCAGCTGCAATACCGTCTGCGCATGATGGGCATGAATGCGGTGTTCGACTTGAACATCGTTCTGTCAGCCTCGGCCGACCTGCTGACCATCATCGCCACCGGGTCGGCCATCTTCCTGGCGGCGCTGCCAATCCCCCAGCGTTTCTCCGTGTCGGACGAGTCCTTCATGGGTCTGAACCCCGTCCTGCAGGGGATCTACACCCGGGTGAAGGAGGAGGCCAGGGAGGTATGTGCCGTCGAGCGCCCGGGGGGGGGGGGGATGGGTGCATGTGCCTTGGTGCTGCTTTCCGTGCTCTTGCGTGTGCAGGGAAGGGTTTTTTCTTTTGCTAACTACCTAGCGGCGTGCTGTCTGTCTGTCCTGTGTTCCTTCCCGGCCCCGCTGTTCCCGCAGTCCTACAGTGCCATCGACTTTCACTTGAGATCCTTCTTTGATCAGCGTCTCACCGAGGCGCAGTTCTTGACCATGCGGTCCACCCCGCACAGTGGCGGGCTCCGGTCCTGGCGCCCGGCCGGCTTGCTGTCACCGCACTCCGGCGAGGGGGCGTCGGTGACGGCTGCGAGTGGGATGGCCACGCGCGATGTGTCCTGGGGGGCCGTTTCGCCGGCTGGCCCGGCGCATGACCCTTCGACCATGGGCGAGTATGGCAACTTCGGGCGCGGTCAAGACTCGCTGACGCCCGAGTCCGAGACATCCAGCGACGACTACTCCTACGACCAGCGCATCAACCACGTCTTGACGGTGGACGATATGATTGACGCACACCGGGTGAGCCTTCTGCCCTCGCTGCGGTCTTCGGTGCGCTGGCCCCCATGGAGGTCTTTGCCATGTGTTGGGTGTTTTCTCGTTTCTTCCCCATGCTCTCGCGCTGACCTTCATCCATCCCCTGTGCATGTATCTCCTCATCCCTTCCATGCTCCTCTCATCGCGCGCCCGCTGTCCTCCTCCTCTCTCCTCTTACTCCTCTCTCCACCCCTCCTCCCTCGCTCATCTCCCTATGTCTCCCTCTGCCAGGCCACTGTGCGCTTGCTGGCATCACACGATGTGAATCTCATCGCCAACGAGGACTACGAGGACCTGCTGCTCAACACGGAAAGCGATTCCAGCAGCAGCTCCAGCAGTAGCGCCAGCAGCTGTGCTACCAGTAGCTCCAGCGGCCCGTCGAGCTCCGGCAGCGGTGGAGGCCCCCATGGCGGCGGCCTCACCACCTCCTCTTCCGTGGCATGGGACGAGCCGGGCGGGCACCAGTCCCACTCGTCGGATGATGAGGTCTTCCGGTTGGGCCCCGCCGAGCGGCGGCTCTCGGAATGCCCACGCCTGAGCATCCCGGAGCCGGAGCTGCACATCGCCCACACCGACCAGCCATCCATCGGGGGGCTGGCCCTGCTGCCGGTGTCCGAGGGCAAGACCCCTGGCGGTGCCTCGCCGGCTGATGTGATGCGCCTACTGGACGATAGCGCCGCCGGTGGGCCCGATCGCCGCCATCCCCGGCAGCAGCGGCAACACCAGCGACAGCAACGGCAGCAGCATCACCACCCCCGGCAACACCAGCATTCGGCCTCCTCGACCGAGCCCCCGCAGCAGGCATTCCTGATGACCGAGACCCGGACGGTGACCCTGGTGCAAAAGTTTTCCCTGTGGCACCCGGATGACAGTCTCGGCCTGGTGGGGGATGATCATCCGGCTTCGACCCCGGCGACGAGCGATGTACCATCCGGCGGCGGCGGCGGCGGCGGCGGCGGCGGCGGCGGCAGTCTCCTGAGCAGCATGTGGACAAGGAGCCTAGGGCTGGGCGGGGGTAGTGGCCGGGCGGCCGGCGGCCCGGGGTCCGGGGGGCCCGGTGGATCCGGCGATCCCGGGACTCTGCGCGCCCCGGACACCAGCAATCCCACGGCCGTGGCTTTGACCAGCCTGAAGTACTCCCGCAGGCTGAATGACAGTTTGAACCGGCTGTACGAGCAGCTGGTGGCCAAGGTTCACCGGGAGCACCAGCCCCCGGGGCCGGTGGCCCTGCTGGACAGTCTGAGCAGCTTGTCGAAGGCCGCGGCGGCCGGCATGTGCGCCGCGCACCGGGCCACCTATGGCCATCCTGGGGTGAATACTCTGGGTGCGGCGCTGCCCGCGGCTCCGGCCGGGGCCAGCTGCCTGGATGCCCTGGCCGAGGCGGACGCGCCGCTGGTGTGTGCGCGTGCTCGGAGCCTCATCGACCCGCTGGTCATCTGCGGGATCCGGTACAATTTCCAATGTCTGCCAGCCAATCAAGTTTTGTTGACGCTCAGTGCGCTGGTGGTGGCCCGGCGCCCGGCCGCCGTGTGGGAGCGCCCCTGCTGCCTGGTGGCTGACGGCCAGTCGCCGGTCGAGTCGGCGGCGGCCGCGGCGGCCAGTCTGACATCCTCCGGCAGTATGCCGCTGCTGGGCCATGCGCCGCTCAGCGAGGAGGCGCCCCACCTGACCGTGCCGATGGCGCTGGCCGGCGGGGACACCGACCTGTTGGTGGCCGGTGGCGGCGGCGGCGGTGGCGGCGGCTCGGCCACGCCCACTCCCCCCGTTGAAGACCTTGCCGACCTTTCGCCGTGGGACACGCATCGCTGGCTTAACCACATTTCCTCATCAGCGCTGACGAAGCGGGTGCGTATTTCCCGGCTGCGGCTTTTCTTGTTGCTTTTTTTCCCCGCCCCTCCCCGGCCTGCCCCCTTCCCTCCCTTCGTGGCCCACTGATCCATGAGACTTGTCCTGTCCCATCGCATGCCGGGGCTCGCTCCTCCAGCCGAATGTCATGATCACCCCCTTGGATACGGTGTTCGGCGCGCGCATTGTCGGGCAATTTGGCAACCTCTTCCTGCCGCTATTGCGCGAGGATACCTCCGCCCCGTCGCATCACCAGCACAATGAGGATGCGCGCCTCGGGGACTTCCTGCAGGCCGTGTACTTTGAGTCGGCGGCCCTGGTGCGATCGCACGTCCTGGCCCGGGGGGGCAATGCCCTGCTGCATTACCGCGTGGACCGGCAGATCCTCAACGATTCGATGACCACCTGCCTCATTTTGATTAGCGGGTGCGTGGACTTTTTTTTTTCCCC
>NW_009242975.1:1446647-1447706 GCF_000388065.1 Fonticula alba
GGGGGGGGGGGGGGGGAGAGGAAGAGCACACAAACCATGCACCTGACCTGGGCTCGGGCACGCTTGGCTGAAAAGAAGAGCGCCGGCGGCCGGCGGTGGCGGGCTCCGCGTCGGATCGGCCACGAGGGAGGGAGCACGCAGGCCGGGCTCCGGCACCCGGGTCTCCCAGACGGGCATCCCCTGATGGAAGCGCCGTGCCATACATTAATGGTCTCCTGAGTGACCAATCTGGGCCGTTTGCCAGCGATCTGGCTGGCTGGCTGGCCGGCTGGCTGGCTGACTGGCGGGCGGGCGGGCTGGCGGGCGCCCTGCGTCCGGGCGCGCAGGTGAGCATGCTGTCTCTCCCCCGGGGGGGCGGTGGCGGGTGCGGGGGAGAAAGGGCGAGAGGACGTGCGGGCGCGAGCGGCCGGCGCGCATCCGGGGGCACTCGCTGTGAGACAGCGGACGAACACCGGCCGGCGGCGTTCGCCCGGCCGGCGGCCGAATCCCAGAGACCCAGTGTTTGCCCCGTGGCGCGCCGACCGCCCCCGGCCGGCGGCATTGAGACAGCCTGCCACGGCCGGCCGCAGGACAAAGGCACTGGTAACCCCAGCGATGGGTCCGGCCCGGGGGGTGTTCGCCGCCTAAACCAGCCGCCTGCGATGGGGGCATCGAGGGGGGCCGCCCCGGGGCGGCGGTGGGACCGCCGTTCGGCGGCGGCGGCGGTGGCACCAGCGCCGGGGGCTGGCACGCGACACCGCCCGCCCTGGCCTGGGTCTGCACCGGCCCCAAATCCGCCCCTCCCCCCCCCCCTCTGCCGGAGACTGGCCGAGAGTGGCGGGCCACGTCCGGCAGGCGCCTCCCGGCCCCCAGCCCAGGCCCCCCCGCCTCCCCCTGGCCAGCCAGCCCAGCACTGGGCCGAGCCAATTCATGGCCGTAGGCTGAGGGGTCTTTTTATGGCTGGATCGGAAAAAAGTCGCCGAAGCCACCTGGGTGGTGGTGGCCGGGGGGACCCGCTGGCCTGGCCGGCCAGGCAGGGGATGACGGTGCGTCGCCGCCACTCTCCCCCCCCCCCCCCGC
>NW_009242975.1:1449505-1450051 GCF_000388065.1 Fonticula alba
TTGGTCGAGGGGCGAGGGGCGGGGGGGGGGGGGGCGGGAAGGGCCTAAGCGCCTCAGTGATGCGGACGCCCGGGGGAAGGGGGGACAGGGGAGGACCGCGGCTCAAGGACGCGGCTCGGGGCTGCCTCCGAGGCCTCTCACACCGGGGGCGTGTGCGTGTGTGCGTGTGTGCGTGTGTGCGTGCGTGTGTGCGTGTGTGCGAGTGTGCGTGTGTGCGTGTGTGCGTGTGTGCGAGTATGCGAGTGTGCGAGTGTGCGCGCCCGGGTGGCCTCCCGGTGTCGGCTGTGACGACGGCTGTCGAACGGTTTCCGATTGTCATCCCAACGACACGCACCAGGGCCGCACAGCATGGAGAGCGGCCAGGTGGACTGATGGTCGCCGGCGGGAGGCGGAGGGGGGGGGGGGCGGTCCGCTTCGGCTTGCCCCGCCGGGCTCCCCCCCCCCCGGCCCCCGGCTCGTGCACCCCCTGAGGCTTCCTCAGCACCGGGGGCGCGGAGGCGGCGGGGTGCGTCGCCGGGGGAGGAATGATGCCCCGCGAGACCGGCG
>NW_009242975.1:1450061-1450561 GCF_000388065.1 Fonticula alba
GGTGCGTCGCCGGGGGAGGAATGATGCCCCGCGAGACCGGCGAGGAGGGTTGGGGGGATAGGGCGCGGCCCGGGGCGCGGCAAGCTCCGCGCGTGTTCGTCCTCGGCCCTTCACACTCCATCCGAGGGGGGGGGGGAGAGAGCGTGGGCCCGTGCGAGATGCCCAGCGCTTCGGCCTCCGAGAAGACAGGCCCGGCAGCACCCAAAGACCGAGGGCGGGGGGGGCGGGGGCTATGTGGCTTGAAGGGGGTATGTGTGCCGTCGGCCCTTGCCTGCCGGGGGGGACGTTGAAGAACGCGAGTGGACTCGGCACACGGCTCGAGTGCGTCGTCGGGGGGCGGGGGCTTTTTCTCACACTCGTCCTTGCCGCCGGGGAGTTTGTTTGTTTGTCCGCCGGCCGGGGAGAGGGGTGGGGGGGCGGCGCGCCGGTGCTGGCACCTAATACCGGCGCCCGGGGCGTCTTCCCTGGCGCCGGGAGGAATTCCGTCCCTTTGCGCATGC
>NW_009242975.1:1453858-1455083 GCF_000388065.1 Fonticula alba
GTGTGCGTCGGCAGGGGGGCCGGGGGCGGGGGCGGGGGCGGGGGTACAAGAGAGCAGAAGAGAGGCTAGGGACAGCGCGCCCGGCCCGCCGGCGGGCGTGGGCATGTTGTGTTGCCGGGAGGCCACCATTGCCGGACGCCTGGGAGCGCAGGCAGGGGGGGGGGGCACACGGCCGGCCCGTTGCGCGCCCGTCCTCGTCTTCAAATGTATCAATGCAAATGCGTCCGCGTGCGGGCCCGCACGCGCCGAGCATAGCAGGAACACACGAGGGCCGCGCGCCGTGTGGCAAGGCGTGTTTACCCCCGGGGCATTGACAACCGGCGCACCAGGCCGCACACGCCAACACCCTGCCTGCGAGCTGCCCGGAGCCGGGCCCGGGGCAGGGTGATTCATCTCGCCGGCGACCGGGCCCGGGGGGGCGGGGAACAAGCGCGGGGCGCCCCGCATCGAGGGCCCCGCCCCCGTCACGCCCGACGCCTCGCCGGCATACACCCAGACCGCGGACGTGCGGCCGAAGGCCGGCGGTGCAATTCCCCGGAGGCGGCCAGGCCCCCGGCCCCCCGTGGTACGCGGCGGTTCTCACGCGCACGTCTGCCCTCCGACAGCGGCAAGGTGTGTCGGGCCGGGGCACCTGGGGCGACGGGCAGGCGGGACATCCCTGCACACGCACATGCGGCCTTGCGGAGACGCTTGACGCGCGGGCACACACACGCGCGTGGGGCATATCCCCGAGACGGGGAGGGAGAGAGAGAGAGGGAGAGAGAGAAAAGGCCTCGATCGACCGCGTCGCGGGCGTCGGAGGGCGTGGGCAGGGCGCCCTTCGCGACGCCCCATCCGGCGGGGCCCCCGCCGGCCATCATTCCGCATCCATGGGCACGCATACCAGCGCCAGATGGCGACGCGCCGGGCGCCGCGGACATCGGCGACGTCCTTGGCACATGCCGCGCCCCAACAACAACAACAACAACAACAGCAACAACCGGCCGCGGGTGTCTGGACCGCGAGAAGAGCGCACCTCGCGCGGCCCGGGCGCCGGCGTCCGCACGCGCCGGCGCCCAATGCTCTTTTAAAATGTGCGCCCGGCGAGGGGCCCCGTCGGAAATCGGGCCGGCGGCGAGGCCCTCACCGCTTGCCCCCGGCCCCGCCCTCTCCGCCCAGGTATGCACATCCTAAACGCCGCGCCCAGGGACATCCTCAGGGATCCCCTCCCCCCCCCCCCCCCCCC
>NW_009242975.1:1456839-1457661 GCF_000388065.1 Fonticula alba
CCCTCGGTGCTGGTCAGCCCTTTCGGGGGCCGGATGAGTGAGAGTTCCTGGTAAGCTACCGCCTGCCAAGGAGCGCGCAGGCCGGGGGGGGGGGACGTTTCTTCGGGCTGTTCCATACGGCCCTTGCCTGCCTCACACGACGACCACCGCCGGCCAGCGGCGTACCGGGCTGGTCTTGTGGCAGCGCCCGCGAGAGTCCTATTGGAGAAGGTGGCCCTCCGATGGCCTTCGCTTTTCCCCGGGGGCGAGCACGTATCGAATGCGAAGGATGGGTCATTATTATATTCCCCCTCGACATACACGCACACAGGCACATATGGTGCGGCGGCACGCACTCGCTGCGACGGGCCCTGTGTCTCCCCCCCTGCTGGCGTGCATGCTCTCCGCGGTCCCAAGGCCATCGACCTCTTCCCCAGGGCCGGCGGTTGATTGGACGCGCGTACGCAAGCGCCCCCCCCCCCCCCCCAGTCCCGAGAGCCTGGTGCCCCGTCCCCGGCCCCGGTCCCGGCCCCGGCCCCGGCCTCGCCCCCGCCTGCCTGCCCCCGTGTCGTGCGCGCCGGTGCCTCCACCTGGCGAGGCCGCTTCATGTGAGCCGGCAACCGATCTGCCATCGGTTGCGCGTGCGCCCGGCAGGGCCCACTCCACCCCTCGGCCCCGCGCCTGGCCAAGAAGGCCTTCCGCTCGGGGCAGCAGAGTGGGCGGCGCGGTGCGCGCACGCGCGCTGGCCGGTGCGTATGTGTGAATCGCCGCCGGGCTGCCTGACAGCCACGTTTGCACCGGCGCAGCCCCCCCCCCCGGTGGAACCCCGTGGCCCGGCGCCAG
>NW_009242975.1:1459603-1461170 GCF_000388065.1 Fonticula alba
CCCCCCCCCCCCCCCCCCCCCGGCCAAGCGGGTTCCCCTATTTCTCGTTGTGTCCCGTTACTCTTGCCCTGGCCCGAGAGAGCCGCGCGCGTAGTGGCTGGCACCCCGCCCGAGGTCGATCGGACTCTCCTCCTATCATCTCGCCCGGGCAGGTCGGCGGTGTGTGTGCGCGCGCGCGCGCGCCCTCGCAGGCCGACCCGAGTCGTTTCCCAGGCCGAGGGAAGGCGCCCGAACCGCCCCCCCGGCTGTAAGGGCGAGATCTGCTCTGCCCCCGGTTGGAATAGTGTGCGGTGGCCGCCCGGCCCGGCCCGGCCCGGCCCGCCCGGCCCCCCCCCCCCCCCCCCGGCCCCGCTGACGGAAACGAGGGGCCCAGGGCGGGGAGCAAATGGCCTGCTGCGCCCGCCCCTGGAGAGGCCTCGCAGCGTTGAACCCAGCCCCGAGGACGAGGCCCTTTCACGCCCAGACCCATACGCCCAGGCAGCACCGGCGGACAGGCGGGCGAGTGGGCGGGCGGGCGGACGGGCGGACGGACGGGCGGGCGGGCGGACTCGGTCCAAGCGCCCCCCGGTGAGGTCTCACCCTTGCCTTTTTCCCCAGCTCTGCCGACCGGCCCCTCAGCCCCCTCGGCCTCCCCCACGCCTCCTCCGGCCCTATGCGGCCCCCCGGCCGTGCGCGCGCGCGCGCGCGCCGGCACGTACGCCCAGGCGCACGGCCCCGATCACGGCTATTTCGCCGCCCCTGCTCTCCGGGATCCCTCTGTGGGTTGCTGCAACAAGGCCCCAGATCCCTCCCCCACCCTTTGCCTCCTCCTCTGCCCCTTCCCCCCCCCCCTCCCCATCTGCCCCTTCGCGTCGGCTGCCGTCCCGAGAACGCTGGCTCTGGCTTCTTGCGCCTGCTCTCGCTCCAGGTCCACCACCACCACCACCACCGTCGCCGCCGCCGCCGCCGCCGCCGTCGCCGCCGCCGTCGCCGCTCCCGTCGCCGCCACCGCCGCCGCCACCGCCGCTGCCGCCGCCATTGCTGCTGCCGCCGCCGGTGCCGCCGGTGCCGCTGCCTCTCCGGGGACCTCCCGTGGGCCTGCTCGCCAGCCGATCTCAATTCCCTTCTCTCCCGTGTCCCTTTGACCACGGCCATCGCCAAACAGCAAGCCTCCCGTGCCCGAGTCACACGACGCCACAGATCCTCCCCCCTCTCCCTCTCCCTCCCCTCCCTCCCCTCCCTCCTACCCGCTTCCTCTGTTTCCCCGCGCAGACACGCTCTTCGCCGGTGTTGCTACCATGGTCCGAGCTGGCTCGAAGGCCACCAAGAAGAAGGTACCCCCCTCCCCTCGCCCCCTCTCGCCGCGCTCGCCGCGCTCGCCGCGCTCACCCGCTCCATCGCGCTGTTGCTAACTCTTCCAGCAGTCTTTCGCTGATCATGTTTTTCAATTGATATGTGAGGATGAGCCATCCTGCGTTGGAAACTACTCCCTGCGCGAGGTGATCGGCAAAGGTACCTCCCACGGCCGGTCGGCTGTTCTCGATGCTCCCCCTTTTGCCCGGCTCCCCCCCCCCCCCCCCCCCCCCCC
>NW_009242975.1:1461405-1468352 GCF_000388065.1 Fonticula alba
CCCCCCCCCCCCCCCCGCTCCCGCAGTCATACTCACCTCTTCGCCATGCAGGCTCCTATGGCCTCGTCCGTCGGGCGGTCCACCAGCTCACCGGCCACAGTGTCGCGGTCAAGGTGCTAGATAAGACGCATGGCCGGCTGCTGGAGCAGGAGATCGCCGTGTGGCGGTCCCTGCGGCATCCGCACGTGGTCCAGCTCCTGGAGGTTCTGTCCAGTGAGAAGCGCATCTACCTGGTCATGGAGCATGTCCCGGCCGGGGAGCTCTTCGATTACCTTGTGGTCCGGGGCCGGTTGCACGAGTGCGAGGCCCGGTACCTGTTTGCGCAGCTGGTGTCCGCCGTGGCGCATTGCCACCATCGAGGCGTGGTGCATCGGGACTTGAAGCCGGAAAACCTGCTCCTGGACGAGCATAACGATCTGAAGCTGGTGGACTTCGGCTTCACCAAGGTTGTCGAGCCAGGCCAGCTGCTGGACACCTACTGCGGCAGCATTGCCTACGTAGCCCCGGGTGCGTGTCCGGGCGTGCACCCCCCCCCCCCACACACACATGCACATGCACGCACATATTGCATGCACTTGCCCCACCACAGCCCGATGCTAATGCCCTCCCCCGCCCCCGACAAATTACACAGAGGTCGTCGCTCGGGAGAAGTATTGCGGCCAGTATGCGGATGTCTGGTCTCTGGGGGTCATCCTGTTTGCGGCGCTCCATGGGCGCCTGCCCTTCAGCGACTACTACACAACCGAGGCCATGATTCGGGACCGCATCGCGCGGGTGGACTTCACCTTCGACGCGGACACGGCCACGGCCGCAGCAGCCGCCGAGGCAGCGACCATCGCCGGCCGGCCGGGGCCAACCCCGCCCGGCCAAAGCCCCCCCCCGTCGGACACCGTGGCCGAGACAATCGACCAGCCCCCGGCCCTGTCCTCGCAGTCGCCATCACAAACGCACCCGCCCCCTGCCAAGCCCTATACCCAGTATCCGAGCCATCCGCCGCCGGTGTCGCGCCTGGCCCAGGACCTGATCCAGCGGATCCTGGTGCGGAACCCGGCCCAGCGCCTCTCCCTGCGGGACATCCTCGAGCATCCCTGGCTGTCACTGGAGCGCCGCCGCCCGGGGAACTTCACCGACACCCCGTGCTCCTGCTTCACCGGGTCCTGCGACACCATGCGAGCCGGGCCGGCGGGGGGGCCGGCACCTGTGCCCGGGGTCCCGGGGGCGCCCGGGCCCCCGGGTGGCGAGGATTGCCACCGGCCAGACGTGGTGGCGGCCGGCTTCAGCCCCGTCATGTCGGCGGAATTTGGTGGCCCCGCCAGCACCAGCCCCACGGCCACCGAGTCGCCCGCCCAGCGGGACCCGATCACCATCACCACCGGCGGCCAGCCATCGCCGCCGCTCGGCTCCGAGTCTTGCCTGGCGTCGGAATCCGAGCCCGAGCCCGAGAGCCCGGTGTCCCCCTCGACCGGTGGTGGCGGTGGTGGTGGTGGTGGCGGCGGCGGCGGCGGCGGCGACGGCGGCCCGGTGCCTGGGGGCGGCTGTCCGGCGGGGGCCGACCCTGCCATCGCCTCCCCGGGGCATGTCCCCGGGTCGGGCTCGCGACCGCCGCTGGTCAGCTTCGATCTGATTCGCATGCCGCTGGCGGATGCCGACTTCCTGTCGCTCATCACCTCGCCGATAGACAGCATGTTCCGGGCGGAGCCGGGGCCGGCCGAAGTGCGCCCGGGAGCCGCGCTCCCGCCCATCCCGCTTCCCGGTGCTTCGCCGGTCACGCCGGCCGCCACACCGCCGGCCACGACCCCCGGGCAGCTGGAGTCCCCGCCGCCGGCGTCCCCGGCCTTTGCCGGGGCAAATGCCGCCCCGGCCGAAGCCCGGCCGGCAGCCGGTGGCCCGGCCCCGTCCTTGCCTCTCGGTTCGCCGGTTGGGACTTTCTTTTCGGAGCTGGCGGCCGCGGCGGCGGCCGGCAGCGGCGCCCACCCGGGCAGCAGCTCCTCCCCCTCCGGCGGAGGGTCCGACTGCCCGCAGGCGCTTCTGGAGCAGCTGCCGGAATTGGAGCGCGGCCTGCTGCTGTCGCTCAGTCAGCTGCTAAACTTCCAAACCCAGGCCCTGGTGAAGTCCATCCGCGCGCACGAGTGCACCCCCCTGACGGCCCTCTTCTTCCTCCTGCGTGCTGGGCACCTTGAACGGGCGGCGGCTGTGGCCATGGCAGCGGCTCCGCCACCGGCGGGGCGCTTGCTCCCGCCCGGGGTCCCGGCAGGGGCGGCCGCCCCGCCGATGGCCGCCACCGGCCAGGCGCCCGGCCTGGTCATGGGTCTGGGGCCCGGCTCGAGGCAGCCCTCTGAGGGGCCCGGCCAGCGCCTGGTGCCTCCTTTCCCCTCCTCTCCGGGGGTGCCCCTGGTGGCGGACAGCAACCTGCCGGGCTGTGCCATGCCAGCCAGTGGCTTGGCCCACGCCGGGAGCATGCCATCCCCCCGGTCACCGGTCAGTGGTGGGTCAAGCCCCGGGGCAACGGGCAGCCCGAGCGGCGGCGGCGGCGGCGGCGGCGGCGGCGGCGGCGGCGGTGGGGGCCTGGCCGGCGCCACCCCCGGGGCCCTGCTCATGCCGGCGCCGCAGCCGCAGTCGCAGTCGCAACCACAGCCGTCGCAGCCGGTCGGCCCATCGGGCATGGCAACCGGGGGGCGACGCTTCTCCAACAGTAGCCGGCCGCGCTTCGGGCCGGCTGGGCCAGCCGGCCCGACTGCCGGGCCAGCTCCCCCGGGGCCGGTTCTACTTGGCCCAAGTGGCACAGGGGCTCCCCCGGTTGGCCCGAGCGCATTGCTCAGCGTGTCGCCCCTGCCCCCGGTGTCGCCCTTGCCGGCGACCGGCAATGTGAACGCCACGGCGACCGGCCCGGGGTCCGGTCTGTCTCCACTGCCCGCAGGGGTGGGCAACTTGCTTGGTGGCTGGCCGGCGCCACATCCCGGCATGCCGCCGATGATGCCGCGCCGGCGCCGGAGTCTGCCGGTGCATTTGGAACGCTCGGCGCCGGCCTACGGACCCGGGGGCTTCGGGCCCGCGAGCCTGACAGGAGTAGTGCCGGGTGGCTCTGGTCCGGGTGCCGGCGCACCGGGTGGCCCTGGTGGCGGCGGCAGCGGCGGCGGCGGCGGCAACGGCGGCGGCGGCGGCAGCAGCGGCGGCAGCGGCAGTGGCAGCGGCGGCGGCGGTGGTGGTGGCTCCCAAATGGCCGGCCCGCCTAATGCCTTCTTCACTTCCGGCTATAGTTCCATCCTCGGGGGGTCCTTCACGTCATTGAACGGGGCATCTGGTGCCGGGGGCCCGGGCGGCGGCGTGGTCGGGCCCGGAGGCGGTCCTGCCGGGGCCATGCGCCGGTCACCCAGCCCGATGTCCATGTCCCTGGTTGGTCCTGGAGGTCTGACTGCTGTGGGCCCGGCAGCCCCCTCGCCCGGGGGTGGGGTCGGCGGCGGGCCGCTGATCGATGCCTCGGGCGGTGCTGGCGGCGGGCCCGGTGGCCTGCTTTCCGCTTCGTTGTCCCTCTCGCGATTGGAGTCCCTCTCGGAGGAGGATTCCTGCCCGGGCTCCGGGGTGAGCAGCGCCGGCGGCACGACCCCGGTGGCTGGGGCCGGGCTGGCTGGCACATCGCGCGGGTCCAGCCGCGGCAGTGGCATGCCCTTTGCCGCGAATGCCCTGGCGGCCTCCCCGGGCCTCGGGGGCGGGGAGTCTTTCGTCGGGTTACGGCGTTTCTCGGTGCCGACGGCCACGGCGGCCGCCGCGGCTGTCGGCCACTACTCCCGCGCCGCGGCCGGAACCATTTCCGTTCAAGTGGCCGGCTATGGCCCGGGAGTGGATGGCGCCCTCGCCGGGGTCCCGGGAACTGGCGGCATCGCCATTCCACCCTCCCCAGCGGCTGGGCGACACTATGTCCCGACGCCGGTGGCCTCGATCCCGGAAGACGCCGGTTCCGGCAGCACCTCGCCATCGCAATAGGCGGGAGGCGGCCGCACCGTTGTCGCTGTTCCCCGGTTGCCTTCGCTCGCCATTTCCCCGAGCTCCGGCCTTTCCCCCTCCCTCTCCCCCTCCACTGCTGCACGTGCGTGCTCGTGGTACCCCCCCCCCCTCCCCCCCCTCGGACGCCGGTCGCCGAGGTGCGCGTCCTTGTCCTTCCCCCCCCCCATCCACTCTCGCCCCCTCCGTGGCAGTGAGGTCTTGCCGCCAGTTTTTGTGCAGAGGCCTGGCCCGGAGGCGGTGTGTGGGCTTCCCCTGGGTGTTTTCTATTGAGGAATTGCCCCCCCCGCGCACGCGCACGCGCACGCGCACGCACGCCATTGCGAATATGCCTTCGGCGTGTCGTGTGTGTACATGCGTGTGTTTGCATACATGGATGTGTGCGAATGCGTGCCGCGCATGTGGATGCGTCTTCCTCCAACCCCCTCCCTCCCCTCCCAGCCACCGCCCGATTTGCCGGTCCCTGGCCAGATGGCGACAGCGGGGACCTCCGCCCCCCTGTGCATCCCTGTCGCTCGTAGATGAGATGGTGTACAGCGCCGGAGATCGCCAAGGGGAAAGCAAGAGCTTCCTCTCCTTCTTGGATCTTCATCACCTCTCCGCCTGCCTCTCCTGGGCCTTCTTCCCTCCCCCTTTCTACCTCTCCACCCCCCCTCCGATGGCAGCACGCCGGCCCGTAACGCGTATCGGGGTGGTTCTCCCCCTCCCTCCATCCCTCTCTCTCTCTCTCTCTCTCTCTCTCCTCTCATCCATATGTCCTCCTTTGCGAGCGAGGTGATCATCAGACACGTATCGTCGCTCTGTCTAGACACGTTCGACCACCGGCGCTGCCTCCCTCTTTTCCCTCTTCCCTTGCGCGGTGCATCGCACACAATGCACAATCCAGTATTCTCGATGCCATTTTGCCTCCCCCCCCCCCCCCTGGGGCCAGTGCCAGGGCATACCCTCAGAGCCTCCCCCTCGGTGTGCCTTCACAAAGACACAGCCAGCGAAGATGAGGCACACCTGGACGGCACCTGTGGCATCTGTCGCCCATCTCTTGTGAGGCCAAATTGGCGCTGAGGGGGGACGGAGGGCGAGGTGGCTGCGCGAGGCGTGTCCCGCGCTTTCGGGCATACTCATCGGCTGGACTCAAGTCGTGAGACTGGGCGACACACGGCCAGCGTTGGTGGCGGCTTAATCAGGATCAGCTACACCCTCTTAACCGAACGAAGAAGGGGACCCCGACCGTGCATGCTCATGCGGGTTGACCCCGGTCCAGCCGGGCCGGAGGCCAGGGGCCGGCGCGCCTGGCCGTCCTGTTCTGACAGAGTAGCATGGAGCGGCTGAACCCTCGGAGCAGTGCTGCTGTTGTGTGTTCGTTCGGCCCCTTTTCCCGGGGGGCGGGGGACAAGCGCGGGCCCGGGGCCGGGGCCGGGGCCGGGGTCCGGGGGGGGGGGGGGGGGGGTCTTGCTGTCGCCGCAGACAGCGAGCCATGAGCCACATGGGCTGACTGAGGCTGGGGGCAAGAAAAGGAAAAGAGCCAGCCTCAACACGTCAGTCTACCCTCCTCATCCTCGGAAGGCCTGCCCCGGGGCTCGGCCCCCTTTGTTTGTCTCTCGTGCCCTCGTGCCCGCGTGCCCGCGCGCGTGCGGGCGTTTCCGGGCGCCGGGGGGGGGGGGGGGGGGGGGGGGGGGCACACAGACCGCTCCACAGGGCGCGGCAGTTCACAGGCGTAATATACCGGAAGTTGCGGAAGGGATGCCAGCCGGACAGCGGGCTCTGATCGCTGGTGGCGCGGGGCATCCCCCCCTCCCCCCCCCGCGGGGGCAAGTGAGGGGCGGCCGTTTCTTCGGACAAGCGCACGGCATCGCTTGGTCTGACTCTGGCGCGCGCGCGGCCTCCGTGTGCACCGATTTTTTGTATTTACATTAGGAGTGGGTTGTTGCCTCGTGGAATGTCGAGGGGCCAGAAGACCCAGGGCCGGTGACTGACAGTGCCTTTCTTCCTGCGCTGGGCCCGACCAGCATGTACTTTTTTGTGGGTGCTCGGCCTCGCACGGGAGCTCAAGTACGTTTGCCTGGTGGCATCCCCCCCCCCCCCGTACACTGCTTGTGAGTAGGCAGGGGAGAAGCGGGCACGCGCGAGGGCGGGCAGCCACTTTTCGCATGTTGGTGCATAGATTTCCGTGCTTGTGCCTGTGCCCGTGCTTGTGCCGGTGTCTGTGAACGTGTTTATGCTGGTGTCTGTGAACGTGTTTATGCCGGTGTCTGTGAGCGGGGAGAGTGGGGGCAGGGGGCGGGAGAATGTGGCCCCAGTTGCAAGACATTGGGAGCGCTGGAGCCGGGCTCGCCGCGCCGGTGGCAAGGATCAGTTGGCACCCTGTGGGGCGCGGTTTCGAGAAAACATCCCGCCCACCGGGGGCGGGGGCGGGGGGCGGGGGGCGGGGGGTGGGTTGTGAGTGGGCGAAAGGGATGCGCCTGTGGCCCCGGGCGGGTCCTGGTCCCGGGCCGGCCTTGTCGCGGCCTGACGGCCCGCCCCCGAGGCGCGGGCATGCACGGCGCTCGAGTGCAGGACCTTGCGAAGCGCCTGGCGCACTGCGCGCCTGAGACTGCTCTTCGGGGATGAATATGTGCCCCGGCTGGGGGGGGGGGGGGGGCCGCCGCTGTTATTATTGCAGAGCGCAGGGGTCTCTCCCTCTGTCTCTGTCCCTGTTTCTCGCTCTCTCGGGACGGCGACTTGGCGGGCCCTTGCAACGGGCGCAGTGATGGAATCCTCTTTTCGGCTGCCGTGTTTGTGCTCCCTTCCTGTTTCTTTGTGACCCCCCCCCCCCCCCCCTCGCCCACTTACATCCTGGGCATGGGGACTCGGGGCGGCGGTGTCGTCAAGAACTGCCTGCTGCTCAGGCGCAGGGCGCGGCCGGCGCACCCACACATAAACGAAAAGATACGCCAAAGTGTTTCCCGCCC
>NW_009242975.1:1468457-1469243 GCF_000388065.1 Fonticula alba
GGGGGGGGGGGGGGAGGGCGCATTGTTCATGGTAGCGGCCCTCCCGCCGGCCACGCATACCTTGCACTTGCTCGCGCCGCCTGGCGACTGGGGCTCGGCGAGCGGATCCTTGGTCGGGATCGGTGCGCCGCCCTCGTCCCCGCGTTCCACGCCCCCCCCTCCCGCCCTGATGCCCCGGGGTGAGATGGCCCCTGTCGCGCGGCTTCAGACCGTGCATGGGCCTGGCCCAACGGGGAAAGGGGCGTGCTCTTACGCGCGCGCGCGCGCGCGCGAGCGCGTGCCACGGCACGACACATTCGGAGCGGGGCGCGCCCCCTCCCCTCCGCATTAGTCTCCGGGGTGTCGGCGTATGCCATCGTTCCTCCCCGGAGCGCATCTCAGGGGCGAAGTCCGACCACCGGCCCCCGGTCCGGCCAACGTGCCAACCAGCCGGGACACGTTCAGTCAACCAGGCTGGCCGATGTATGCAGGCGCATGCGCCCGCAAGTGTGCGTGACTGTGGGGCCCCCCGCCACTCCGCCCTCGCCCCCCCTCCAGCACCATCTCCTCCCTGCGAGGATGGATGCTCTCAGCCAGCCAGATCTCTCTGTCTCTCTCTCTCTCTCTCTCTCTGTCACGCTCTGTTTCTCTCTCTCTCTTTCTCTCTATCACTAAATAAAATACACATATAATATTGCAAAAATTAAAACAAACACCCCCGAGCAAACAATATAGAGTACAAATAAAACTAAACCTCTCCCACACCCCTCTCCCTCTCTCTCTCTCTCTCTCTCTCTCCTCTCATCC
>NW_009242975.1:1470124-1480846 GCF_000388065.1 Fonticula alba
CCCGCCCCCTCCATTGATCATCCTGCATCACTCCCCCTGTTGACACAGGACTGACTCCCATCTGCCACCCCTCACCACCCTCCTCTCCCCCTTCCTCCTACTTCCTCGTCTGCCCGTCGGTCGGCTTCTTTTGCGTCACAGCGCCGCCATCGAGGAGCGCTATGCCAAGGAGCTTGAGCGCTTGGCCAAGTCCAACCTCGGCGAGGCCGAGGAGGGGTACGCCCTTTGCGCCGATGCTCCCCGAGCTGCCTCGGCTTGCGCTGACATTCTTCCCTCTCTCTCTCTCTCTCTCTCTCTCTCTTCTGCCTCCTCCGGGGCATGACAGCACCATGAAGACCGCTTGGAATCAGGTGAAGTTCGACGCGGAGAACACCGCACGCGCGCATGCCAAGCTGGCACTGGCTCTCAACAATGAGATCCTCGGTAGCGGCGATCCCGAGCCGGTGGTGGAGGCCAACCGTCTGTTGCGCGACTACGAGTCGGCCGTCGGCCGCGATCGCAAGCGCATTGCCGCCGCCGACCAGGAAGTGGAGAAGACTCGCAAGACCTACATCAGCCGCATGACCGACGCCGAGCGGGCTGGCCCCTCGTCTGGGGCCTCTTCCAGCCGGGCCAGCCTGTACGGGGCCCCGGTCAGCCAGTCGTCCGAGCGCAAGAAGGCCACCCTGGCGGCCAATGAATACCGCCGGACGGTGGACGAAGCCAACGAGGCGCGCCGTGCCTGGGGCGACACCGTCAACCTCGCCAGTCTGGTGCGTCGGTGGCCGGTCCGGCCGGCCGTGCTGCCTGCGGATGTCCTCCCTTTCGCGGTGTCTCCTCTGCCTGCTGACTGACTCTGCTCCCGGCCTGTCATCTTGCCCTACCCCTCCCCTTCCCCCCTCTCACCCTCTTACTGCTGGCCTGTTAAAACACACGCACACACACACGCACACACACACACACACACACAGGAGTACCAAAACCTGGAAATCCGCCGGATCAACTACCTGAAGCAGCTTCTCGACAGCTACCTGGACACGCTGCAGGCTTCGCGCCAGTCCCTGGAAGAGGTGCGTTCCTGCGTGCCCCCCCCCCCCCCCCCCCCCCCTGGTCATCCCCCTTTTCCGTCCTTGCTCGTCGATGATCGTGGTGCCGGCCCTCTAACATGAGACCCCCCTGGGCGGTCTTCCAATGGACAGTCTTCCTCGATGGTGCGCAACAGCATCCAGGCCGTTTCGACCGACGTGGACATCGAGATGTTCGTCAAGAGCCGGGGAACGGGTCCTCACCGCCCGAAGCCCGTGGAATTCCATCCCTTCAAGTGATGGCAACGTGGCCGTGTGCGGTATGCTTTTGCGGTCCCTGTGCTGTGGCGGGAGCCGGGTCGCGTTTGCGCGCGTCTACGCGCTGCCTGACAGTTCACCGGGCAGCCACAGGGGGCGCAGGCGTGGCGACCTTCGAAAGCGGGGGCGGCCCCTGCTTGGCGGAGGCGCCGGATCCTCCTGCCCCTTCTCCACATATGTGGAGTGTCGGCCCTGCCCCTCTCCTTGTTGCCAGATCGCAGCCACCTAGTCCCCTTTTCCGCTACCTGCCTTTTTCTCCCCCCCTCCATCGCTCCTTTCCCCCCATCCTTCACACGTTGGGCACTCTTCGGGGGTGCCTTGCTATTGCCCTTCGCCTTCCTATCTCCCTCTCCCCCTCCCCTTGTGCATAGCAGCGACAATATATTTATGTATCAGCCACATGTTGAGCCTGAGATCTGGCCGGGGTCACACGGTGCGTCCCCAGGGATACATCCCGCAAGAAGGGGAAGAAGGAGAGAGAGAGAGAGAGAGAGAGAGAGAGAGAGAGAGAGAGAGAGAGAGAGAGAGAGAGAGAGAGAGAGACGCCTAGGAACATGCCCACGCGGACGCTGTTCGCGGATCAGACGCCCAGCAGTGCCTATTTGTGCCCAAGCGCGCCTGGCAATGTTTCAGATCGGCGGGGTTCGTTGGCATCATGGGGCCGACTCTTCGGCACGCGCCCTCGGGAGGCGGGCCCAGGAGTGTGTGCCGCCCGCTCAGGCACGCATCCGCCATAACGCGCGACAGATCGCCTGGCCTCTGGCCAGCCCGCAGAGCGAGGGCGGCCCTCTTTTGGTCTTGGGGCAGCGCCCTGGCACGCCCACCCGCGGTCCCCCACACCGCCACACCATCGTCACCACCCTCTATCTATCTGTTCCTCCATCCTTCTCTCTGCCTCTTTCCATCTGCAGCTTGCCTTCCAATCGTACCCCCCCCCCTTCCCCCTTTCTCCCTCTCCCTCTGCTCCCTCTCCCGCAGTATGCGCCACCCCGCCGGCGTCATCGTGGTGGCTGGGGTCACCGGCGTCGGGAAGTCCAAGCTGGCGATCGACCTTGCTCGGCATCTCCACCCGTCGCCTCCATCCGGCACACCAGAGCCGCACGTCGAGGATCTGGCCCTCACGCGGCTCCCGGCTCCGGGGCTTGGGACGGCGGCGCCGCTGTCTGGTCTTAGTGGCTTTGTCGAATCGGACCCCCGGCCGAGTGTCATCAACGCCGACTCGCTACAGGTGTATGGCTCTTTGCCGGTGGCCACGAACCACGTTACGGTGGCCGAGGCCCAAGGCGTGCGACACTACTTGCTGGGATCATGCGACCGGCCAGACACCGAAGGCGAGCCTGCCGGCTCGGGGACCGTGGCACTGCCTCCGGAGTGCTGGGCCGGCCGGTGCCCGCTCGCTGACGAGTACAGTGTGCTACGCTTTCGCGATGAGGCCGACCAGCTTGTGCGTTCGACCGGCCCCTTTGCTGTGCCCCTGCCGGGACCAGGCTCACGACCTCTTCCCTTGTTGCTTCTTCTTTTTTTTTTCCGGTCCCTCTAACCCTGCGCCTTCCTTGCGTCCCCTTTACCGGGGGCGGGGCGGGGGGGGGCTTCATCCCCCGGGGCGCTGCAGATTGCCGCACACCGGGCGCACGGCCGTACGCCGATCATTGCCGGCGGAACGCACTACTACATCCAGTCACTGCTCTTTCCCTGCCTGTTTTTGGACAGCCAGCCCAATGCGGATGGCGTGCCGGAGGAAGTTCTTCAGGAACTTGCCGAGCTGCGAAGTGCGTGAGTGGCCTGCTCTCAACTCCGTCCCCTCCCCTCCCCCACTCGCTCCTAACACCACCGCCATGCACGCACGCGCATTCATGCCTCCTAACCCCCGTCCTCCCCCCCCCCCCCCCCCCCCCCCCCCCCCTCCGCCCCCCCCCCCCCCCCCCCTGCCCCGCTTTCGGCGACCGCGCGCGGGGTCTGGTGCCCCCGCCGCCCCCCCCCAACCCCTCCCCCCCGCCCTGTGGGCCCCCCTTCCCCCCCCCCCCCCCCCCCGCGGGGCCCCCCCCCCCCCCCTCCATCCGTGGCCCCCCCCTCCCTTTCCCCCTCCCCCCCTTTCCCCCCCCCCCCGGGGGGGGGGGGGGGGGGATCTGCCCTGCTGGTTGGCAGCGGCTTTGCAGGCGCTCCTCGCAGATGAGCCCGCTAACAGCACCGTGGTGGCGGACCGCCGTAGCGCGGGCTTCTGGCCGAGGTGCGGGCCCTGCGAGCGCGGCATTTGGCTTCGCCAGCCATCGAGCCGGGGGATTTCTCTCGCGGCGTGCTGCAGGCCATCGGGTACAAGGAGTTCCGCGAGTGGTTCCAATGGCGAGAGGCGGACGGTGCCAGCACGGCTCCTTCGGATGAGGCCGTCCTTCTGCAGGAGGCAGTCGATCGGACCAAGACCGCCACCCGGGCATACATCCGGGCCCAGCTCCAATGGATCCGCAAGCGCTTGATCCCGCAGGCCGGGTACCGCCTTGACGGGGGGCCCGCATCCGTGGAATCACCCCGGTGCCTGGTCTGGCCACTGGACGTGTCTCCGGTGCTGCGCGGCGATCGGAGCTGGGATGATGCGGTGCTGGCCGAGGCGCTGGCAGTATCGCGCGGTGCGTCAATCCCCCCTCCTTGCCCTCCTGTCGCCGCCGCCGCCGCCACCACCGCCGCTGCTCGCCCTGCCCCGATGCACCTGGTATGCTGGTGGTGGCAGCCCCCCGAGAGGGGGCCCATTGGGGGTGCTTGCCCTTTTGACTGACACGCTCACGTGGTGGTACCGGTCGCCTTGCGCAGCCTTCCTCGGTGGTGTGGAGGCTCCCTGCTCCGTGTCTGCCGCCACCGACGGCTCGGCCCCTGTGGAGGATGAGGTCAACCTTGCCCGGCCACTGCCCGGGTGGTTTATCAGCCTGCTGAATGGTGTGGCCCGACCGGGGAAGCGCCGGCGCGATGACTCCTCCACCCTTGCACGGGCAGACGCTCCCATGTTGGACCGGGTCCTGGTCCCGCCGGGCGAGTGGCGGAAGTTTGTTTGTGCCACCTGCTCCGGCCGCGTGCTCAATGGCCCGCACGAGTGGCAGGTCCATCTGCAATCGCGATCGCACAAGCGCCTGGCCAGCCGGGCCCGGCGCACGGAGGCACGTGCGGCCAGCCGCCCCGCTGTGGCCGACAGCCCGGAGCCACACCCGGCCCCGGCCCCGGATGATTCGCCTGTCTGATGGGTCCCTCATGCCTCCCCCGTCTTCTTTCCACTTGGCTGCCCCTCTCGTGAGCTCCATGCGTGTCTGTAGTCTGCCCGCCCTCCTCCTTTCTGGAGACGTACACACACACACACACACACACACAAACCCATGTGCCGGTGCACATCCATAGACATTGCCACACTGAGCGCAGGTACTCGTCAGAGGCCCTGGCCCGGACGCCGCCATCAAGGCGCATGTGCCACATGCGCCGGACGAGCTTTGGTCCCGGCTACAGGGCGGAGGCGCGGGAAAAGAGGGGCCAACAAGGTGCAGGGAGAAGAGACACACGGAGGAGAAGGGGAGAGAACTGATTTTTGTGTATATTTTTGCTGTGACCAGCGGCAAGAGGGGGTAGGGGGGAGGGGTAGGGGAAAGGAAGAAAAGGAGAAAGAGGCGCCGGGGAGAGGAGTTGTCCGCGAGGGAGGAAAGAGGGCGCGCGAGATGGAGGCAGGTGCGAAGAGGAGGGGACCGCGCGTATACAATTCACAGTCACCACACACACACACACACTCACACACACGGGGACGCACAGGCGGAGAAAGGGAGACAGAGAGAGAGAGAGAGAGGAAGAGGAGAAAGGGACATACGGACAGAGGGCTGTCCCGATTCCCTCGCGTGGGGTAATATCTATGCGCGGTGGTGCGTCGGTGAGCGGCCCCACCTCTGCCCCGTTCGCCAGAGAAGGCCGGGAGGAGAGAGGCCATGACGGGGGGGGGGGGGGGGGGGGGGCACACTTGTGCGCATGGCGGCAGGGCATACCCACACATACACACACACACACATGCATGTATGCAGATATGTGTAAAGGGAAACAAATATAAACGAACATGCACATGTGGCAGGGGACCGTGCGCAGGCATCACGCGAGGCGGACGCACACCCACCGGTGCACCCTCTCTACGCCATTGCTGTCTTTCGCCCAGTAAGAGCGGACGACGTCTGACACACTCCGACACACCTTCGCCCTCCTCGGGCTAGAGACACCGCCTGAGGGCAAAGTAAAAAGAGATGGGGACGAGAAGCGGGACTGGGCGGCCACAGCGGCCAACACCGAGGGGAGGGAAGAGCACACGCCGCCCGGGCACAGAGCCAGCATGTGAGCAATCCCCGAGACATGTGTCGGCCGCTGGCGCCCGGCGCGTGCACGCGCCGAGGCCCCTCCTCACCAGTGCCGAGCGCCACCGGGGCGGCGGAGGGCCGCACGCGAACACACGCGTTTAGGCGCGCGTCAGCGACGAGGAGAGGGCCGACGAGGAGTCGGTGAAGGAGGACGAGAAGCGGGCGCCACCCGTGGCATCGGCATTGGCAAAGTGCTGCATGTAATGCTGGGGCTTGCGCGAGGCGGCGCTCTGGACCTGCTGCTGCTGGCCGCCACGGAAGCTGGACCGACGGCCGCCGGGGCCCACACCGTTCGAGGCATTGGCCAGGCGGAAGTCATCGAGGGTCTTGAAGTCGGCCAGGACCTTCTCCAGCTCCGGGGACAGGGTGATCGGGTTGGTGGCCTTGTCCGGGCGGTAGTGCAGGTAGGCCCAGAACTTCTCCAGGCCATAGAGATGGCCATTGTTGAAGTCAATCAGCGTCAGGTCCATGAAGTCACGGAAGATGTCGGCGCGGAAGCGCTTCTCCAGGCCGTAGCTGAAGAAGCGGAAGAGGCACTCCAGGCCATAGCGGTAGTCGGCCTCGGCATCCTCCAGGGCCAGGCGCTTGAACTCGTTGTACATGCGGCGGTTGAAGTGGTCCCGCAGGAAGAGCGACCAGAAGCGCATCAGGGTGTTCATCTCCTGCGACAGGCCGGAGCCCAGGCGCTTGCGCTCGCGCAGGGCCTTCGACCGGTACTTGTAGTACTTCTGCTGGACGAAGTTGTTCTCGGTCACCGCGCCGATGGAGGGGCTCAGGTGCTCGGAGAAGGAACGCGACTCGAAGGAGGACGACAGCGACCCGAAGGAGGTGCCGTAGGAAGACCGCGAGGGAGAGGGAGTGGGCGAGGGAGCGCTGCCGACATCGACAGCCTCCTCCGGCGGGCAGGACTCCCGGCCGACCATCCAGCCGACGTGCTCCTCGCGCGGGGGCTGCGACGAGTGGGCGGTCTTCTGCTTGATCGGGTGCGAGGGCGGGGTGTCCTTGTTCTTGCGGACGGGGAAGAACCGGACCGACCGGCCGCCCAGGGTGGACGGCGGGGCGGCCGCGGCCGCGGCAGCGCGAGCACGCGCCTGGCCGATCTCGGTGCCGCGGTTGAAGGAGGTGGAGCGCTCGCGCCCGGCCAGATCACCACCCGGAGCCGGGGAGGTCCCGGTGCGCAGGCCGGCCGTCAGCAGGCTGCTAGTACGCGGCGAGGCGGCCACCCCGCCAGTGGCGATCGGCATCCCGCCAGCGGCATTGACATGCGCCCCGCTGAAGGACCCGGGCATGGTGAACCCGGTGGCCGGGGTCGACTGGGGGGTCGGCGTGGGGATGGCCACCTGAGGAACCGGGCGAGACTCGGTCCGGGGAAGGGAGGTCCCGGTGCGGGCGACGCCCTTCAGGGTCAGGAACTCGTCCTCATCGACAGTCTCAATCTTGTTGAGACCGCCGGGGCCGGCGGCGATGGAGGAGCGATTGCGGCTGCGAAGATGCGCGTGTGTGACCAGCAGAGGAGCAAGTTAGTGGCGCGAATGGCCGTCACCATCATGTCGCCGCGAGGGGAGGTGGAGGGGGCGGGGGGGGGAGCATGGGGGAATGGCGAGTCGACGCACCGAGAGCGGCGCTTCTGAGAGCGCTCATAGTCGTAAAGACCCTCGTTGATCTGGTCGGCGAGGTCGTCTGAATGACGGCCGGGTGGACGGGCGGGCCAGTGCAGGGAGTTAGGTCCAGGGGCTGGCGATGGGAACGGTGCGCGACAGGGAGACAGGGAGGAGAAGGACACATGCGTGTGCACATGATGCCAACAAGTAGGCCAAGAGGAAGAGGGAGGGGAAGGCGGGAGGGGCACACACCGTTGAAGGCCTTGCGCGAGTAGGGGACACCGGTGCGGTCGAAGCCCTCGTTGCGGCGGGCAGAGGCGCCGCTGCGCTGGGTCACCAGCACGAGCTTCGACACGAACTCGTCGTCAATGTCGGAGGGAGGGCTGCAAAGGGTGGAGGGACGGTTAGCCAGGTGTACACAGGTTCGGGGCCAGGGGCCAGAGGAGGGAAAGAGGGAAAGAGAGACGCACTCGCCATCGCTCTCCTCGTCGTCGGTCTGATAGAAGCGACGGCTGTTGGAGCGATCACGGACGTCCAGGTCGTCGAAGTCGAAGACCTCCTCATCGATGGAGTTGATGACGGGGGCACGGCCGGCATCGACCGAGGGGCGGCGGTGAGCGCGGGCAGAGTACGAGCGCCGGCGCGAGTTGACCGAGTGCCACTCGCCATCGTCATCGTCGTCGGAGGGCTACATGGGCCCCAGGGCAGATAGAGAGAGAGAGAGAGGGGGGGGGGAGGGAGTGTCAGGACAGAGGGAGAGAGGGAGAGAGAGAGAGAAAGAAGAGACGGAGCCAGGTGGCCGGCAAGTGGGGGGGGGGGAGGACGCACGAAGTACTGCTGGGGGTTCTACAGGCCGAGCAGGGGAGAAGAGGGGGAGGTCAGAAAGAGAAATTAAAAGAGGGGAGGGACCCCACGCAGGCGGGCTCGCCCGCTCTCTTGGACACGAGAAAAGGAGGCGAAACAAAGAAAGAACAAGCAGCAACAAGCAACAGAGCCGCGCTCGGGAACGCACCCCGCTCGGGGTGACCAGGGTCCAGTTGAGCGAGTGGCGGAGCTTGCCATCGACCACCTGGAAGGAGGGGTTCGCCTTGACGGCGTCCTTGATGGCCTCGGCAGTGGCGTTGTGGGAGGCGATCGGACCGAAGTCCAGCAGCGTGTGGATGTCGATGAAGCCCTGGGCGTCGGTGACGCCCTTGTCGCGGAGCTGGCGCAGGCTGTCCACGCTGAAGACCGAATCCAGACCCTGGGAGAGGCCAGAGGCCCCGGAGCCGGAGACGCTCAGCGCGTTGAAGCGGTTGGAGATGGGGACGGAGAACTCTGCATGGCGGGGTGCGCGCCGGAGCCGGGAGGTCAGACACAGGACGGCGAGGAGGGGGGAGGGGGGCGGGGGAGGGAGAAAAGTCAACAACAAAGAAGTCTGGGCAGGAGGGGAGGGGAAGAGGGCACCGGGGGGGGGGGGGGGGAGGCGCACTGTCGTTGTTCAGCTCATCGTAGGGGACCCACTGGCCACGAGGGGCGGCGGAAGGGCGATCCTGCTGGAGATGGATGTCGATGTTAAGAGGCGAGCAGGGACAGATGCACGGACAGAGAGGCACACGCGCAGAAAAGTGGCAGGGGCAGCGAGAGGCGGGGGGAGAGGGCGGGCGAAGGAGCCGAAAGAAGGGAGGGGGCGTGCGGACAAACCTTGAAGGCCATGGCGGGAGGATTACGCCGTGAGAAGGCGAGGGAGAGGGAGAGAAGAGGGAGGGGAGGGGAGACCGGCGGTCTGGGACGTTGCGGAGGGCGCTGCACAGGGGAGAGGGCGAAGAGAAGGGGGTTCCAGGAAGTGTGGAGAGGGGTGGGCCGACGCGCACAGGAGTGGCCTGCCGGTGTGCCTCCCGAAATAGACTCCCACTCTCGCCGCTGCCGCCGCCGCCGCCCCTGCCGCCGCCCCACCCACCCACCCACCCACCCGCCCGCCCGCCCGCCCCCACCCCGAGTTACGATTGGGGGAACAAATGCACGCCGACCGGGGGGTGGGGGACGGCGGCCGGGGGAGTGGCGTGCGCGACGGCCCCGCGCCAACGGCATGCCTGGGGCGGGGGGGAACCTGCGAGGGCAACCCGGGCTCGCGGGTGCGCGTACACGCGCCCGCGGCTGGGGATCGGGGCGCCACATTGAGATTGGCGGGCGGCCAGGACTGACGCGCGACCGGCCGGGAGGAAGAGGGTGCCGTGCTGTCTCCCCCCGGCTCGGGGGCGAGCGGGGCGTGGTGGGGGAGCAATGGCGACCGCGATCACCACTCGGACAGGGCCCTCGGTGTGGGTATGTGCTCGTGTGCAGAGCTGCTACCAGGGCGGGTGAGGGGGGGGGGGGGGGGGGGGGGCCGCGGCCCACGAGTCGCGCGGGACGGCCGAACGTGCGCGTGGGAGACCCTCTCCACCAATGGCCCCGGTCAGCCGGTCAATGGCTGGCTGGCTGGCTGGCTGGCTGGCTGGCTGGCCGGCTGGCTGGTCGCGGATCGCCAGGAAGCCTGCCTCCCAGCCGCCCGGCCCTGCCCTGCCCTGCCCTGCCCTGCCCCATCCTCTCGTGCCCTCCCCTTCACCCGGAGCCGCGCCGGGCGCGAAAGTGCGTGCCCCAGAGGACCATTCTGCCTGGCCGCCGCCGCCGCCGCCGCCGCCACAGAGCCTGGGCCGTTGGTCCGCGCAGCAAGCAACAGAGCGTGAGTATTTGTAACGCCCGCTCTTGTTCGACCGCCCGCGCGCAGGGGGGCAACTCTTTTTTCCGACCGTTGTATCCGGCCACCACCTCCCCGGCGTCCCGGCCGTGGGCGGCGCACGCCAGCCAGGCCCCCGGCCGGTTGCCTGGGTGCTTGGGCGCCGGAGAGGCGGGGTGGGGGGCGCCCTGGCGCCGCGCCAGTCATCCCCCTCCTCCGCTCACCCCCCCCCCCCCCCCCCCCCACACCCGCGCGGTGATGTTGCAAAATGCCGGCAAGGGCAGGACCACCCGATGGAGCTGGCACTGGGAGCGGCTCGCTCGGGGGCGCGATGCTGCTAGAAATCGCCAGAACCCCGCCCCCTTCTGTCGGCGGCCGCGCGAATATGCCGGCCTCCGGGTGCGGCAATTGTAGCCCGCACCCTCTGCGGGCCCTGCCGCGCGTCTTCGCCGAACGCGCGAAGAGAGGCCCCACAGAGGCGCGGATCATCTGCATACCTGGGAACGTCCCCGCCGTCGTCCCATGCACTCCAGGGCATCGGGAGAGCGGACAAAAGCAGGGGACAACGCAGGTGGGGAAACCCGGACCGTCGCAACGCCGCGACCCCTCCGCCCCCGCCCAGTGCCTCTGCCGTTTACCACCCCGCCCTGCCGCCGGCAGGTCGAGCAGCCCGTTGTTGTGCGGGTGTGTAGGCTCTCGGCCCAGGACGATGCCCGCCTCACCCACCCGTCCCACAC
>NW_009242975.1:1480956-1483221 GCF_000388065.1 Fonticula alba
CCCGCCCCGACCCTTGGCGGCACCTGCCCTCAGCGAGAAGGCCCGATCCACCGCAGTGATCCCCCCGCGTATCAGGCACCCGCCCGCCCCTTGAGCTCTCCGGGGGGGGCGGGCGGGGGGGGGGGCAGGCACACACGCGGCGAGGGGGGTCCGCGTTGCCACCGCGGGGCCGGGGGTTTCTCCCTGCCCCCGGGGCGGCTCTTGGCGGAGCGCGGACCCTCAAGAGGGGACGTTCTGATGGAGCGCGCTCCAGGCGTGATATCGGGACGAGATCGCGTGTGCCTCGGGGGCGAATGTACTTCCCACGGTCCGGGGCCGGCCTCGGTGGCACGCATCCGGACGGCCCCCCATTAATGGGCAGGCGCGACGCGGCGGCCCCGGCTCCGGGCCGAGAGACGGGGACGGCAGGCAAGCGGCTGTTGGAGGGCCAGGAAAAAAAAAAAGGTACTAGCCCGAATTCCTGCATGGGTCCCGGAAGCCGGGGGAGAAAAAGCAGCAACAGCAGCAGGCGTCCCTGCGAGTCTATTCCGACACACATACAAGTGCATGTGCGCGGCAAAATGTGCCGGGCCTCTAGAGGGGGCGGTATGCGCATGGACATGCGTGTGTGCATCATACGTGTGCGTGTTTGTGTGTTTGTGGGTGTGTGTGCGCGCGCGCGCGCTTTTGTGCATGAAAACACATTCAGGCACCTGGTGGTGGCGGCGCCGGTGGCGACGACGATGGCAAGGAAGGGGCGGAAGGTGCGGACGATGCGTTGTTGGCTAGCCCGGGCAGCGGCGGGGCAGGGGTATATTCCCCGGGCGGAGCGACGGTCCAGCTGCCATCGGGGCCGCCGGGGGAGCCGTTTGCCGCCGGCCCGGAAGCCGCCTCAGAGGGCGCTTCAGCCGGCGATGACAGGCTCAGGACTTCGGAGGCACTGCGAACCACCTCCTCGGCGTCGGCCAGCAAATCGCGCGGCATGTCCGGCCGCCGGAAAGGCCACACCCGTCGCCACCAGACTGGCCTGGCCTGCTCATCGGAAAGGGCAAACTCTGCAACCAGGGACACACGGCCGGCGTCAGATGGCGATCAGGCTCACGACGTGGCGATGAAGGAGGCCCAGCGAGAGGAAGAGCAGGGGGGGGATGGGAAGGATGGGGGAAGCCAGCGCACCGGCAAAGTTGGAGTCTCGGCCATAGGGCTGCAGGTCGACCGTATTGCCATGCTGCACGCTGCCGTGGATGCGTTTCTCCAGCAGGCGGATTTTGTGGTGTGCCGCATCCAGGTCCGCCTGTGCGACGCTCATGTCTGACAGGAGCTTCAGGATGAGTTGGCTTTGCTGCTCCTCGAGCACCGCCCGGGCGGCATCCTTCACGCGAGATCTAGGTCCGAGGCAGGAGAGCGGTGGTCGGGGTCAGGCGAGGCATCGCCACGAGGGAGGAGGGGGGAGGGGGGGGGCTTCGAGAAGCCCGAGGGCCAGCCACACGGCGGGAGGCACACGCGCACCTGGACCACTCGATGTACACGATGCCGGCTGCCACGGAGGTCAGCAGCAACTCGCCCATGATTTCGGTGGCCAGAGACAGGGCCTTTTCAATGTCCACCGACTGGGGAGCCGAGCGTGAGGCGGGCTAGGGCTCCCCGGCACCCGTCGAGGGGGACGAAGCAGTCGAGGGGAGGCAAGAGGCGAGGGGGGAATTAGGCTCCGGTGCATGGATGGCTCCATGTGGGCGGACGATCGCGCAAGAAGAGCGCGGGCCCTTGGGAGTGTGGCTTGCGTGGGCTGTGGCGGGAAGGAGGGGCGGGGGGCGCACCAGTCCAAGGATCCGCCGTCGGGCATTGATCTCGGCTGTTTGGAACCAGTGTGCGGCCTTGGTGACGCCGGAGACGAACCACGGACTGTTTCGGAGCTGGGCTTGGATTTTCTTCGATATCGGCTTCGAGATGGACCGTATAAGCAACGCCCCGAATTTGAAGAGTGGAAAAGCGGGCAGGACCATGGCCGGCAGAGAAGGAGCACCGGAGGGCGTCGTGAAATGTGTGTGTGTGTGTGTGTGTCGACAGTAGAGATGCAGCAGGGCGGAGGGGGAGGGTGTCTGCGGGACGCGAGACGGCGAGCCAGCCCGTGGACGCCTGAAATATGCCCAATCTAGATCCCGGGCAAGGCCACGGCCGAGGGAAGAGGCAGGTGGGCCACGGCCCCTGCCCTGCCTTCTGGCGACGATCTCGCCGGCCCGCGGTCGGCCGTTCCAGCCCCCCCCCCCCCCCCCCCCCCCCCCCCCC
>NW_009242975.1:1483852-1494349 GCF_000388065.1 Fonticula alba
CCTGGGGGAAACCGCCGGCCAACAGGCCTGAACAGGACCTCACCGGGCATGAACCCACGCCTGGTGTGTCTCAGCCCCGGCGCCTTGCAGATGGGCAAACCCACCGTTATAGATGCTTTTGGGACACCCGTGCGGTGCAAATTCCCCGGGGCTGCTTCTGTATCCCTCTCCCCTTTCCCCCCTTTTTTTTGGCTCTCCCCCCCTCTCTCTCCCCCTCTGCCTCCGTCTCCCTCTGCCCCCCTCTCCCCCGCCCTTCGGCATTTCTGCCCCCTTCTCCCCCCCCCTCTCTCTCTCTCTCCCTTTGCCCTGGCCCACTTCCTCCCTCCTGCGTAACCCAGGAGAGAGGGGCATTTCCTGGCGCGGCATTCTCTTCTCCTACACGCCCAAGCAGCATGTCTCTCCCCAATGGACACTCTGCCTCTGGCTCGAGCCTACCCCTCCATCAGCAGCAGCAGCAACACCAGCAGCCGCAACACCATTCATCGGCACAACAGCAACAACAGCAACAACAACAACAACAACCGCAGCAGCAGCAGCAGCAACCATCCATAACCACGCACATGCAACCGACGATCGAGCAGCAGCTTCAATATCAGATCCAGCAGCAGCAGCTCCAGCTTCAGCAGCAACTCCAACAGCGGCAACACCTGCATCTGAAGCAGCAGCAGCAGCAGCAGACGCACCTAGATCCACTGCAGCAGCCCTCGGTCGAGTCCCAGCTTCGCCAGCTGCAAGCGCTTCAGCAGCAGCAGCAGCGGCAACAGCAAAGCCAGCAGCAACAGCAACTCCACTTGCAAAATCTCCTACAACAGCAGTTCAGCTCCATCCAACAGTACATCGAGCAGTCGACCAGCATCTACGGGACTCAGCCGCGTCCGCACTTGTCCAACAATGAGTACCTTAGCACATGCCATCAGGACAGCCTGATGGCCCTGTTGCTGGGCAATTCCGGCGCCTATGATTTAACAGGCGCAGCGCGGCAACCGTCATCCCTCCTGTCCACTCCCCTGGCTCCCATCCATCCGAACTACCACTCTCACTTGGTGCCTTCCACGCTCCCTTCGGCCCCGGTGCCTGCCATGGCGGGAGCTGTCCCCAATGGCCAGCGGTTTGCCCAGGGCAACGGCATCATGGGTGTCGCCCCCTACTCTGCCGCTCAGACGCCCTCTGCTGCGCGCTCCCCAAGCGAGGTCGGCTCTTTTGCCGGGGGCCGGGGCATGCCGAGTACCGTCCCCTTGGCGCCATCGGCCAGCAGAGGTCCCGGCTTCCAGTCGAGCTCCCCCCAGAATGACACTCCCTCGGCGTTGGATTTTCCCGGGCGAACGCCTCACGCTGATCCTGTTGGTGCTGCGCCTGTGGAGGCGCGCCCGGCAGCCTCTGCGGCCCCTCCGGCCCCCCCGAAGAGGACCACTCTTTCCCTGCAGGTTGGCCCGTCGTACATCGCCAAGGGGCAGACATCACTCCCGGCCTTGAAGCAGCGGCTGCAGCTGGAGCAGCGGCAACGTGAGCAACAGCAAGAACAACAACATGAGCAGCACCAGCAGCGCCTATTGCAGCAGCAACAGGACCAGCTCAAGTGGGAGCAACGCGAGCAACAGCGCGAGCAGGTGCGCCGGCATCGGCAGGCAATGCGTCATGCTCGCGAAATTGCAGCCGCCGGGGAGCACCTCCCAGCCCCCCTCCACCAGCAGCAACAGCGACAGCGCTCCCCCTCGGGTGACCTCCCCCCGGCCATGGATGGCATGCCCAACCGCCCCACTCAGGATCGATCGCTTGGGCGAGCGGCCGCCAGCCCTGGTGCGTACTCCTCGGCCATTGCCCTGCCACCGGGTCTGCCCCCTCCGCCTGACCAATTACACAGCTCCACCGAGCATCCCGCAATCCCCATGTGCCAAACGCTCCCGAGGGTGCACCCCTCTGCTGGAGACCGATGATGGGGACCTCACCTCCGCCAGCCGGTCCAGCGGCTCCGATAGTTCCTCCCACTCCGGTGTCACCCATCGGCGCCGGGACCGTCGGTCGCGCTCCAAACGCGCCAACAAGAACCACAACAATCCGCTTTTCATGTTTTCCGACTCGGGTGCGCACTTGCAAGCATGCTTCTTCTTTCTTTCTTTCCGCTTTCTTGCTTTCTTTGTGCATCTGTGTGTGTGTCTTTTTTTCTTGGGGGGGGGGGGGGTTCGCCATTCTTGTCGGTCACCCTTCGGCTTACCTGTGAGCGAATGGGAAATGCCCAGAAATCTGGCATCTCCTTGGCTTCTCGTACGATCCCATTCACGCGGTGGTCCGGGCCACGCACCCGGAGAACCCCTTCTTCCACCTGTCGAGCCAGCTGCTGGACCCGGCGCACATCTTGGCCAGCCCGCCGAGGACATTGCCCACCACGCCGATCGGCCCGCGCCAGGCAGACCTCCTGTCCCGGGCTCGCCAATGTCTGCGAGACGATGCGATGAGCAACTCCATGAAAACCCTGGCCGGGGGCAAGATCACGTCCAATGTCTCGCAGTTGTGGGACCAGGAAGAACACATTGCCCAGGTCCTTCGCCGGGTAGTGGTTGATGCTGCCCGGCGTCTGTCCAGCCCGGCGGACCTGCGCATTGCATTGGAGCACGTGGCCCAGGGGTATCCGGTTCTCGATGACCCGCACATGGACGCACAGCACCTGAAGCGGCATCAGGAAAAGCAGCAGCAATTGGCCAGCCTCTTGGAACAGTACTCACCGCTGGCCAGCTGCCGGCCGTCCAGCTTCCCGGCGGATGCCTGTTGGATTCTGCCCATCCATCGGGCCCTCTATTGTAAGCTGTGTCGATCGATCGTGTGTTCCCCCTTGGACCTGATCCAGCCGGAGGTGGAGCTGGCCCCCGGGGTGGGGGACACCGACCGGGCCCAGGTCAATGACGCGTGCATCTTCGGCATGATGGACCACCTGCTGACCTTGCATCCGGAGCACCCGGTCGTCCGGCGATTGGGCCCCCTGCGACTGGCGACCACCGGCCTGGACCGCCTGGATGCGATGGTCCCGGAGGATCGAGCCCTCTTGGAATCCACCCTGAAAGAGTGGACCATCCCGGTGTTTTGCCAGTACTTCAGTAATGTCAGCATTTTCCTGCAGATTGATCCGATCATTGCGCGCTTGGCATTGCGCTTCTTCCAGACCCATGCCGATGACCCGAGCACCTATTGGACGGCCTACCTGAGCGACAGCCGGGCATGGTACTCCACGCACAAGGAGCGGAACATTCCCGTGACCACCACCGCCCCGCTGGATGGGACGGCGCCTCCGGTGGGGGCTCCCGGCGCTGCTTCTGAGGCGGTCGGATCAGGGCGCGATATGTCGTTCAAGTCGAAGACCTCCCCGGCCGAGAGGCAGGATGAGCAAATGCCCCAGTCGGACAGGCCCATGGATGTGGGGGCAAAGGGATTGCTGCCTGTGCCGCCGCCCGAAGCCGGCGGCCGCGGGGGCGTGTCTGCGTCACTTGAAATGGCTGATGCTGAATCTGCCCAAGGTCCCGGTTTGTCGCCGGCCACCGGTGCTTCCGAGGGTCCGGTGGCCGGTCCCCGTTCGAAGCCCGATGTGGATGCCGGTCCGGGTGATGGCGGTCCGGCTGCCACGTATCCCGCCATCCGGGAGAGCATGTCGCCGACCAAGGCCTTGCTGGGAGGGATGAAAGGCGCGACCATGGTGCCTCCCTCGGCATCGAGCTCGCCACTGGGCGTGGCATCCCAAGGATTCGCGACCCGGGGATCCGCCATCACCGATGCCCTTGCTCAGCAGGCGCGGCTGTCTTCCTTGCACCGGGACGTCCCGACGGCCGGAATGTCCGGGAGTGGCGACGAGCCGGCACCGGCCGGCCAAGCCATGGCGCTCGATTCCGAAAGGACACCAAATGGCCCGGCCGGCGTCAAGCAGGATCCCCCGGCCCCCGGGCGGCCGAAGGAGGCTCCCACCGGGGCGAGTGCTCGGGGTGTCCGGGCTCCGCGTGAGTCCCGGCATATTCCAGTGTCGGATGGGACCCAGCGTGTCGTCGCCCCGGGTGCTGACCCGGGTGCCCTGCTGTCGGGTGCTGGCCCCTGCCCTCCAAAGGTGGATGCCGTTCAACATGCTCCGGCAACGGGCTGTGGGCAAGACGCCCCGGCGCCGGCCAATGCCCATCTCGGCCCAACTTCAGATACCACGCAGTCGACCTTGCCACCGTTGACATCGACCACATCATCTCTCAAGACAGATGCCCAGCTTGCGGCAGAGCAGCCTGTTGGGCAACTGCCTTCAAGTGCGTTTGGACTCCACCAGCAACATCCCCTGTCCCGCGCGCTCGCACACACACACACACACACACACACACACATGCATACTGATCCTCCATCCTTTTCATTCTCCCCTTCCTTTTGTGTCATCGATACATCGCCGAACCTGTGGCCATCGCCCTGTTGTCAGCTGATGCAAAGACAAACGGTAATGCCAGGGAACCCCACTCAGACGACATGGACACCTATTCAGATGCCCTGGAGATGCCGGCCGGTGCGGTTGCCGCCGCAGCTGCCACTGCCAAAACTACCTCCTCCTCACCAACTCTCTCGCCGCCATCCTCGCCGCCATCCTCGCCACGGCCGTCCTTCTCCCCCTCCTCGGATCGGACACCGGCTCTCAGGGCGGCGAGGCGCCAACGCCAGATCCCACAGGCGCGCGTGCAAGACCCCCCGCCGCCAGTGTGCAATAAGGCTGCCTCCTCGGTCTCTGAGGGGCTGCCGGGCGGCACGTCCCCCGCGGCATCGGATCCCAGCCAGCCAACCGGCCCGCTAGCAAGTGTCCAGTACTGCCCGCTGACTGGGGCAGCTTTGTACTCGTCGGTGTCGGCCCGGCACCCGGCTCCGATCAGCCCCGCCAATGCTCCTGGGACCTCTCATCATCGCGACTGCCCGGCCTCGTCCATCACCCTCGATGGTCAGCCCGTGGTCCTGACCAAGATGTCCCTCTCGTACAGTGCCTTTTTTCGGCGGGCACAGGCCCGCCGGCCACCGGACCACTAGCCGGTCAGCGAGGACCAGGGCGACAGGCTGAGGCCCATTCTCGATCGACACAAGGGGAGCCAACAAGGGTTTCCCCCTCTCTCCCTCTCCCCCTCCCTCCCTCCCTCTCTCCCTCTCCCCCCCCCCCTCTCTCCCATGGTCTCTTCCTCCCCCTCTCTCTCTATCTCTCTCCTCAGTTCGCCCGCCGTTTCCCATTCCCCGCACCCGTCCTTGTGTATAGTAGATGTAATGAATCCCGGCCCCCAATGTGGGGCACCCTTTGCGGTGTGACAACAGTTGCCTACGAGATTCCTGTGCGTTGGCAGCATTGCCGTGGGAAGGGAACGTTCCAGAGGCCTGACGCGCCAACCGGACCAGCCTCCCTGGCCTGCGAGAGGTGGCTGGGAAAATCGGCTCCCGGTCCCACGATAAGTGCCAGGGGTCGCGCCGTGCGCGGAGGGGGAACCAGTGCGCTGGGACCGCCGCCCAGACCCGAATATGTGCATGGAAGTGGAAGTGGAAGTGGAAGTGGACGCGGGGGTGGCTCCTCTCTGGAGGGAGGGCTGTTTTAGACCGGATGAGTAGAGACACGTTCGCCCGGCCGGTGAGGGATACCTTTCAGCATGACGAGAGTGTGTGTGAGTGTGTGTGTGCGCGTCCAACCAGCAAAAGGGTCAGTCAGCGGGGAAAAAAGCACAAGGAAGGGCCGCAGCCGCCGCAGCGCCGGGCCGTGGAGTTGGACGAGGGCCGAGGCGGGCCGGGGCGCAGGTCCCACGTCAGCCCCGATCGGTGGAGGGCTTGAGGCGGAGCCCACCCCGGGAGATGGACGTCTACCGAGCCCTAGTCACGGCCATTGTCTTGTCCGGCTCCCCCGCCACAGCCCTCCAGGCAACGGGGAACGGGGCACCCGCAAGGAGGCTGGATGTGACCGTCTGTGTGCGTGTGTGTGTGTGAGCGTGTGAGCGTGTGCCAATATTGATAGTGCCCGCGCCTGCCACGTTCAGCACAACGGCACCACAGCCACAGGCGGGGCGTGAGATGCAGGCTCAAATGCACCCGGCCCGTCAGGCCTCAACCGCCCTGGGGAGGGGGACAACAGAGAGAGATTTTCGCGCCCCGCCGTTGATCCCTCCATCTACTCCCCCCCCCCCCCCCCCCCCCCGTCCCGCTACCACCACCGTCACTACCATGACCACCTTTGCCGATGCCCCCGGCGCCTCGCTGCGCGCCCAGTCCTCCGACCTGGACTGGAAGATCGTCAACACCATCCGCGTTCTGTCGGCCGAGATGGTCCAGGCAGCCAACAGCGGTCACCCTGGTACGCCCGGCACACACACACACACACACACACACACGCACCTTCCAACCAAGTGCGCCATCCCGGCCTGTGGCCTCTTGCTGACCTCCCTCGCTCGGCCTCCGGCGCCTTCTGTGTCCCAGGCGCCCCGATGGGCTGCGCGCCGGCCACCTACGTCCTGTTCAAGAAGTTCCTGAAGTTCAACCCGAAGAACCCGAACTTCGCCGGGCGTGACCGCTTCGTGCTGTCCAACGGCCACGCCTCGGCCCTGATTTACTCGCTGCTCCACCTGTTCGGCTACGACCTGACCATGGAGGACCTGAAGGCTTTCCGTCAGCTGGGCTCCCGGTGCGTTTGGGGCCCCCGTTCCTTCGGCCTCCTCCTGGCGCTGCCATACTCACCAGCCTCCGGCCCCTGACCACCGCCCGCCCGCGCCCTCCCACTTGATCACACGGCCATGCCCACGCACACGCACAGCACCCCTGGCCACCCGGAGAACTTTGTCACCCCCGGTGTCGAGGTCACCACCGGCCCCCTGGGCCAGGGCATCTCCGCGGCCGTCGGCCTGGCCATGGCCGAGTCTCACTACGGTGCCATCTACAACAAGCATGATGTGCAGCTGGTCGATAACTTTACTTATGTCATGGTTGGCGATGGTTGCCTGCAGGAGGGCGTCGCCTCGGAGGCCGCCTCCCTCGCTGGGTACGCACATGCGCACACATGCACAAGCCATGTCCCATCCTCGCTGCCCGGGGGACCCTGCCGGTCCCCACGATATGACCCCTGGCTCACCCTGTGTGTCCGATGCCATGCTCGAATTGTGTCAGCCACCTCAAGCTCGGCAAGCTGATTGTCCTGTACGATGACAACAAGATCCAGATCGACGGCTCCACCGACCTGGCCTTCACCGAGGATGTGCGCATGCGCTTCGAGGCGTATGGCTGGCAGGTTCTCTCCGTGGCCGATGGTGACAATGACCTGGCCGGCATCGAGGCGGCCATCCGCGCCGGCCAGGCCGAGACCACCAAGCCCACGCTCATCTGCGTGCGCACGACCATCGGCTACGGGTCCGCCGGCCAGGGCACCGAGAAGGTCCACGGTGCCCCGCTCGGCGGCGCCGGGCTGACCAAGGTCAAGTCCTTCTTCGGCCTGGACGCCGAGAAGCCCTTCCACGTGGAGGAGGATGTCCGCGCCGAGCTGGCCGGCTTCATCGAGCGCGGTGCCGCCCTGGAGGCGGACTTCAACAAGCGCCTGGAGGCTCTGGCCGCCGCGGACCTGGCCCTCGGGGCTGAGGCGCGTCGGCGCCTGGTCGGCGATGGCGCTGGTGGGTCCCTGACCCCGAGCCACACCCTGCCGGCCGCCTGGCTGGCCGCCATCCAGGGGGTCGTGGACGGGGTGTCTGATGGGGTCACTCCGGCCATTGCCACGCGCAAGGCCTCGCAGATGGTCATCAATGCCCTGGCGCCGGTGCTGCCGGAGCTGATCGGCGGCTCGGCCGATCTCACCGGGTCCAACCTCAACTATTTGGACTGCTCGCATGACTACCAGGCCGCCACCCCGGCCGGGCGTAACGTGCGCTTCGGCGTGCGCGAGCATGCCATGGCGGCCATTTGCAATGGCCTGCACGCCTACGGCGGCATGTTGCCCTTCTGCGCCACCTTCCTCAACTTCATCGGGTACGTCGCGGGCGCGTGCCAGGCCCAAGTTCGGTCCCCTCCTCCCTTCTGACTGCTGATTCCCCCCCCCCCCCCCTCTCCCCCCCGGGCCCGGCGACCACCCACCACTCCTCGGATACACAGCTATGCCCAGGGTGCCTACCGCCTGTCCTGCCTGAGCCACCACCAGGTCATCTACATCATGACCCACGACTCAATTGGCCTGGGTGAGGATGGTCCCACCCATCAGCCGATCGAGACCCTGGTGTCGCTGCGTGCCACCCCCGGCGGTCTGACCCTTCGCCCGGCCGATGTGCGTGAGACCGCCGGCGCCTACCAGGCCGCCGTGTCCTTCCGCCAGGGCCCCTCGGTGTTGGCGCTCTCCCGGCAGAACCTTCCCCAGCTGAAGGGCAGCTGTCACCTGTCCGTGGCCAAGGGCGGGTACCTGCTTGGGGAGCATGGCTCCGGCGAGCGCGTGGTCACCCTCGTGGCCACCGGGTCCGAGGTGGCCCTGGCCGAGGAGGTGGCCGAGCGTCTGGCGGCCACCCCCGGCGGCGATCTCCGCGTGCGTGTTGTGTCCATGCCCTGCACGCAGCTGTTCGACCAGCAGCCGCTGGCCTACCGTCAGGAGGTCCTCGGCGGGGTGGGGGCCCCGGTCGTGTCGATCGAGGCCGGCTCCACCATCGGCTGGTCGCGCTATGCCCACCTGACCGTGGGCATTGACACCTTCGGCGCGTCGGCCCCCTACACCGAGGTCTACCAGAAGGTGGGTCTCGTTCCGGAGGCCATCGTCCCTCGGGTTGAGGCCTTCCTGAAGCATGTCCAGGCCGCCGGTGGCCAGGCTGGCACCCTGCCCACCCTGCAGGAGTTCTAAGCCTGTATTTGCGCTTGGCCATGTGTGCGTGCGTGCGTGCGTGCGTGCGTGCGTGCGTGCGTGTGCATGCACGTGCACGACAATGCACGGTGTGTTGACAGGGAAAGGCCCGGGGAGGGGGCTGGACAAAAAAAAGCAGGCCAGGACTCCCGGAGCCACTCACTCGAGCATGCCTGCGAGTGTGTCCTGCGTCCATCCCTCTCCTGTGTCGGAGTCCTCCAATCCATGGAAGAGGCGAGGAGAGGCAAGCGGCGAGAGCTCTGACGTTGATCTCGTGTGCTGCCTCTCTCCTTCTCCTCCCCCCCTTTCTCTCTCTCTCTCTCTCTCTCTCTTACATCTGAATATACCTGGCAATTGCTTGCTCGCCTCGCATCTGCGCGTGTGTGGTGCGAGACCTGTAGCATCGAAGGGCCGGTTCTGTTGGTGGGCTTCTCACTGGAGGGTCGATTGCGAGGCGCGGTATGGCATGGGCGTGTTGCAATATGTGGCCGGGAGGTGATACCGGCGCGTGTGACTGCCGCAAGACAGGGCCCCATGACGCCGGGGATGAGGCTTCGAGATCTGACACCGATCCTTCCTTGTTGGGTCTCCTTGAGGTTGCGGCCGGCGCACCTGCCGGCACCCGGGTATCGAGCACAGTCAGGCATTTTGACGGCCTGAACCCCATGCATAGGTGACACTCACCGCTGCGTAAACCGCCCCGAGTGATGGCGCACACCCGGGAGGGGGCGGGGGGGGGGGAAGAAGGAGGAGAAACGAGGCCCAATCTGGGATCTGGAGACCGGTGCCGGGCTCTTGACGAATGCCCGGAGCCTGTGAGGGGCCAGGCCAGGGAGGGGGACCAACAGCCACAGGCACAGGCCGGGGTCCGGTCAATGCTCGCAGACCTGCCCACCCGCCCGCCCGAAAGGAGGACATGCGTCTGGGGGAGAGCAGAAGGCGAAAGGCCTGCCGACCGCGCCGGCCGATGGAGAGCCGGCCGACGCAGACGGTCACCCGGCGACGTGCCGCCTCCCCCCGGCAGGCCTGACGCGAGCCTGGGCCCGCCCGCGCAGCCCATCCCAACACACCCCTCCTGCGACGCGCCGCCCGACGCCAGGTCAGAGAACCCCACAAACGATCGGAGGCAGGTCGTCCGTTGGGCCCGGCGGAGGCCACGCAGGCCTGGTGATCAGACACAGTGTGGCCACCACATGTGGTCCCTTCGTGCACAATGCTGTTCTGTATCGGGGGCCGCGCCAGCGTGGTTTATCCGTTGGCATTCCGGGGACCAGGCCCCAGGGCCATGGTCCTCTGGCTGCTGGAGCTATGGGGGGGGGGGGCACACACGGGCGGGAACGGCGGGCTTTCGGCGCTCCCGGGAAGGCAGCCGCGTGCGGTGGAAGCTCGAGACGCTCCCGGGGCTAATAATCCCCGGCCGGGGCGGGGAAAGGGGGATTTTATATTGGCCTCGTTCCATCACCGGCGCGGGCCAGGTCTGTTGCTCTTGGGCACGGCGGTCGGGGGGTCCCCCCCCTCCCTGCCCCGCCCCGTCCGGTTGACTGTGATGCACGCCTTGGCCGCGTTTCTTGTTCCCGCACTTTGCCGGGGCCCGGCCGGTCGCCACACGTGTGTCCCCAAACCCCCTGGGGGGGGGGGGGGGGGGGCACACGCCTTCAGATACC
>NW_009242975.1:1497004-1499343 GCF_000388065.1 Fonticula alba
CCCATAACCATAACACCTGGCTGACCTTGTCCCCCTCGGCTCATCCTCCGCCCGCCCTCGGCCGCCACCCGCCCTTGTTGTTGCCCCATTCCGCCCATGTGCAGTACATCATCGGCGTCGGTGTCCTGTCCATGCCCTTCGCCTTCGCGTCGGCCGGTATCGGCCTGTCGCTGGTCATCCTGACCCTGGTGACCATCATCTCCTATGTGACGATGGTCTGGCTGATCGAGGTCCTGGCGCGTATCGAGTGCCTGCATGCCATCGGCGCCATCACCGCCGAGGGTGCTCCGGCCGACACCGTCGACCTGGAGGCCTCGCGCTCTCTCATCATCAACCCCCACGACAGCGGCCTGAACGTGGTCCCTGGCGATCGCATGCAGACCTCCACCTCCCCCCCGAGCGGCACCATGACCCCCTCGCCCGAGTCGCTGATTGCCTCGGCTCGGCGCTTCATGCAGATCACCGACCGTAAGTTCGAGCTCAACGAGGTCACCGGCTTCTTCCTGGGCAAGGCGTGGCAGCGCTTCTTCGAGGTGGCCATGTGCCTGTATCTCTTCGGCGCGCTCTGGGGCTTCGCCTCGGTCTTCGGCACCACCTTCGGTGAGACCATTCCCTTCATCGGTCTCTCCAGCAAGACCTGGCCCTGGTACGCATGCACACACACACACACGCACGCACGCACGCACGCACGTGCTCGACGCTTTCCTCCCTTGGTCAGCCTCCCCTCCCCGATGCGCCTGCCTCCCCCGCTCACACGACTGCCATGCGGCCTGGCTCGGCCCGCCCGCCTTCCCCACCCACGCACAGCTCTTTCTATGGCGACCCGGCCAACCTCCCCTCCGAGTGCATGGCTTCCTACCAGCTGTATGTGGTCATCTTCGCCCTGCTGGTGGTCCCCCTGTCGCTGAAGGACATGTCCGAGCAGACTTTCATCCAGATTGCCCTCTGCATTGTTCGCTTCGCTTCCTTCTTCGTCATGGTCCTCTGGTGCCTGAGCTTCCTCTTCGTCGAGCCCTATGACCCCTCCATCCCGGATCCCGGCAGCCCGCCCTACATCGCGCCCGGCCTGTCCTGGTTCAACATGGGTGGCTTCGGCATTGCCTTCTCCACCTGTGTCTTCGCCCAGCTCACCCACCACTCGGCCCCGGGTCTGGCCCAGCCGACCAAGGACAAGTCCAAGCTGGCCGTCGTCTTCCTGGCTGCCCTGGTGGTGACCTTCTTCTTCTATGCCATCCTCGGCACCACTGTCGCCCTGTACTTCGGCCCCTCCACCCAGCCGATGGTCAGTCTCAACTGGCAGTTCATTGGCGGCACCCCGGCCGGCCATAGCTACCCCTGGTGGGAGTACCCCCTGCGCTACTTCATCCTCTTCTTCCCCGTGGCGGTGGCCATCTCGGCATACCCCCTGACGGGTGCGTACCCCCCCCCCCCCCTCCCCAGGCCCGAGCCTCGGTGGCTCTTTCTTTTTCTTTCTTGCAAATCCTCCCTATTGCCGCACGCTCTGCCACGCCATCGGGCGGACCTGCCGCTGACCTTCCATCGTTTCCTCCCCCCCGCCCCCCCCCCCCCGCCCCTTTTGTTCCGTGCCCTCTTTGCAGCCATCACCTTCGCCAATACCGTCTACGCCGCGCTCCCCGCCGGCTGGACCAAGCAGCAGACCTGCCCCCGCTGGCGCCTGGGCACCCGGCTTTTCGCCACCCTGCCGCCCATTGCTTGCGGTCTCATCATGTTCGAGCTGTCCACCATCGTCCAGTTCACCGGTCTCTTCGGTGTCTTCATTGCCTTCCTCTTCCCGGCCCTGCTGCAGTGGCGGTCTCGCCGCGCGGTCCGCAGCGCTCTCGGCCTGACCGACGGCAGCTCCGATGACATGCTCAAGACCCCGTACACCATGCCCTACATTAGCTCCGACATCGCCACCTACCTGGTTGGGCTCTTCGGCTTTGGCAGTCTCGGCCTCATGATCGCCCTGATCATCTCGCCCGATCTGTTCGGCTAAATGCGCGGCGCACGGCGTCCTCCCTCCCTCGCCCCCCCCCCCCTCCCCCCTCCCGTCCTTGACACATACCTTTCCCCTCCGCTAGCCATGTTGGCTGGCGTGCATACGTGCTTCCTCTTTGCTTCCCCGCCCCTCGCGTCCTCCCCCCTCCTTCCCCCCCCCCCTCCCCCTGCCCAGCACGTGTGAGCACGCTTCGTCGTCTCCCTTCTCCATATGGCGGAAGCGCAAGTGAGGCAAGAGTTCAGGGGATGTGGCCGGCTCCAGGGATGTCCCTGTTTTCCTGCCCGCCCTCCTCTCCCAGTACACTCCCTCCTCCTTGGCACGCACATACACCAACCTGCCC
>NW_009242975.1:1499558-1502353 GCF_000388065.1 Fonticula alba
CGCCCCCGTTATCAAGAGGGTCGTATCCGCTTGGCAGCCGGAGGGGAAGGCGATGCATGGGCAACCGAGGCCCGGCGCCGAGCCGGCACCTGGACCGTCACCATTTGCGCGCCGTCATCGAGGCGGTCCTCCTCATGGTCGTCGTCACTATCGGAGAAGTCGGAAAAGGTGTCCCCCCCCACGGCCTGCGCGAGCGAGGGGTTCTGCTCTTCGTCTGAGGAGGAAAAGGGATTGTGGTCACTTTGGTGGCCGTTCGAGCCTTCGTCCTCGAGGTCGCCCCGGGCCGTGGGGTGGCGCTGCGAGCGAATGTGCTGCGCCGTGGCTTCAAAGTACTCAAACCCGCTGGAGTTCGGGCTCAAGTCGTCGCTGCCATCCGGGCTGGAGTCGCTCTGGGAGAGCTGCTCATATCCGGGAGCCGCCCCATCGGACTCCAGATCCGACTCATTGAGGATGGCCACACCGGACCCGGGGGTGGTGAAGCCGAAGGACCGACCGGCCGGAGGCAGGGCCGGCGGCTCGGCCAGCAGGAGGGCTGGCAGCGGCGACGCGGGCAGCATGGAAGCCGGGCCCGGCGCCATGCGCAAGGCCACCGATGGCAGATGCTTTGCATGGTCCGTGGCTCGGCGGAAGGGCTCGCTGGCAAAGTGCGGCCCAATTGGCCGCCCATCGGTGCCCATGCCGGTGGCGCTTGCTCCGGCGCTGAAGCCCCAGGTGCCTGGGCGGGCGCCAGGCGCCCCAAGTGCCGCCACGAGCCGCGCCCCCTCAGATGCAGCCGCCAGATCCGGGTCCACCGCCGCACGAGCCCCCTCCATGGCTGCGGCATATCGATCAGCCACATTCGGCCCGGCCAGTGGCCCAGCAACAAGCTGGTCATGATGCCAGTGCAGCGCAGGTTAGAAGTCAATGGTGTGTGGTTCCTCGCCCTCTTCGCGCCTCCGGCCGCTCCCTCCCTCCCTCCCCGTGCCCTCCCATCATCGCCATGCCCTCCTCTCATCCCTCGCTCCCGCAGGGACATACCATTGTCGGCGCCGAGATCAGGGCCTGCTCGAGGCGACGAACCCCGGTGGCCAGGTGCTCACGCGCAACATCGAGGCAGGGCGGCCGGGCATCTGTCAAAGCCCGAGGAGCATCGGACTGGCCCGGTTGGTGCTCGGGGTGCTCGGCGAACAGGGCCCCAAGAGGATCGGCCATGCGCTCACTCAAGGCCACCAGCTGGTGCAGATTCTCCAGACCGGTTGGGTCCCCGGCAGCAATGTCTTCATCGCTGCTGTCTTCTGCATGCCCCGAGGCAGGATGTGCCTGATCGCCAGCCGGTGGTGGTGGAGGTGGTGGTGGTGGCCCCGCCGCCCCGTCGGATGCCACCGGCAGGCCAAGTTCCAGCAGGCTGGGACTGTGGAACAGGCCGAAGTGAAAGGCCCCGGCCGCCTCCAGGCGAACCATGCAGAGGACCGCCCCACGGAGGGAGGCCTTGGGAAAGCGCGCCAAGTCGAGGTGCTCCGGGCCGAGGGGTGCCGAGGACCCGGCCTCGAGGGACCCCGGCTCCTGGGGGATTTGCAAGAAGTCGTGCATAAGTCGCAGGGTCCAGCGAAGCTCACGCCAAAGGCCTGCGCCGGCATGCCATATGTCAGCGAAGCAGACCCGAGGGAGGAAAGGCAGCGCGATGCCCGGCCAATGGCAGGCAGCGAGCATGGGCCGGAGGGGGCAGGGCATGGCCGAACGCACCGGGGGTCACACGAATGGCCACAACAGGCAGGGTGTAGATGGTTTTCGGGAAGAGATCCTTGTCATGCGGCGCCAGTCCGGCTGGTAGGCTGGGCTGCGTGAAGAAAAGCACATACAGGCAGAAGATGACCGCCAGGCGGGTAGCCATGTCCCGGCCGGCGAAGAGCAGCTCTGTGCGGGCGCCATCCGGGGCGCAGGGGGGGGGGGGGGGCCAGATGCCAATACCGGCCGCGGGCGGGGATGGGCTGCGGCCTTCGGGCCGGTGTGGCACGCACCGAGGACCACGGCAAAGAAGGAGTGCAGCGTTTGGGCGTGATTTCGCCCGGAGTAGATAACATGGATGAGGGAGAAATCCAGAGCAGTCCAGCAGGCCCGGAAGAGGCGCAAGCTGTATGCATCATCCGGGCCCAGCGGCGCGCGCGGAGGGGAGGTTGGCTTGGGCACCGGCGGGACCGGCAGCGTGTGCGCCATGCCAGCCGGTCCGGGCGTGACAAGTTCCAAGCTGGCAATGCGCTCGCCCCCGGACTGGGTGACGCTGGCATCCAGCGCCTCGGAGCTGGCCAGAAAATAGGCCACCAGGCGACTGATGTCGTGCCGGAACAAATGCATACCCCCGGCGACGTCGACCTCCCCGGGCATGGTGAAGCTGTGCCAGTGGTTGTATTTGGCTGGCCGGCCGCGCCAAAGGGCCAGGTAGTCCAGCCCCTGCCGGACCAGCGGCACGCTCGGTGTGTCGGGCGGGGCCATCGGTGCCTGGGATGCGCGCGCGCCCGTGTGCGAGCAGGAGGAAGGCAACAGGAACTGTACGGAAGAGGAGGAGCAGAGGGGGGGGGGGGGGAGGAGGAGGAAGAAGGTGAGCCTTGCAAGGGCCATGCGGCCAGGGTTGGGGGGAGGGGGTTCCCCCCTTTTACAGATGGCAGTACATTCCGGGTGCCCGCGCGCGCGCGATCGGGACCACATCTGTTTGTGAGTTGTCCCTCGCGGCCTCAAAGCGGAAACATGGGCCTGCCTCGCCCCCCCGGGAGCCCGTCTGCTTCGCATACGTCTCTGCACGCTTCAAGCTCCCGGGGGGG
>NW_009242975.1:1502409-1504097 GCF_000388065.1 Fonticula alba
TGCTCGCCTGAGCGCGACGCCGTGGCCTGGTGGTCGCCGCGAAGGCGCGGGGGTCGCGGCGGCAGGGGGGGGGGGGGGGGGGGGAGCGGGGGTTGGGCAGGATCATTGTGGGCTCGACCATGGGCATTCACAGATGTGCCGCCCTCTGCCCGGGGGCCGGAAAGCGCGGCTCCAGCCGGCACCGGCCAGGCAGCAAGAGCCCGCGAGCGGGGCGGTGAATGACTTCCCCTTGGAGCGTGATTCCCCGAGATGCTCTCGTGACGAGCGCCGGGGAACACATGGCACCGGGAGCCATGAGGCGTGTGCCCCCCCCCGCGCTTCGGATCTCTTGCTCTTCTCGCTGCGCCCCCGGGGGCGCGGGCTGCACGCGGCCGCGAGGGAACGAACGCGCCCGGGCGCCGGGTGGCCGGCCGCGGGGGCCGTGTCCGCGCACGCGCGTGCCCCCTCCTTTCCCCCCCCGCCCCCCACCCCCCCATGCGGATCTTGTGTCCCATGCCTGGCCCGCTCCTGGGGAGAGGTATTCCTGAAAGCGCCGGCGGCTGAGCCCGATGGAGAGCGGGACACCCCGCTCCGTCCATAAGCACCTCCCCTTTCTTCCCCCCCTTCCCTCCATTTCTCCCGTTTTCCCTCCACTCTCTTTGCCCATCGCCCCCCCCTCTCGGTCCCACCATTCTCGGTTCCAGCGTCGATTAGGTATGGGCATATGCTTTCCGGCCCTGCCGTCCGCCGAACATTGTTGCCACATCCTGGGTCTGACTCTGTGTTGCTCCCTCGGCCCTTGTTGGTTCACCTGATTGTCCTTTGGCAGCACCCCGCGCCCCCCCCGCCTTCCTGCCCGCGTGCTCCGCTCAACCTCCAAAATGTCCAAGCGCAGCGGTGGCTCTGCGCTCACCCGCCTCAAGCACTCGCTTCGCGAGGCGGGCGCGATCGGCCGGTTCGTCTCGGCCCTCTTTGCTTGTTTCCTTTCATCTTCGATTCTTACTTGCGGCGCATTGACCCACTCTTGCCTTTGCCCTCCCCATCATCTGCCTACTCGCTTGTGTGTGTGTGTGTGTGTGTGTGTGTGTGTGTGTGTGTGTGTGTGTGTGTGTGTGTGTATGTGCGCCCACACACCTCAACAGCGTGTCCAAGACCAAGCAGAAGCGCCTGGGCGCTGGCGCCGGTCCCGCCGTGGCTGCTCCGGAGAACCCCTTCGAGCGCAAGGTGACCAAAACCAAGTTCGAGGTTCTGGGTCGTCGTCGCCCCGGTGAGACTGGCCGGCCGACTGTGGCCCGCTCTCGCTCCGAGCAGACCGTACGTACACCCCCCAAACGCCTGTGCTTCCTGCCCATGTTTCTTCCTCCCTCCTTCCCCGCTCTCTCTCTCGTTCCCTCTCCCCCGTTCCTTCCCGTCTTTGGCCAACTTGCAGCGCAAGGAGACGCTCCTGGTGGAATACAAGTCCCGGAACCACAAGAGTGGCTTCAAGGATCGGCGTTTCGGTGAGACCGACGCCAACATGACCGAGGAAGACCGCATGCTCGAGCGTTTCGCCAAGGAGCGGCAGGTGTGTTTTCCTCGGGCTCCCATCTGTCGATGGCTCTGTTGGGTCCCTTCCCCATTCCCTGCTGCCCGCCTCTCCCCTGGTCCCTGCGTCTGACCGCCCTTCCTCCTTCCTCGCCGGCCTCTACTCCGTCCCCCTCCCCCCCCCC
>NW_009242975.1:1504126-1509869 GCF_000388065.1 Fonticula alba
CCCCCATCCCATCCTCGTGACCTCGTCCACTGTGTAGCGTCTCTCCAGTCGCAAGTCCTCCAACTTCAACCTCAACGATGATGATGATGATGACGATGGTGCCGACGCCCTGACCATCACCCACGGTGGCCGCAGCCTGGCGGACCTGGACAACTTCGACGACTTTGTCCCGAGCGAGGATGACATCGGCGACGATGACTTGGCCCTCGGACGTCTGGATCGCGAGACGGTCACGCGCAGCCATTTCGGCGGTGGTGGCGACTATGCGGACCAGGAGCCGGCCGGCCAGGCCTCGGTCGAGGCCCGGCCTCGGACCCGGCGTGAGATCATGCAGGAGATCATCGAGAAGAGCAAGGCCCACAAGCAGGAGCGCCAGGAGGCTCGTCAGCAGGATCTGGTCGAGATGGAGAAGCTGGACCGGGATTTCAGCGAGATGCGTTCGCTGCTGCAGATCCGCGAGCCGATCCGGCGCAAGGGTGCCGAGGCGGCTGCCGAGGCGGCCACCGAGGCCGCCGCGGCCACCGAGGCCGATGCCAACAAGATGAAGTGGCAGAAGCTGGACGAGCAGCGCAAGCTGGCCAAGCGTCAGGAGGCCCTGGACCGCGGCAACGAGTCGGATCTGTCGGACATCGATGACCAGGCCGAGTATGACCAGTTGCTGGAGGAGATGTCGCGCGATGAGCGTGCCCGGCCGTCCGACCGGCTGAAGTCCGCCGAGGAGCGCCTGCACGAGGAGCGTGACAAGCTCAAGCGCCTGGAGGCCGAGCGCTTCAAGCGCATGATGGGTCTGACGGCGGCCTCCGGCGCCGAGGAGACCCAGGCCGAGGACGGTGCCGACACCCTGGACGGCCCGGGCGCCGGGCGCCGGGCGCGCACCGGCCTCAGCACGACCATCAGCTACGACAAGGATGGCCGCCTGCAGTTGTCGTCGGCCGATCGCCAGGCAGTCGATGAGGAGATTGCAAAGCGGTACGACGCGGGCGTCCTCGCCTCTCCGCGGGCCCTGATGGCGGCTTCTTCTTGAATGATATCCCTAACAAACCGTGCTCTCTCTCTCTCTCCCTCCCTCCCTCTCTCTCTCTTTCCTCCCCCCGTCCACACGTACAGGCGCAAGCTTCACCCCGAGGACGAAGATGAGGATGGCCACTCTGACGATGATGACGACGACGACGACGGCGACGACGACGATGATGATGACGACGACGACGGTGACGACGATGAGGAGGAGGAGGATGGCGACTCGGACGACGATTCCGAGGCCATCTCCTCGGACGAGGAGGAGGAGGAGGTCGCCTCCGCTCGCCAGGCCTTCTACCAAGACTCGGATGATGAGGACAGTGGCAAGCGCTCTGCCGGGCTGGGCAGCAAGGATGCCCTTGGCGAGTCCACCCTCCTGGCGCGGAGCCTGACCAACAAGGCCGGTCGTGTGGAGTTCTCGGATGTTGTGGATGAGGCCGCGGCGGCCGAGCTGCCGTTCACCTTCGCCGCGCCCGAGGACCTTGCCACCTTCCTCCAGTATGTCACTGGCCGGTCGCCGGATGACCTTCGCTTGGTCATCGAGCGTCTGATGACCCTGTACCATATCCGCCTGGCGGCCGCCAACCGCGGGCATCTCGAGACTCTGGTCGGTGTGCTGCTGGACTACCTCGAGCCGTTGGGTCTGGGCAGCGATGAGCCGGACTTCGAGCGTGCCATCGTCATGGCGCCGTATCTGCGGCGTCTGGTGCAGGTCCTCGGCAACCCGGCTGTGGAGATCTGCATCGAGCGCCTGAAGCGTGTGCGCCAGGAGGTGGTTGCCGACGCCAGCCGTGCGTTTCCTTCCCTTTTCCCTCCCTTTCTGTGGCTCTTTCCTTTTACCTTCTCTTTTTTTTTACGTGCCCTCGCCCTTTCGGCATTCTCCTCCTCTTACACCTGTCCGGTTATGGTCATTTCCCTGGCTTTCCTCTTCTCCCCTCTCGATCGACTGTGGCCATGCTGGGGTCTGCCTCTCTCCCTCTCTCCGGCGCCCATGCTCGCAGTCATGCCGAACCAGTTCCACGCGCTCTTCTACCAGATGATGGGGTACATTTTCCCAACCTCGGATTTCCGTCACCCGGTGGCCACGCCCCTGCAGCTGCTCATGGGCCAGTCTCTGGTCTTCGGCGCCAGCCGGTCCCTCTACGAGCGGAGTGTGGGCATCTTCATGTGCGCGCAGTTTGTCGAGGTGCGTGCGCGTGCTGCTGCGCCAATGTTGTCTGTTCTTGCCCGCCTTCCCGTTCGCCGGCTGTGTGCTTTCTCCCCGGCCACCGCCATGTCTTCTCTCCTCCTCTCCGCCTCCCTCCCTCCCTCTCCCTCTCTCTCTCCATCGCCTGTGTCTCCTCTGCTTCCACTGTGATACTGATGGTCCCCCCTCCGCGCCCCGTCCACAGCTCTCGAAGGAGGCCAACTCCATGTCCAGCGAGGAGCGCGCGCATCTCAAGCGCAAGCAGTTCAAGCTCCGGTAGGCGACCCTCCTCCCTGCTGTGGCATGGGCCGGGGTCGGCTCAGGTCGACCCCCGGATGGCTCTTGTCTCCCTTTGTATCACTATCGCTTCCCCTCACACACACACATCGTACATACGCTTGGGCATGCAGTTCCAGAAGACCACTCGACGCTTCGTGCCTGAGGCGGCCACCTTTGTTACGCGCCTGCTGAATAGCCTGCATGAGGAGTGCTCCGCCTGGGCTGACACCACCAGTGTCGCGCTCGAGGTGGATGCCGAGTATTCGCAGTCCTGGCCGCGCCTTCTGTCGCACAGCGTCCCGGCCGACAAGGTCGCCGCGCACCGGTACGCTCGCCCCTCCTTTCGCGCGCGCGCGCGCGAGGCACAGCAGGGAAGATGCTCCTCTGTCTCCCTTCTGCCTCTCTCCCTCTTCGGCCCTTTGGCCGCTTTCCCGCCGGTTCGGACACTTGGCCCTGACCCATGTTCCTCCCATCAGTGGAGCCCTTCTGCGCATTGCATTGGAGATCCTCTACGAGCAGGCCACCCTCCTGTCGACAACCATGAGTCTGCCGGTGATCGTGCACCCGATGATCGAGACCCTGAAGAAGTTCGCCCCGGATGCCGGGAATGCCGGCTGGCTGCCCGAGTCGCTGGCCCAGCGTGCCGGCCACATTCTCAAGCAAATCCAGTTCCTGTCGGACTCGGTGGTGGCGTCGCGCCTGCCGCTCATGTGGCAGCGCCACCGTGCGGTGGCCATCAAGACTCGCGCGCCGCGTATCGAGAAGTCGTGCGTGTTGCAATCCGTTGGGCTTTTTTTTTCCTTTGTGCTCCAGGGCGCTTCGCCGGCCCCTTCCTGCGCGGGGCCTGGAACTTACCCGATCCCATGTCGTTGTTTGCCCTTGGACGTGTCGATTTCTTCCTCCCTCCTTCTGTCTCCCCCCTCTCCGGTGGCCCAGTTACCGTGTTGGTCAGCGCCGCGACCCGAACCCCGAGCGCCAGGAGGCCAAGAAGCTGGCATACGAGCTGCGCACGGTCCGGCGTGGTGCCACTCGCGAGCTCCGCCGCGATGCGGCCTTCCTCTCGCGGGTCAAGCGCGACGAGGTTATCAAGAGCGATCGCGAGTACAAGGAGAAGATCAAGTCCATCTACTCGTCGGTGCGTGCCCTCTGTCGTCTTCTTCCCGGCTCCTCGCCCCCTTTTAGCCTACACCCGCGCTAGAGCGGGTCTTTCCTTCGCTTCTTTGCCCCTATCTCCTCTCCCCTTTCTCTCTCTCTTTCTCTCTCTCTCTTTCCCTCTTTCCTTCTCTCCCTCTCTCTCTCCATCGCCTGTGTCTCCTCTGCTTCCACTGTGATACTGATGGTCCCCCCTCCGCGCCCCGTCCACAGCTCTCGAAGGAGGCCAACTCCATGTCCAGCGAGGAGCGCGCGCATCTCAAGCGCAAGCAGTTCAAGCTCCGGTAGGCGACCCTCCTCCCTGCTGTGGCATGGGCCGGGGTCGGCTCAGGTCGACCCCCGGATGGCTCTTGTCTCCCTTTGTATCACTATCGCTTGGGCTTGGCGCGCCATGCTGGCGGTTGTCAGGCCCCTTTCCCTGTTCACTTATAGAATCTCAAAGCCACTTGATATTGTGTGTGTTTTTCTTGCTCCCTCCCTCCTTTCCCAGGTGTTTGCGTCCGGGGCGGGGCGGCCAGTGTTGTACAAAGGTGCGGTGGCCCCCCTCTTTCCTCTCAGCTGCACATGCGATCCGAGTGTGGGGCATTGTGGCACAAGGTGAATCGGAGTTTGTATTTTGGGGGGAGGGAGGGGGGGGGGGGGGCAGGGTGAAGTAACAAGCGATGCCTGACCGAACGGGCGGCGTGCGAGGTGCGTGTGTTGGTTTTGTAGATGAAGCAGGCAGATGATACGGGGAGAGAGGGAGAGCCGCCGTGAGGCGGGAAGGGCTTTGAGGAAGCACAAGGACAGAGGGGAGAGAGGGGGGGGGAGGGGATGAGCGAAGAAGAGGATAGCAAGTGGGGCGGAGGTAGAAATACAGCGGCCTTCAACAGAAAGGAGCAGGAAAGGAGGGGGAGGAGGGGGGGGGGGGGGAGAAAGAGGTAAAACCAGCGCGGGGGAGCCGAAAAGGACAGCACCCGCGCGCACCGCGAGCCATGTGGGAAGGAGGGGAGGAGGACCAAAAGGATGGGGGAGTCATGAGGAGGAAAGCACATGCAACCAGCTCAATGGCCTTGTCCCGTTCGATGGTCCATCCTGCGCCTGGCCCAGGGGGACTCTATGGTGCGGCACCCCGCGCTCTCGGCGGACCCCCCGGATGATCTGCCTGCTGGGGGGGGGGGGAGGGGGGATGTGTGCGGACATGGGCAAGTGCATGGGCAAGTGCATGGGCAAGGGTGCTCGTGGAGGGCGGCGGGCATGTGTGTCACACCCTCAGCGCCCATGCACGAGAGCACATTTGCCCGCATGGAGGGAGGGGAGGGGGGAGGAGAAGAGGGGAGGGTGAACATGCACATAGCGGCACACGGCCGGAGGGAGCGCCCGGGGGCCCACCCTCTCAATAGAGCAGGGCCTTGGCCAGGGAGGCCGGGGCCACCGGGCCCTCGGCAGTGGCCGTGGCCAGGGTGATGGAGAACCAGCCAGCATCCGCGGAGGACTGGTCCTCGTCGACGGGGCTGTCGGTCCCATCGCCGGTGCTCTGGTCCTCCTCCTCCTCCTCGTGGCGCGGAACCATGAACATCTGAAGCATGCGCCCAGTACGCGGCTCATAGGCCAACAGCAGGCCGGAAGTGGTGGCCGCCAGCAGGACATTCTTGTGGAAGGTGAGCGACACGAAGTTGGCCACCGGGTTGATTTCAAAGTCGGCAGTCGCATCGCCAGCCAGCTCGCCATTGAGCGACGGCAGGGCCGCCGTCCAGAGGTGCGTGCCGTCGGCAAGCGACACGGCCAGGATGCGGTTGCGCAGAGCAGCGAACACCTGCGGGGTGTGGTCCGGCGCCGGCGAGCAGACGATGATCGAGGCCACTGACCCTTCAGAGGCCCCCTCACAGCGGATGGACCACATGGTGTCCAGGGTCTCGGGGTCCAGGCGAGCCAGGACCTGGTCCTGCCAGATGATAAGAGGCACCGTGGCCGGAGTGGAGGCAGTCGGATCGGCCGCCGGCGTCGGCATCAAGGCCTGCTGCGCAAAGCTAGTCGAGGGGGTGATCAGCGTGTGACGGGTCTGCATGCCGAGAGTGCCGTCGCGTTCGATCTGCTGGATGAGGCCTGTGTGTGTGTGGGGGGGGGGGG
>NW_009242975.1:1509927-1510600 GCF_000388065.1 Fonticula alba
TCCGGCGCCCATGCTCGCAGTCATGCCGAACCAGTTCCACGCGCTCTTCTACCAGATGATGGGGTACATTTTCCCAACCTCGGATTTCCGTCACCCGGTGGCCACGCCCCTGCAGCTGCTCATGGGCCAGTCTCTGGTCTTCGGCGCCAGCCGGTCCCTCTACGAGCGGAGTGTGGGCATCTTCATGTGCGCGCAGTTTGTCGAGGTGCGTGCGCGTGCTGCTGCGCCAATGTTGTCTGTTCTTGCCCGCCTTCCCGTTCGCCGGCTGTGTGCTTTCTCCCCGGCCACCGCCATGTCTTCTCTCCTCCTCTCCGCCTCCCTCCCTCCCTCTCCCTCTCTCTCTCTCTCTCTTCCCCTCACACACACACATCGTACATACGCTTGGGCATGCAGTTCCAGAAGACCACTCGACGCTTCGTGCCTGAGGCGGCCACCTTTGTTACGCGCCTGCTGAATAGCCTGCATGAGGAGTGCTCCGCCTGGGCTGACACCACCAGTGTCGCGCTCGAGGTGGATGCCGAGTATTCGCAGTCCTGGCCGCGCCTTCTGTCGCACAGCGTCCCGGCCGACAAGGTCGCCGCGCACCGGTACGCTCGCCCCTCCTTTCGCGCGCGCGCGCGCGAGGCACAGCAGGGAAGATGCTCCTCTGTCTCCCTTCTGCCTCTCTCCCTCT
>NW_009242975.1:1513032-1517699 GCF_000388065.1 Fonticula alba
GAGCGAATGCAAAGGAGCCAAAACGAGGAAAGGGAGAAAAGCACAGAAAGAGGCAAGGAGAGAGGGAGGGGGAGGGGGGAGAGCGTGCGTACCATCAGAAGCAGCAACGAAGGCCTGGCCATTGGCCAGAAGAGTAGGAACGGTGACCGCACGCTCCAAATCGTCTGAACGAGGGGGTCGGGCGACAAAGCGAGAGGAAAAGGGCAGGCAGACCGACCGACGGAGAGGGGGAAAGGGAAAAGGTCAGACAAACGCCGGTGCCAAAAAAGAAGAAGAGGAAGAAGAAGAGGAAGAAGAAGAGGAAGAAGAAGAGGAGGAGGAGCAGAGAGACATCCGGGACACATACCCTGAGCATCGATCTCCAGGAAGTGCCGCCAGGCGACATTGCCCGAGGTGAGGTCCACGCCGACGGCGCGATCGGCCCAGAGGAGAGCCACGGCCGAGGTCCCAGGGATCAGCCGCATCGACACAAAGCCGAAGGGGGTGGCCCCGGTGGCCAGGGAGGAGTGCGTGCTGGAGGCGGTGCTGGTGAGGTCCTCGGCCGGGGTGCTGGGCCCGGTGGCCCCGGCGAAGACCGTGGCCAGCGACTGCTCCCACAGGACGGCACCGGTGGACGCATTGATGGCGATCAGCACGTGCCCTAGCCGGGCGACGACCGCCGCCGCATGGGCCTCCCCCTGGCCATCGGGCCCGGGGATCGGGCACATCGGCACATCGACCAGCACCGAGGGCACGCGGACGATCCCCTCCAGCGAGGAGAGGGCGCCAGACCGGGCCAGCGGCTGGGACGACGTCACGGTCCAGAGGATGTCGAAGACACAGGACCCGCGAGCCGGGCGGATGCCGATCTTCATGACGCGATTGTCGAAGGCTGTGTCGGCCCAGCAGGGGGCGCAAGAAGGGGAGGGGGGGGGGGAAAGCCGAGGGGATGGTTTGTCGTTTGTTCGCGAGCACGTGGTAGGAAGGGCAGGGGAGGTGTTAGCTGGGCGGGAAAGGGGGGGGGGAGAGAGAGAGAGACAGAGGCCGAGGACGGGGACGAGGCCCAGCAGGAGGACACCGGAAGACCGGGGGATAGGAGCATGCACGAACCGACATAGATGCCATTGTCAGCGGCCTTGAGCAGAGCCAGGCGATCGAAGGGGAGCTCCACCGGCGGCGGAGGGGTCGGCTTGGCCGGAGTCGGGGGCTGGGACTGGGCGGCCTTTTCGGCGGCCTGGGCCTCAGCGGCCGAGGCAGCGGCAACGGCATCGGCCGCCGGGGCAGCGGCCGCCGCGGCCGCGGCCGCGGCCGCGGCCGCAGCCGCAGCCGCCTTCTTGGCCTTCTTGGCCTCGGAAACGAAGCTGCAGACCAGCTTGTGGCTTGACCAGGCAGCGCGCTGGCACACCGGCGAGCAATAGTGCACCATGTGACAGGCACACAGGTACTTGGGGTTGCGCCCGTCACAGTGGCCGCACTTGCGCTCGGCCGGCGACGTGGGGGCCGTCTCGCCGGAGGGGGACACGGTGTCGGTGCCGACCGGCGAGCTGGCCCCGGCGTCAGTGTTCACCACCACCGGCGTCGTGGCGGCGGTAGCAGCGGCGGCGGCGGCGGCGGCGGCGGCGGCGGCCGCAGCCTCAGCCTCGGCCTCGGCCTCAGCACGGGCCTTGGCCTCGGCCTCGGCTTGGGCGGCGGCGGCAGCGGCGGCGGCAGCAGCAGCCTCGGCCTTGGCCTTGGCCGCAGCCTCGGCCTTAGCCTGGGCAGCGGCAGCCGCCTCGGCTTCGGCCTTGGCCTGTGCGCGAGCGGCCGCCTCAGCCTCGGCCTTCTCCTTGGCGCGAGCAGCGGCAGCGGCATCGGCCTCGGCCTGGGCCTTAGCCTTGGCGGCGGCGGCGGCGGCGGCATCGGCCTCGGCCTGCGCGCGGATGGCCGCCTCGGCCTCGGCCTTGGCCCGGGCAGCGGCCTCCTCCTTGGCACGAGCGGCCTCGGCTTCCTCCTGGGCACGGGCAGCGGCGGCCGCGGCCTGGGCCTTAGCCGCTGCGGCATCGGCCTCAGCCTGGGCCTTGGCCTTGGCGGCGGCCTCGGCCTCGGCCTTAGCTCGGGCAGCGGCGGCGGCGGTCTCGGCCTCCAGGATGCCGGCCTTGCTGGCAGCCTCGGCCTCGGCCTTGGCCTTGGCGGCGGCCACCTTCTCGGCGTTCTCCTTGCGGAAGACACAGGTCTTCTTGTGGGCGGGCCAGTCGCTCTTCTGGCACTCCGGGCTGCAGTACATGACAGAGGGCCCGCAAGCCTGGCAGTGGTAGATGGCCTCATTGCCGCAGACGCAGCAGACCGACGGCGACTCGTCGTCATCCTCCTGGTCATCGTCCCCCTCGATGTCGATGTCCTCATTGACGCCGGAGGAGGAGGACTCGGCCACGGATGGGGCCTTGACTGCCTGAGTTGCGACCTCCTCGGCGGTCGGGCTGTCGGGGCGATTGGCGCCACCCTGTGGGAGTGAAAGCAAGAGGAGGGGGGCAAGCGGAGAAAGAGAGGAAGAGGGAAGGGGAGGGGGGAGAGAGAGAGAGAGGGAAGCAGAGGCAGAGGAAGAGATGCATCGGCAGAGGGAGAGAGAGAGAGAGAGACCAGAAAGAAGGGGGGATTGACTTAAGGTCAGTAACATGTGTACCCAGGCAGGGGCCCAGGCGGGGAGATCTAGGGAGAGGGAGGGAGGAGAGCCGATGCAGGGGCATACCTTGATCACGAGCAGCTTGACGGATTGCTGGTCGGCCAGAATGGCCAACACGTCGTCGTGAACCGTGCCGACGATGGAGCTGTCATTAATCTCGATGATTTCATCGCCCGGGGCCAAGCCCACCTTGGTGGCATTGCTGCCGGGGGACATACGGGTGATGGTGGTGCGGCCCTTGCGACAAGTGCGGATGCTGATGCCGAACCCGCCGCCCGGCGTGCGGGACAGGATGCACGAGTGCCGATCGAAGGGCTGCAGGATGTCCGACGGGACAGAGTCGGCATTCGGGTCGTACACCTCCAGCTTGCCGCGGTCGGCATGGACAATGTGCCTGTGTGCACATGTTCAAGATCAAAGGGCGACGAGGGCGACACCCGGCAGGGCGATGGGTCAGACCGGTCGAACACGGGCATGCACAAGGGGCACGTAGCATGAGGGCGAAGGGGGTAGGCGGGCGGGCGGGCTGGCTGGCTGGCTGGCTGGCTGGCTGGCTCTACACATGCGCATGCAAAATAAATGCCGCCCCGGGAGAGCGCACGCACCGGAAGTCGGTCGGCAGGCCGATGGTCTTGCGATCGATCTTCTTCTTCTTGGAGTCCTTTTCACGCAGGGTGTCCTTGCGCAGGAGCGACGAGAAGCCACCCTTGCGGGCCTTCTCCACGGGCGGGGGGAGATCATCCGAGGAGGAGGTCGACACAGCGGCCACCGGGTCGGCCACATCGTCATCTGGGATCACCGAGTCCGGGGGGATCATGTCCGGGCTGACAGGGGGAGACCCGGCTCCGGTGGCGGATGCCGGCGGCCGGGGGGGCGGGGCCGACGTCGGCCCGGCCGGCACGTCGCCCTTCTTCGAGCGCGACATACGCCGGCTCAGCGACCGGAAGAGGGTCGGGCCGCCGGGGCTGGCGCTGGGGTCCGAGGGGGGACCCGAGGCGGAGGACATGGCTGCGGGGCGCAAGCGGTTAGACCGGCAGGCGTGCCAGGAGGGCTGATGAGGAGCGAGCGGGGCGCGAGGCGCAAGGGAGGCACCAGGGAACGGTGCGAAGGCAATGGTGTGCGCACCTGGCGTGTGGGGTCAGCCGGCTGCGGGATGGACGCAGGGTCGAGCCGGATGAGGAGGGCTGGGACGGGCTGGGAGGGAGGAGGAGGGAAGGGAGTGTGTGTGGGGGGGGGGAGGGGGGGGCGAGGGAGGGGAGGAGGGTGGATAGGAGAAAATGCGCCTCAATCTCGCGTGCGACGGAGGGGTGCTTTCAGCTGCAAGTGCATGGAGATTGGCGCCAGCCAGTGGGTCAGTCCAGGGAGGGGAGAGAGAGAGAGGGGGGGGGGAGGGAGCGAGCGAGCGAGCAAATCGGCCAGACGAAGGCACAGGGCGGGGGACGGTGGGGAGGAAGGTACGTTTGAGGAAGCCGAGGACTGGCGAGTGGAGGGCGGGCTGCGGGGGGAAAGCGAGAAAAGGAGCGAGGAAACGGAGAGGAGGAGAGGGGGGGATGCTCGGATGCCCCGGTCGGAGCCTGGGCACAATGGCGCCCGATGGGTCATCACCGTGACGTGGCCAGACGAAGCAGAGACCTGCCCAGAGTGAAGGAAAGCGTAGACCCCGCTCAAGGGGGGCCGGCCCCGAACGGGGCGACGCGGGAGGCCCTCGCGCACCGGGGATCAGCCATCAGCCCTGGACTGAGGAGCCGGAACAAGCGGGGAGACTGACCGCGGCCAATCCTCCATGTCTGTACTCGGCAAATATATCGAACACCCTCCCCCCCCCCCCTGCACCCCACAGGCGCGCGCGCGCGCGCGGGAAGCGGCAGGCAGCCCGCTTTTTTGGCCGCCAGGGGGCCGGGCCGACCACACATTTGGTCAAGCTGATCACCTTTCACTTTTCGGTGCGCACGCGCGCGCATCGGCGTGAAGACGGGCACACGGACCGCGTCCCCAAGCGCCCCCCCCCCCCCCGCACGCGCACGCGCAC
>NW_009242975.1:1517709-1520512 GCF_000388065.1 Fonticula alba
CGCACGCCACACCGTGCTGTGGCGTCCCCCTGGAAGGGTGTGTCCATCACCCCCCCCCCGGCTCTGGGCCCCCGACCGCCGGCCCCCCTGCCCCCGTCCCCCGCCTCCCTCCCCGCCCGTCCGTCCAGAGGACTCAGCTTGGAAACCATCGGTGGGCCTGCTAGGCTGCAGCGGCGGCCGCGGCCGCGGCCGTGGCGGCGAAGGTGGCCGGGGGAACTCGATCCGTAGGTCTGCGCGTGTATAGAGCTCTCCCTCTGCGAGCAGGGCGCCGGGTCTCCTCCCCGGGCGGGGAGGTTCGTAGAGGCGGAGAGACGCAGGCACCTGTCTGGCCGGCCCGCGCTCTCGGCTCCGTCCATTGCGGCGCCCGTGAGACCGGCCTGGCCCCCGTTCCCCCCCCCCCCCTGCCCCCGGCAAAGAATGGCCTGGCGTCCGCCGGTGCCAGTTCACGCCGGCTCCCTCGGGGGCGTCGTGGTCCGAACAGATCGCCTCCACGCCGGTTGCAGCTTGCCTGGGCGTCCCCCCGGGCTGGGGCATCCCGCTGATCAGTCGGTCGGCCAGGGGAGGTCGGGGGGGGGGGGGGGGGCGAGGGGGCGGGGTCGACCAGGGGAAGGCACCACCATGCATAATAGACGCATGTGTGCGCGCCCCCACCCAGGAGAGAGGGAGAAAGGCAGACAGATAGAGAGACCAAGGGGGCGACAAAGGCAGGGACACAGAAAGGCAGCGAGGGCTTGAGAGACGGAGAGGGAGAAAGACAGAGCGAGAGAGCGAGCGAGGGGGCGCGCGAGGGCGGACAGACACCCGGGCGACCAAGCGCCCCGGCGGCCTCCGGGCGACAAACGCGCATGAGAGAGCGCGCCCGCGGCCCCCTGGGCCGAGTCCGACAAGCTGATTCGGGCCCCGAAAGGCGGCTGCCAGCCCGTTGTCCGCCCTCACCACCACGCTGCGGGGCTGATTGCCCTGCCCCTGTGAGGCTCATTTAGGCCTTCCTGCAAACCAGCCCCACCCGACTGCAAGGGCCGATGTTGGCCCCCAACCCGGGGGGGGGGGGGGGGGGGCAGGTCCGGCACACGGGCTGATGCGAGCGGAACATGCGCCCCAGGACCATATTACCCACCTGCTCGCATATATTGAGAACTCACCATGGGGGATTTCGCGCGCGCGCCCGCGCGCGTCCGGGCCACGGGCCAGATAGCCCCCCTCCCCGGGGGAGAAGAGGGGGCGCGAGGAACACCATCGCGCAGGAAATGCTCATGCGCACGCACGCACGCACGCACGCACGCACGCACGCACGCCGGCCCGTCCGAGAGCAAGAGAGAGAGAAAGAGGGTGAGGGAGAGACAGAAATAAGGGGGGGCCGGGGCAAGCACAGGCACAGGAACCGAAGGAAGCAAGCAGGCACCCCTCCATGGCTCCCAGGAAAGCCCCTCGCCGTCGACGAGATGGCAGCCATGTGCCGCAAATCCCGCCCCCTCCCCAGCGAGAGAGTGGGAGGGCGCCAGAGAGGACCGGGGGCGTGGGGGACGCGCCAGCCGCGCGGGCCGAAACGCGACACCCCACGGAGGGCGAGGAGGTTGTCGGTGTGCCCAGGCGCCCACGGCGCCCGGGCCCACCATGCATCTGCCAGGGTCCCCCGGGCGGCGCGGCCCCCGGGGCGGCGGGTGCGGCGCGGACCTCCGTCGTTTCTGCTGGCCGCTGACGGCCGGACCCGAGCCGGCGGGGGGCAACAGGCGCCGAGCGCCGGGGGCGCCAGGCAAACAACAGTGGGCAATTCTCCCATCCCTCGTGCGAAGGAATGCGCAGCCCCGGCCACGGGCGAGCGCCCTCGCCCGCCACGCAAAAGACCCCCCCACCCCTTCTCTTCTCGTGCCGCGGAGGCACGAGAGCGCGCCCCCCGCCCCCCGCCCCCCGCCCCCCCAACCGTGTCCCGGGCGCCGCCGTGCCTCCGACCGGCCGAGTGAGAAAGACCAGCCCGCGACCGCCCCCCACAATAGCGGTGGGCCTACGCCGGGATATGACTGTTTGGCCGCGCCGCGCCCGGAGGGCCTCGCCTATGTTTGTGGGGCATTATTTCCGGCCAAGCTTCCGCCGGGCTGCACCGTGACACGGCCGCGACTTCCGTATGGGAGGGCGGGGGGGCAGGGGGGCCGGTCGCGCGCGCGCGCGCGCGCCTAGAAGACCCTGGGGGCGCCGGTGGCCAGTCTGTCCGGGGTGCGGCCCCCCCGCCCCCCCCTTCCCCGTCCTGCGTCCTCCCCGGTGACGAGGCGAAGGCGGGCAAGCTGGCTCCCGCCTTCCTTGACAATCCGCCCGGGGTCTGGGTTCCGACAGACGGGCACCAGCCTCTCTCTCTTGGTCGGCACGTCGCTCCAATGCCCTCTGGCTCTCTTTCTCTCTCTCTCTCTCCCTCTCCATGATCCACGGCCAGCCCCCAGCATCCTCGGAGGAGGGAGTCGGGGGGGGGGGGGGGGGGGGGGGGCACAACTCGCAGACAGCCCGGCCACGCACCTGCAGAGGCGCTGCCCGGCAGGACCGCCAGCCCGCCGGAAAGACGAAGCCCGCCGGCGTGCCCTTTCAGAAGCCCAGGCGGCTCCAAGCCCCAGGGGGATGGCCCCCCGAACCCCGAGGGGCGACGCGGGGCTCTCAGCGTGCGGGAGCTACTCAGGAATTCGCGCGCCCCGGGCCGTGAAGTGCTCCGCCGCGGCCGACAGGCGCGCCGTGAACACCCGAGCGGGTCCCCCCGCGACGCGCCGGTAGCGCAATCTCGACCAGCACCACGACCAACACCAGAGACAGCCAAGCACCC
>NW_009242975.1:1520872-1522012 GCF_000388065.1 Fonticula alba
CACACACCCGGGGCCCCGGCATCAGAGCGCCCGGGCGTGCTCCCGTCAATGTCTCTCGGCGTGTGTGAGGTCACGTGTATGATGCGTGCACCCACATCACATGCAAATGGTGTGCACGCCGCACTGTGGTGTATTGGCGGGCGAGGGTGCGATCGGGGTGCGCTTGGCCAGAGCGAACCGGCTATCGAGGCGGGAAACCCAGCGAGAGGGCGAGGGGAGAGGGGGGAAGCACAAATGCAGATGCAACGGCACACCCTGTCACCGTTCCCTGTCTCCGTCGGTCCGGCCCCTGGTAAACACCCCATCCTCCAGTCTGCCCCCTTCTCTGTCGCCTCCCTGGTGAAGAGCAGAAGACGGGGGGGGGGGGGGGGGGGGGGGGGGGGGGAACGCCGCCCCCCGCCACCCCGCGCAAGGACGCCCCCCCCGGGGGGGGGGGGGGGGGAAGGGCGAGAGGACCGGCTTCGCTCTGCGTGTGATCGCACCCATCATTTAAGCAGAGGTGGGCTCCTTGGCCAGCTCGGCCTTAATCTGCTCCTCCATGTCCATGGGATCCGAGCGGGGACCGACACTGGAAGTGGGATGCAACGGCAGGGGGAGAGGCGGGGGTGAGGGGGGGGGGGATTTTCCACATGGCAGCCAGAGGGGGAGAGAAGGTACGAAGGAAGAGAAGAGAAAGAGCGAAGCAAGGCGAAGGGCGACCCCATTCGCGGCACGCGCGGCATCACACCAGCAGGAGAGTGGCATTGTGTCAGGCAAACCGCAGACATGCACTGAAGAGGGGGCCGGCAAATGGACAAGGTGATTGAGGAGGGGGGGGGGGCGCATGTGCCCCCCCTCCTTTGCGCAGTCACATACCGGGAGACAACCTGGCCATCGCGATTGATGATGAACTTCTCGAAGTTCCAGGAGATGGGCCCCGAGTCCTCGGACTGGGCCTTAAGCCAGGTGTACAGGGGGAGGGCCTCCGGGCCATTGACGTTGATCTTGGAGAACACCGGGAAGGTGACGCCGTAGTTCAGCGAGCAGAAGGATTGGATCTCCTCGTCGGTGCCGGGCTCCTGGTAGAGGAACTGGTTGCAGGGGAAGCCAAGGATGACAAGACCTGTGCCGCCACATGGAGAGCGGGGGGGGGGGGGGGGG
>NW_009242975.1:1522482-1534049 GCF_000388065.1 Fonticula alba
GGGCGGACAAGGACGAGTTAGCACATTGCCGGCGGCCGCCGGGCGGACGAAGGGCCAAGCAGCAAGGCAGGGCGCACCGTCATCCTTGTACTTGGTGTACAGGGCCTGCAGGGCCTCATACTGCGGGGTGAGGCCGCACTTGCTGGCCACATTGACGATGACCACAACCTTGCCCTTGTACTCGGACAGGGGCAGGCTCTCGCCCGAGGCCGTGGTGACGGTGAAGTCGTGCAGGGAGTTCGCCTCGACCGGGGTGTCGGGGCCCGAACCGTGGATCATGCCGATGATGGAGCTGAACATGACGGCTGGCGCATGGCGAGGGCGCAGCAGCGGGGCCACACGCGATGGCCCGAGCGCAAGATGGTGGCCGGTGAAGGAGGAAAAGGCGCGCACGGCGGAGGCAGGCAGGGGATTAGTGGCAACCGGGGGGGGTGGCGGGCACGCGGCGCGCGGCAGGGCGGCCACAGCCAGACCGGTTGACCGGCGGGACAGGGCCCGGAGTGGCAGCACGCGACCGGGGAGCATTGTGGAGAGGAGGGGGGAGGGGAGGGGGAGAGAGAGGGAGAGAGAGAGGGAGAGGGAGTACCGGAGGTGGTGGCAAGAGAGGAGAGGTGAAGCTGGGGTGGTGGAAATGCGGCAAGGATTCGTCGTGCCGGATTGCTCAGATGCGCGGGATAGATATCCCTCCCCCGTTCCGATGAGGAGCCGGCGAATGCCCTCCACATATACATGCGACTGGGGGGGGGGGGGGGGGGCGCCTCTCGGAGTCCCGGGTGTAGAGGCTAGATGGGCGATGATGACAAAGCGGGCCGTCCCCCTCCCCCCAGCCCCCCCCCCTGACCGCATCTCCGGGGGCGGATGTTTGATCGGGACGCGGAGACACAGCGCGAAGTCGCGCGGGGGCCTGCGATCACCCAGAGAGGGAGATCATTTTGCCTCGTTGTCCCCCCCCACCCCACCCCACGTCTTTGAGGCCACTGAGATCAGAGGAGTGTGGAGAATGCCAGGAGCACAGATGAGAGACCGCGCCCAGCAAGAGTGTGAAAAGAGGCAGAGCATGGCCCCCCCTCTTCTGGCTCCCGCTCTTGTCTGTGCCACGGGCGGGCATGTCCAACCCGCGCGAACCCATGGGGGTGATCACACAGTGACGAGGGAGGGAGGGGGGGGGGCCTGTGGGCGCCCAGTTCGCCCACGGGTGGCAGCGCCATTCTTGAGTTGCATTCTGCCTTCGTTAGATAGGGTGCTGGTTTATGAGATGGTCTATTCTGGACAGGCAGCCAGTGGGAGTACAGGGCAAGGGGGGCATCAGAGACAGGAGGGGATAAATATGCGTGCACCGGTGGATGTGCGTGGGCGTGTGTGCTCCCGTTCGACGGGTCCTGTGTGCCCTCCCTGCTGGAAGTACCGGAGAGAGAGAGAGAGAGAGAGAGAGAAAGGAGCAGGAGGGGGATGGGAGGGTGGAGAGAGGACAATCACATCGATGCATGGTAGCCATTGATGAGGCTCATCACCTTGGCAGTGAAGGCCTCCAAATGAAAGATGGCCTTCGTCCCAGACTGGATGCGGTGGTCAAACTCCGCCGCTTCGAAGATGATGTCTTGCTGCAGGGGCTCCGGCGCCTTGGCCATCAGGCGCATGGCAAGGAACTGTATGCAACCAGGGGGCAGGTCGAGAATGACGACAACAGGCCGACGACGACGGCGACGACGACGACGACGACAATGATGGCGTTGGCAATGTCAATGACGGCGGCCAGGGGCAAAGGGAGAGAGGGAGGGGGGAAAAGGGAGGCTTCTCAGAGAAGGAAGGAAGGGAAAATACCGGCCATGCTCACAATAGAGGGGGGCTTGCGCCGACGTACCTGAAGGATGACAGACGCGGGGATGGCATGGGCAAGGAGCTCGTAGAAGCGCTTGCGTGCGGCCTCCAGACGCTGGGGCGACTGATCGGCCAGGATGAAGTCCGCCAGGTTGTGGATGTACTCTTGCCAGTCAGGCAGCGGGATCTCCGCCGCCGGATCGTTGGCTTGCCTGGGAAGGTGCCCGGAGGGAAGGGGGGGAGGGGCAAGGGAGAATGACCTAAAGTTAGAGACTGAAGCCGGGACGGAGAACCACCCATCGGCAAGACAGGACAGCGCACCCCTTTGTGCAGACAACCTCCAGCATGAGCAAAGCCCGGCGGAGGTTGGCATCGGACTTGTTGACAATGTTGGTGGCCACCGCCTCCGACAGCGTGTGGCGCTCCTTGGCTGCGGTGGCTGTGAGGATGGCAATCATCTGCAAGGGAGGCCAAGTCATCGGCAGGGGGTTAGAAGCCGGTGCGCGGGAAAGAGGGGGCCACATGCGGACGAAGGGGAGGGGAGAAAAGGGGGGAGAGAAACCTCCATAACCGGGCGCACGTTCTGCTTGGATGGCGAGGGGACGCGCACGAGCAAACACCGCGACCGGATGGGCGCGATGATGCGCGTGGTGGAATTGCACACCAGGATCAGGCGCAGATTGGCCGTGTACTTCTCCATCGTCCGGCGCAAGCCGGCCTGGGCATCGCGAGACAGATTGTCCGCCTCATGAATGACAATGACTGGGGGGGGGGGGGAGCATGGATGCCAGGGCGACGCAGCTGGGTTAGGAGCCGAAGTCCCTTGACGGTCGAGTGCCAACATTGGAAGGAGATGGCAAGGCGCCAAAGAGTGCCAGGGAGCCATACCTTTGAAACGACGGGCAGCATTGGCATCGATCTGCTGCGACTGGGCAACCTCCTTGATGACCTCCTGCACGACGAAGCGGTCCTGGTTCCCCACATCGCTGGGTGCCAGGGGGTGAAAGGTTAGAGCAGGAGGAGGGGAGGGGGGGGGGGAGCAAGACGTGATAGTGACACCAAAGACCGTACGAAGGGCTCATTTCCAGATGGTAGTTGCTGGAGACAATCGGGAGGTCCACCTTCCGGGTACCGGTCTGGCGTATGCGCCGTTGGGGAGTGGGAGAGTGAGAAAGGGAGGGAGGGAGGGAGGGAGGAGGGTCAGTGTGAAGGAAGGGCCGGGCCAAGGAGCCGCAAGGGCAAGGACAAGCGCACGTCGAATGATTTGACATCGATCTTGGCCTTGTCAACTGCAGGGCCGAAGATCTCCCGAAGCATGGCCATGACGCGGGTCTTTCGGCCGGACCCGCTCTCACCGGTGACCAGCAGGTGAGGAAGGTCCCCGGAGGCGGACTGCAGTGCAGTGTCAGTCACCGGGCGTGCAGTCGAGAAGGGGCGGAAGGAAGAGAGAAAGCCGGGCGGGCGGGCGGGCGGGCGGGCGGGCGGGCGGGCGGAGGCCCAGCGCCAACACGTACCAGATGGGTCAGGCGAGTGGTCAGATCATCATGGTAGTCGAGCTTCGCCAGGGAGGTCGGCCGGTACCGGTCAACCCAGAGACTCATAACTGCGGTGGGAGGGCGGGCAGGCAGGCAGGAGGGCGGTGGTGAGGCGGGAAAAGAAAAGCGCGCGGGTGTGAATGGAGAGGAGGGGAATGGGGGAAGGGAGGAGGGTGTCCATTGCTGACTGACCGCGCTGCCCTCGTTCCCCCCTGGTGCTTCTTGTTTGGGCGTGCCTCGCCGCCCGAGGGCTGCTAGCGTGCAGTCTCTCGCCCGGCCGGCGCGTGTCCCCGGCCGCGCGCGCAGGGGAGGCCATTTTGAATTGGTAACCGTCAATCAAAGGGTGGCGCTACATAGCTGCCGACGGATGTCCGATCGCCGCCTTGGCCGTGCATGGCCCCCCGCCCCAAGAGCCCCCTGGGACAAACGATCGGCCAGAGTCTCTCTCGCCCCTTCGCGCCCCACCGCCCCGGGGAAGAGGCACATGCCAGGCCCGGAAGGCCGGGGGAGGAGGGCAGATCGCGCGGCGCGGAGGTGACCCGGTCGCGCCCCGGTGGACGGCCCTGCGACACAGTCCGCATTTTATGTCGACCCCTCCTGGTCCCCAAGTCGGCCGGGACTCGGGGACATTGCCCCCTCCGACCCATTCACCTTCTCGTTCACCCCTCACTCCGCCCGATTGCCCCTTTGCATTCCCGCCCCATATGGACATTTACCACCACGGGTTCGCCGACGAGGCCCTGTTCCTGAATGATCCGGCCAACTTCGGCGAGGTGCCTGCCGGCGGTGCGCTTGACCGGCACTGCCCGCTTGCGATGGCCGTCGCTCTGATGCCCTCGACCCTGAGGCCGCCGTCGGCCCAGTCGGCTTGGCATCTGGATTGGTCGTCGTCCCCCATGTCGGGGCTGACTCCGCCGACTGGCGGATGGGACATGGTGCGTGAACCGACCGGTCTCCGATCTCCGCCCTCTCCCTCTCTCTCTCTCTATACCCCACCCTATTTTAGTGCTGCGCCCTGTCCGGGTCTCTCGCGGCTCCTGGGAGGCGGCCACTGACCTTGGCCACTTTAGATCCCGGTACCCCCAGGGACAGACACAGGCCCGTATCCGATCCCGGATGTGGACCCACCTGTGGAGCCTCTCTGCCCTGACCACATCCGGGCCCTTGTCTCGCTGCATGAGGAGGTCACCACTCGGCTGGCCCAGCAGCGGCAGCAGCAGCAGCAGCAGCAGCAGCAGCAGCAGCGGCGACCGCAGAACGGAGACCACGGGCCACGCGCTGGCGGGGATTTTGACCCCGGGTCCGGTCCGGGGCAGGACGACCCCCCGGCTGCGCCGTTTCACTCGGGCGACGCACTATTGGATGCCGATAGCCCAACTGGGTACGCCCCCCTGCGACCGTGGCATCCCTGTCTCTCTCTCTCTCTCTCTCTTGCCCTTCGGCTGACCTCCGACAATCTGCTCATGCTCCTCCGCCCTTCCCCAGCGATGGTGGCCCCTCCTCTTTGGCTCCCGGCTTCATCACGGCAAAGCAGCAGCTTGTGCGCCCACATCCCTCTCACAGTTTGAGTTCCTCGCCCCTTCCCCCCTCCCCCCTGCTCTCATCCCCCCTCTCGAGAATCTGCAACACACTGACCTGCCCATATCTTCTCCTCTCCTGCTCGCGTTCACATCCGGATGGACATGCGTGCGTGGCTTGTGCAGGCGATCGACCGGCAAAATCAGCAGCAACGCTCGGACGCCACGCACTTCGCCTTCAATTCCAATCGCCACTACGGCCCGGGCCGCGCACCTGGGGCCAGCCCGCCACCGGATGCCGGGCCCAGCCAACGCCCTCTGGGCGTGCGCCGTCCCCCGGGCATTGGCCCTGGCGTGGGTGCTGCTCCAGCTCGCAAGTCCCTCGGCGGCCGGCGCTTCCTCTCGAGCCCCGGTGGAGCTGCGCCCCTTGGCAACTCCCGGGCCCAGGATGAGGAGGATGAAATGCGCAACGAGCTGGGCTGCTACAACCTCAACCAGACCCCGGCCGCGCGGCGGTCTGCCTCCGGAGCTGCACAGGGTGACAACGGCCAGCCGATCAGCGACGACCCCATCTTCCAGGATCCCCGGCTGAAGAGCATCGAGCCGAAGATGATCGAGATGATTTTGAGCGAGGTGCGCCCGTCGAGAGTATCTGCGCCCCGGACCGGCAGGGTGGAGGTGGAGGGGGGGGGGGGGCGGGGGGGGATATTGGCGCAAGATGGATGGAAGGCTGGGAGAGGAGCGGGAGCGGGCAAGGCCGGGCAAGGCCGGGCCAGCGATACACATGCGGAGCAGTGAGACGCCCACGTACCGCTTCAGCTGCGGAGCCAAAGTGGCCCCCAGATGGGCATCGACAGCCAGCTGCCGGGCGGTGAGGGAATCGGAGCGAAGCCCGGGCGGGGCTGGCGCCAGCGCCGTTGCCCGGAGCGGGACCTCGTGCACCCTTCGCAGCCACCCACGCACCGTGGAGAAGACCACCAGCCGCCGGATGTCGATGTCAAAGCGAACCAGCAGATCCGCATGCTGGTTGGCCACGGCGGCTACCGACCGCCCCGGATGGAGGCCAGACAAAATGACCGCCATGGCCGTGAAGACTCCCAGGCGGGCCACGGGCCCGGTGGCCGGCGAAGGCGTCACCTCGACACATGGCGAGGACTGGGAATGTGGGGGTGATGGCTGTTGCGCATGCAGGGGCGCCTGGGACTGAGCCGTCAGGGGAGTCCAGTCGCCGTTGGCTGGCCCGGCACAGGTCGCCTCCAGCCACCCGGTCACCAGCGCATGCGATCGAGGGTGCACGGCAAATAGCAAGCACTGCTCGGCGGCCGCCAGCGAGCCGAAGAATTGCCGGATAAAAGGCGTGGCCACATAGGTGTTGGAGTACTGCCGACGTGGGACATGGGAGCAGTGAGGGGGGGGGGGGGGGGGGGGGGGGAGGGGGGGGGACAGCATGAGCAAAAAAAAACTGAGCTATGAAGGCGCAATGCATGTGGGAAGAGGAGGGGCTCGCACTTGAAACAGGTCCGTCAGGACAACGAAATCATAGAACACCAAATGCTGGACACACTTGGCCACAAGCTCGGCATCACAATCCGAGAGATGGGAGATGGCCCGGATGGTCCGCTGACCGTTGATCAGAGGGATGACCTGACGCGGGCAGACGCGGAGAGGGGCCAGGGGGGGGGGGGAAGTGGTCAGTTCACCGTCCCGGTATGGAGAAGCGGCATGCTCCAAATGGGCGCACCTTCTGTGAGGTCAGGTCCCAGGCGGCCGAAGTGAAGGCAGGGAAGTTGGCCCCGGCCCCGGTTCCGGCCAGGCTGGCGTCCGGCTGCAGGTCATCCAGGCGGATATCCGGCATTTGAGCGCCGGGCAGAGCGCGGATGAACACCGGCACGTCATGGTCCTGAGGCAGGGGCGGCACCGGGAAGAGTTTGCGCAGCGGCAGCTTCAAGTGAAGCGTGTGCGAGGAGGCTGACAGGACACGAAACAGGAGAGGACAAGGAGATTGGCCAGCCGGCGCCGAGAAGAGGGTCAGGGAGGGGAGGAAGGGGGGGGGGAGAGAGAGACATAGAGCAAGAGAGATCTATGGGAAGGCGACGCACTCAGGTCGATTGTGGTTGAGCCGTGCTGATTGAGGTCATAGAAGATCTGAGACAGGACATCGCCCAAGCGGGACTTGAGTGCCGGGCGAATGAGCAGACCGTCTTCGATCTGCGCCGTGGAAGAGGCGTTAGTCGGGAAGGGACAGAGCAGGGCCAGAAGAGGAGGAAGCACGAGGAGATCCCACCGCAGCCGGGGCATGTACCTCTGCGAGTTTCAGGATACGCGTGGCCTTGCGCAGAAGCAGCTCATGGGCATAGGTGTCGGCACCCTCGGGCAGGACAAACACCAAGTTGAAGATGAGGGCATTGCGCTCATACTTGTTGTCCTGGATCAGTGCCGGCAGGCCGAGCAACGTGACGCCATCCACGCGGCTGGCGGATGGGCGCATGATGAGGATCAGCGGTGGGAGGGGGGGGGGAGGGGAGCGAGCTTGAGCGACAGGGGCCGAGAGAACGCACAGGGTGACCACGCGCCCACACAGCTGGGGCTTTGGGATGACATATTCGGAGATCTTGTCGAAGACACCTTGGGGGAGGGCGCCGGGGGGGGCTGCCGGGGCCGCCGGCCCGGCTTGGTCATCCCCCAGGTGCGGCGACCCGGCCGAGGCACGGAAGATGCCCGCGGACCCTGGAGCCGGAGCGCTCGGCGAGGGAGGCGGCTGGCTGCTGCCAGGGGCGGCAGAGGCCGGAGGCACGGCCGCCGTGGCCGCAAGGGCGGCCGCCACAGTCGGCAGTGGGGGTGTTGGTGGCCGGGGGGAGGGCGGCGAGGGGGGGACGCCAGTGGTGGCGGAGCTGGCGCCGCCGCTCGGGCCCCACTGGCTGGCGACCGCATCCACCGAGGGGCTCGGGGCTTGGAAGGCGATGCGTGGGCCCTGGGTCGGGTGAAACTCGGCAAAGAAGACCCCGAGCAACAGGGGATGGGCGTGAAGAGAGGACGAGGGGGAGAAGGAGGACATGCTCATGGGGCGGATGTGCCGGGAAGGGAGGGGGAAGAAAAGAAAGAGAGCCGGAGGGTGAGGGGGGGACCCGGGCGTTGCAAATCGTCCCGGGCAGAATGAGAGCAATGACGGGGGGAGGGAGGGAGGGGGGCAGCGACGCCAGGTGTTGCCGCACGGGCCGGTGTCCCGGACGCCGGAGCGCCACAAAAACGACTGGCTGGGAAAGTGGCCTTCCCTGCCAGCAACCAATGCACCGGCCGGCACGCCGCACGCCCTCTCGGCTCTGAGCGGGGAAACATTGTCCGAGCCAGTGGCATCCAAGAGCGGGGGGGGGGGAATGCCCCTGTCTTGCCCCCGACGCACGGCAGCCCCGCCAATCTGAGGCGCACATCGGCAACACGCTATGCAGCCGCTCTCCGCGGCATGTGCGCGCCCCGTCTTCGCCCTGCAGGTGTGTGACCTTTCCCCCCCCCCCCCCCCCCCCCCCCCCCCCCCCGGGTCGAGGGGACGGGGGACGGGCGCGATCCGAGCCCGCCCCCGGCCGCCCCGAAGCCCCGCCCCCCCCTCCGCTTGCTCCCCTGCCCCCCCTCCCGGAAACTCTTGCATTCCTCTTCGGGCCGGGCCCTCCCCCCCCCCCCCCCCCCCCCCCCCCGACTCCGCCCCCATGACAGCGCGAGAGCCATTCAAAATGATCGGCACCCCAGGTGGGGTCACCTTTCTTCCCGGATTGGTCGTGCTTCGCCCACAAGCCCTGGTGTGGAGACCCGGATTTGGCCTGCGGTGCCTTCCCCCTCGCGCGGACACAACATTCTCGGACACACGCCGGTGGCGGAGGGGGGAGAGATGGCGAGGCAATACAGACACGTGCCTGTGCGCTGCAGGGAGGGGGAACAGGGTGTTGCCGCCCCCAGGAACACACACACACAAACAAGGCAGAGGGGGGGGGAGCATATGTGGACACGGATGATGGAGGGGGAGAGAGTAGGTAGAATTGTATTTGGGCGCTGCTGCTGGTGCGCATTGGGGAAGAGAGAGCGCCGGAGGGCGCGCGATGCGCCACATCACTCCACCATGAGAGAGGCGGGCGCGCAGAAGAGAGGGGAAGGGGGAAAGCACGCTTGTTGGGGCGCAAACACCCGAGACCGGGGAGAAAAAGGCCGTCGAACTGCGGCTACGGAAAAGAGGAGGCGGTGTCAGAAAGGATGTCGAGCAAGGAAGGAGGAGGCGGAGGGCAGGAAGGTTCAGACAAAAAAGAACAATCAATCTACACTTGAATTTCGGATTGAGCTGGGTTGTTCAATCATCACGTTGAGGGGGAGGAGGGAAGATGGATGGATGGAGAGAGAGAAACATACCAAGGGAGGGGAAGATCCACCTCGCGGCGGAGAGCAGGCGCCCCGGGGAAGATGAGGACACTGCAGGGGGATTCAGACCGGGAGGACCGGGACCGCTGCATGCACAGAGAAGGGCGGGGTCTGGATGGGGGCAATGTATGTGAGTGGGGTGCGCGAAAGGGAGGGGAGCATAAAGGCCAAGGAGGGAGAGAGGAGGATAGGGAGAGAGAGAGAGAGGGGGGGGAAATGTGGAGGGAGGAGGGGAGTATGTGCATGGGAAGAACAAGCTCGACGCTGGTGGAAATGCAGAATCGAGTGAAAAGCCCACGGCATTCATCTAGGCGACAGAGTGTGCTGAACGATGTCGCGGGAACATCAATGCACAAGATGAACACGCGTGCACAGCCGCCATGACTGGGATAGCGGGGAGGGGAGGGGAGAGGGAGGGGAGAGGGGGATACGTACGGGGATCTGCAGTGCTGCATAAGTCCGAGCGCGGAGGGGAGCGAGAAGCCGAAGAAACGCAGACGCGCGTTCTCCTCGGGCTCCTCCACCCCTGGGGATGTTTTTTTTTTTGGAGGTCCGCCTCTGGACTCAAGAGCGCCTCTGTCACGAAGAGAGAGAGAGAAAGGGGGAACACGGTGGTTTATGCACACGCGCACGAGGTGCTGCGCACACACGCATGCCCAATCCCCGAGACATGGCAGCAAAAGAGAGAGGGGAGGAGGTCACCGGCCGCACACGGGTGAGTGTGTGCGCGGACACGGGACGCATTTGTCGAGTGGCAGAGGAGGTGTAGGGAATGACCACAGGAGGCTCGGCGCGTGTGGACCAGCTACTTATATACCCCTGTGGATGTGTGGCCACGGCCGCTCTCTCCCCCTGCCCCAGCGCGGGCGCAGCTAGCGGGACATGCTTACTGTCCTTGGAGCCCCTGCCGCCATCGTGAACACACACACACACACACATACACACACGCACATTGGCGCGCAAATGCACCACAGGAAGTGCGCGGCCTGGATGGATCCCAGCCACAACACACACGAATGCACCCCAACTGGACGGGCAGGGAGGATCAAGCGTCGTTCCAACAGGTGTTGCCCACCGCGAGCTTGGTCTAGGTGCCCTCTCTGACGCGCGCGCGCGCGGAGGAGTTGCCAGGGCGGGGCCCGCGTGCGCCGGAAATCGCGAGGGACCGCGGAACAGGGCTGGTGTCCGGCAGGACCATGCCATTATCCGACGTGCTGGAGAAAATTCCATTCCACGCTCGAAATAGTGGCATCGCCCGGTCCAAGCCACTGCCTGCCCATCTGACACGCGCCTGGTCATGCGGCACGTTCTGAACCTGGCTCCAGGCCAGAGTCACAAAAAAAAACACACACGCACGGACACCGCGGAGGGGGGCGCCCAGCCCCAGCCGGCAGCCGAGGAACCAGAGCCGGCAGGGGCGGGGGGCGCTGCGCGGGAGCCGCACGAACGCAGGACGCGAGAGGGGCTGGAAGGAAGGTGGGGGACACGAAGGAGCCCATTAAATCGGCTTTTAAAAGAGGCTCGGAAAATGCCGCACTTATTCCGCCCCCGTGGCGCCCTGTTCCCGACGAGGTCGGCCTCGGGGAGTGTGCCCCAGGCGCGACGGGCGCACTCTCCCCCCGCCGCCCCGGCTCCATGCCGGGCGCGCAGGTGCGAGATCCCCATTGGAAATGGCACCGGCTTTTCGCCGTCACCCGGGGCGCGGTGGGGGCATGATTCCGCCGGGTCCTTCTCCTTCCATTTTTTTGGGGACGAACTCTTCTCCCCGAGCGGCCAGATTCTGCCCCAGTACACTGGCGGTTCCAGGCTCACGCCCCAACCCCTCCTTGGGGGGGTCGATCTCCGCCCGCCACCGTCGCCCAGCAACTTCGTCCAGCCCGGCTGCGCAGGGGCCTCCTCGGGGAGGGGGGGGAGGGGGGAAGCAGAGCAGGACTGCTCGCCCAGCCGCCCTGGCCACCGTTACACTTCGCCGGCCGGCTTCGAGGCCAGGCCCTCGGGCCCCAGCAGGCGGGGGCAACCGGCCGGGGGCGGCCCACCGCAGGGACCACTCTCCCAGGCAGCCGCCTCCGTCCTGGGCCCGATCGGGGTCCGGCGCCCGAGTCGCAGTCTTTTCTCGTGCACCCCTGGTGTCCCACCGCACCCAAAAGATGAGACAGAGATTCCTCCCCTCCCAGTTCTTGCCCCCCCCCCCCTCCCCCGTCCCGAGAGAGAGAGATCCCCTCCCCCGGTCCGATGTGCGTGCCTTTGCCCTGCTCGATGATCATCGTTCCGCCCCCCGCCCCCCCCCCACCTCCCC
>NW_009242975.1:1534711-1535279 GCF_000388065.1 Fonticula alba
CCCCCCCCCACAGCTGGCCGCCCCTCCTCTTCCGCCCTCGCGGCCCTCCCGCGCTGACCCCCCCCGTGCCTCGTTTACAGGCAAGCAGTCTGCCCTGACCAAGGGCTACCTGTTCGTGTACAATGTCGTCCTGGCCTCCGGCTGGGCTTACGTCCTGTACCTCCTCGGCCAGCACTACTCCCAGTCCCTGGCCGCCTCGCCGGTTAGCCTGGACCTCTCGCCGGCCACCGTCGGCAAGCTGACTGCCATCGCCGCTGGCGCCTACAAGAAGGTCGAGCTCCCGCTGCAGATCTTCCAGACTGCCGCCATCATGGAGGTGCGTCCTGCCTCCCCCCCCCCCCCCTCCCCCCCCCTCTCTCTCTCTGCCTTCTTCCCCCTCCCCCCCCCCCCTCCCCCTCCCCCCACCCCCCCGCTCCCTCACCTCGCCGCCCCCCCCTCCCCCTCCTGCCTCCCCCCCCCCCCCCCCCCCCCCCCCCCCCCCCCCGGGTCGAGGGGACGGGGGACGGGCGCGATCCGAGCCCGCCCCCGGCCGCCCCGAAGCCCCGCCCCCCCCTCCGCTTGCTCCCCT
>NW_009242975.1:1535405-1540055 GCF_000388065.1 Fonticula alba
CCCCCTCTCTCTCTCTGCCTTCTTCCCCCTCCGCTAACTTCTCGTGTGCCACCGGCGGTCATTGTTGCCGGCCCGGGCCTCTGTCCTCCCCCTCCCATCAGGTTCTTCATGTCCTCTTTGGCCTGGTCCCCTCCCCCTTCATGACCACCCTGATCCAGGTTTGCTCTCGCCTGTTCATCGTCTGGTCCATTGGCTACTCGATCGAGCAGTCCCAGTCCCACTGGTCCTTCACCACCATGGTGGTCTCCTGGTGCATCACCGAGGTCATCCGCTACGTGTACTACGCCTTCAACCTGATTGGTGGCGTCCCCTCCCTGATCACCTGGCTCCGGTGCGTCCTGGCGCCTGAGCCTCACGCGTCGCGTGTCCCCCCCCCCCTCCCCCTCCCCCACCAGCCTCCATTCCGCGCGCACGGCACTCTTCTTTGGCTTTCCCTCTGTGTCTCCCCGGCATCGGGTGCCATGTTTATGTCTCTGTCTGACCCGCGATCCCCCCTGCCCGTGTTTCCCCCTCTCCCCCCCCTCTCCATCTCCCTCTCTCTATCAATCTCGTTTGCCACAGCTACACCACCTTCTTCATCCTCTACCCCACCGGTGCTGGCAGCGAGTTCGTCTTCGCCTACTGCGCTCTGCCCTTCATCCAGAACATCTACCTGTACTACTTCGTCTGCTTCACCCTGGTCCTGTACTTCCCTCGTGCGTCACATGTCGGCTCCCCTGCCTTCCCTTTCCCCACGCCTCAGGGGGGCGGGGGCGGGGGGGAGGCGGGGGCAGCCCTCCCCGGGGGATGGTCTTTTCGGTCTCATGTGCTGCAAGCCGTCTGCTCTGGATCCTAACCGTCACTCCTTGTCTGCCTTCCCGTTGTCCCGTCCACCATGTCGCGCCCCTTGTCAATGCTCTCCCCTTTGCAGTCTTCCCCGTCCAGTACTTCCACATGATCAGCCAGCGCCGCAAGTACCTCGGCCGCGGCCGTTCCTCTGGCAAGGCCAAGACCCAGTAAGCCCCACATCAAGCGGGTCGGGCCACAGGTTGGCGGCCGTGTCCGGGGCGCGTGCGCACTGGTCGCACCCTCGCCACGCCCCTCGGTTCCCTCGATCCCCCTGGCCGGGAGGAGGCCCTGTGTGCGAGGGGTGTGTGTGCCTGGCGTTGCCGGAACGCTTGCTCTTGAAAATACACCCCCAGCCTATGGTGTGTGCCCGCCCGACAGGTGTCCAGGATCTCCATGCGCACCCTTGTGTCTGCCCCTGCCCCGAGAGCGGCATCACATACGCGATCTCCTGTTTGCACAATGTGTCCGTATGCTTGTGCCCCGCCTGGGCCGGGGGGCGGGGGGTGGGCTTTTTGGTATTTGCGCACAGACGCCACATACATGTGTGTGAGTGTGTCGGTGTGTACGCATGTATGTATGTATGTATGTGTGTGTGTGTGTGTGTGTGTGTGTGCGCACATGTGTGTGTGTTTACAGTAGAGGGAGGAGCATGGTTGGTTCTGTGGGCGGGTGCCGCTTCCCTCGGCGATTGGGAGGATGCGGCATTTGGGCGTCTGGCAGGCACATGGGGCGACAATCGGTTTGTCATGCCGCGAGATGCTGGCCCACGCAGGGGGGCATGGTAGAGGCAGGTAGGAACAGCGCTGGGAGCGTGAGCCGAACACCGGGGCGTGGAAATCGCGCAAGGAACGATCACCCAGGAGCCAGAACGCCGGCCTGCATTCCAGAACAGGACCAGATCTACCAACGAATCGCGCATGATCGAGCACATGATCACATCCCAGGGGCAAACGAGTGTCGAGCGGAGGAACGCGTTCCGCGGTCTTCCAGCTGCGGGTCGGGGGACAGCCATTCGGTCCTCTTCTCGCCGGCAAGTGTCCCCGCCCTCTTGACCCCGGCGGGGTGTGTGTGTGTGTGTGCGCGTGTGTGTGTGCGCGTGTGTGTAGGCCAGGTACACGCATGCGCGTGCGCGGGCGCAGCAACGCGGGGCTGTTGCCCTGGTGGCCCCCCCGCCCCGCCCCCCCCCCCCCCAGGCCCCCCCAGGGCTGGTGAACGCAGGGGGAGGGTGCGCGGGGTCGGGTTGGGGCCAGACCGTGAGCCGAGGCGTCGCTCCGGCGCGCCCGCTCCGAAGTCGGCACTCCGCGGGCCCTGGCGGTCTCCGGGGGGAGGGCGGTGCACATGTGTGTGGCGCTATGACTGCCTGATGCCTGTCTACCGGTTGCTGGCTGGTAGGCCTGCGGGCCGGGGCCAGGCTGGACCGCCCGTCGGTGGCATGCCCTCGCAGCACTGGCAGCCCGAGTTTCACATGGCATCAGGCGGCCACACATTGCACCCGTGCACATATGGATCCTGGTATGGGTCCGGCGCCGCCGTCCCCCTCTGGACGCCGCCATCCGCAACCAGATGTGACCCCGTTGGTACCAGCACGCTTGTGCGTCCTTGGGGCCGGTGTATGGACGTGTGTGCGGATTTGCGCGATCTACCGCCTGGCTCCCCGCTCCCGGAGGGGAGTTCCCCAGGTTCTCCTGAGACCTGCCCTCCCGGGCGGAGTCAGTCCGCAATGGCGACCGCCTCCCTGCCCCCCCCCCCCCCCCTCGACGCGGGGAGGGGAGGGGGCACGCCCGGGCAGCCACGGCACAAAGCATTGACTCAGAACGAGGCCGGCGCCTGGGAGGCCGGTCAAAGGTCGCGGAGTCCCCGGGTGCCGGGGGGCAAATAGACGCCCTCGGGACAATGGTCAGATCCGGCGACCGGCAGCTGGGTGTGCAGCGGTGCGCAGGCGGGGGCACGCGGGCGGGCGGGCGGGCGGGGGAGAGCGGCGGGACCGTGTATTCCTTCGCCCGGGCGTTGCTGCGGAGTCCGCCATGCGTCCCCCCCCCTCCGCCCCTCGTCCGTCCTCCGTCGCGGTTCAGCCGACTCCCCATGTGGCGCACAGGCCCGAGCAGGTCCCAACCCGGGGCGGCCCTCGGGCCGGGGCTGGCCGCACAGTGTGCCTGCCACCCAGCTCGTCCCCAGGGGCGCGGGACGCAGTCCCGGGATCGGCCAGAGCTTTTCGGGGGGCATTGTTGTTCATGCCCGGGTCCCCTGCTGGGGGGGGGGGGGGGTGGGTTGTTTTTGGTTTCGTGGGGGGGGTGGGGTGGGGAGGAGGGGGGGGGGGGGGGGGGGGGGGGGAGGGGGGGGGAGGGATGAGTACCTCCTTTATGAGCAATGAGCGATGCACCCCCCATTCCCCCAAAGGGGAACAACAGGGGCGTGCGGCCATCTGGCACAGGGGCGCTTCCCTCCCCCCGTTCGGAGGCGGAGTAGCCAGAGCGTGCCCATGGACAAGGGCGAGGCGGGGGCACACGAGACGACAGGCGGGAGAAGCCATGAGGGCGAGGTCGGGGCCCTCGCTCGTCTACTCTTTTTTTTTCTCTCTCTCTCTCTCTCTCCCTCTCTGGATGCCAGGGGCGAGCGCCCGATGTCTTGCGCCATCTCCGGCTGGAGCCTCCTGGAAGGGTCACCAAGACTCATCGGTCAGCATGTTGGCTCTTTGTCTGTCCTCGAAGCTGCCCCACTTGCGAGAGATAGAGACAACTCCCCCTTCTCTCCCCCCTCTCCACCTGCCTGCCCCCCTCTTCTCGCCTTAGCTCTTTTTCGCCCCCCCCCCCCCCGTCCCCGTCCCCGTCACCGTCACCGTTCCCCCTTCCCCCTCTCTTTTCTTCCAATCAACTATCATGCCCCCCAAGCGTGGTCGCAACAAGACCAACGCTGGTCGCCCGAGTACGCTATGTTTTCCACATCCTCTCCCTGTTATTCGTATGAATGGATGGCTGCTTGGGATGTGAGCTAACAGCTGTTTCCTGGAATCCTGGTTCTTTCTCTCCCCCTCCTGCCGGTCAATGTCACAGAGGCTGCCAAGACCCCCGCGCCCACCAAGGCCGCGGAGGTTGTGGACCCCACGCTCGACACCACTCCTGTGGATGCTCCCCCTCTTGTTTCCAGCGAGCCCGCCTCTCCCCAGACCGAGGGGGTCTCCGTTGATGCCGACACCACCGAGGAGGCTGCCGCCGAGGCTGTCGCTGAGGTGACCGTCGATACTGCTGAGGTCGCCGAGTCTGTTGCCGAGGAGGTTGTCGTCGCGGAGGCCGCTGAGGAGACTGCCGTTGAGGAGGTCGTCGAGCCTACTGTTGAGGAGGCTGTCCCGACCACTGAGGAGGTCGCCCAGGAGGTCGCCATTGAGAGCGTCGAGGAAACCTCTTCCGAGGCCGCTATCGAGGAGACCACTGTCGAGGAGGTTGCCATCGAGGAGGTCGCCATCGAGGAGGCCACCATCGAGGAAGTCACTGCCGAGGAGGTCGCCGTTGAGGAGGTCGCTGTTGAGGAGGCCACCGTTGAGGAGGTCGTTGAGACCACTGTCGAGGAAGTCGCCGAGGAGGTCGCCGTTGAGGAGGCCACCATCGAGGAGGCCACCGTCGAGGAGGCCACCGTCGAGGAGGTTGTTGAGACCATTGTCGAGGAGGTCACCGAGGAGGCCACCGTCGAGGTCGTCGAGGCCACCGTCGAGGAGGTCACCGAGGAGGCTACCATCGAGGAGGCCACCGTCGAGGAGGTCGTCGAGGAGGTCACCGAGGAGGCCACCGTCGAGGAGGTCGCCGTCGAGGAGGTCGCCGTCGAGGAGGT
>NW_009242975.1:1540412-1551382 GCF_000388065.1 Fonticula alba
TCGAGGAGGTCGTCGAGGCCACCGAGGAGGTCGTCGAGGAGGTCGTTGAGGCCACCGTCGAGGAGGCCACCGTCGAGGAGGCCACCGTCGAGGAGGCCACCGTCGAGGAGGCCACTGTTGAGGTCGTCGAGGAGGTCGTCGAGGAGGTCGTCGAGGAGGTCGTCGAGGAGGTCGTCGAGGAGGTCGTCGAGGAGGTCGTCGAGGCCACCGTCGAGGCCACCGTCGAGGCCACCGTCGAGGCCACCGTCGAGGCCACCGTCGAGGCCACCGTCGAGGCCACCGTCGCGGCCACCGTCGAGGCCACCGTCGAGGCCACCGTCGAGGAAGCCACTGAGGTTGTCGAGGCTGAGGCTGCTGCTGAGGGCATCACCGCGGAGGAGGCCGCCATCGAGGCCGCCGTCGAGGCCGCCCTTGCGCAGGTCGCCGATGACATCATTGACACCATTGTCGGCACCATTGTCGAGACTACCGAGGAGGCCATCAATGAGACCGCCGTCGAGGATGCCTCCGAGGCTCCCGAGACCCCGATCGCGGATCTCTCTGACGAGCTGGCCGTCGCCAGGCTGGCTGCCCTCGTCGAGGAGGTTGCCGCTGCGCAGGAGGAGATCATCAAGGACGGGGAGCATTCCGCCCCGGTCTTTGCCATGCCCTCCGAGCTGACTGCAGCTTCCCCTGGCTCTTCCACGACCACGGCCGAGGAGGCTACCGCCTCCAACGAGGAGGCCGCCTCGGGCCAGCTTTTCTCCACTTCCCCGGCCGACGGTTTCATGTCTCCCGAGGAGGCGGTTGATCTGCTTGCCACTCTGACGAAGGAGCTTGTTGCCAAGGACGCCGCCCTCATCCAGTCGGATGATGTCCCCCCGGCCGCCGCTTCCGTCGATGCCGATGAGGTCCTTTGCTCCTCGCCCTCCGCCGGCCAGGTGGTGGCCGACAAGGGCCTGCCCATCGCTGACAGCACTCCTGATGCCCGGCCCGCCGGTGAGTTGAATCCGATTACCCTGTGTTCGGAGTCGCTGGCCAGCCGGGGCCTCATGCCCGGCTGGTCTACCCTCCGTGGGCAGGCGCCCTTCGAGGCGGCTGACGACCAGCTCCTGGGCGATCTGGTTCCCACCTACCCCCATGAGGCCACTTACAGCTTCACCTTCACTCGTGAGCTGAACCTCATCCAGGTCCGCTCGACTTCGCTGCTCCCCTTCACCGAGGATGATGTCCAGGTTCTGGTGCATGGGCGCGAGTTGGTGGTCACCATCGCCGACACCCCGTCGCCGATCATCTTCGGCACGCTCTTCGGCGACATCAAGCCCGAGGCCTGCCGCTGGTCTGTGTCCTCGCGCGGCCAGCTGACCAGCCTGTACATCGAGCTGATCACCGACGGCCCGGCCGACTGGCCGGCCTTCCTGGTCCCGGGTGAGACTGGTGTGCGTGTCTCCACCTCCCTCTCGATGTTCATGTTGTCCCTCTTCTTCTTCTTCTTCTTCTTCTTCTTCTTCTCTTTCTCTCTGTTTCTTCTTTCACGGTCTTTTCTCATGTCCCTTCAACCCTTCGCTCACTTTCCCTCCCTCTCCCCTCCTCCACCTCCTTCTCTCGTTTCTTCCCCCTCTCTCCCTACCTCCAGGCCATGGACCCCCACTCGCAGCTTCTCTTCGCCCGCCTGCAGGGCATGGACGAGGGCCACAACACCCTGGTCAACTCCGCCAAGCAGGTTCGCTCACATACATACCCCCGTGCACAGTGCACGCCCGTTGATATCGTTGATATATATATCTCCCTCTTGCGTCCTCCTGCCTGTCTGATTTTCTGCGCGCTGACTCCCAGTCCCTTCTCCCCCCTCGCCCCTCGCCCCTCTCCCCTCGCCCCTCCCCCCTCGCCCTGTCTGCTTTCTCCTTCGCACATATCCACAGGGCCACAAGCAGGCCATCCTGCTGTACCTCCTCAAGTACTCCGACGTCAGGTGCGACCGCATGTCGGCTGTTGAGTTCCAGGGGTTCCTGGATGTGCTGAAGGTGGCATCCCGCAATGGCGATGGCGAGGCCTGCTTGACGCTGGGCCTGCTGCATCTCCAGGGCCATGCCTATCTGGAGGCCAACCCCGCCAAGGCCCTCCTCCTGCTTGAGGCCTACACCGAGAAGATGCCTGCTCGGGCCAACGCCACGGAGACGCCCACGCTCGACAGCGCCACCCGGGAGACCGTGCATCCGCTGGCCCTGGCGCACTTCTTCGCCGGCGCCATTCACGAGGCCGGTGTTGCTGGCAAGCGTGACATCGACCGTGCGCGTGCCCATTTCAAGGATGCCACCCTCTGGCCCGCTGGTTCGTGCCTCCCGTTTTCCCTCCCTCTCTTGCTCTCTTGCTCTCTTGCTCTTTTTCCTTTTCCTTCCGTTCTTTGCATTTTTCATTTCTCCCCCTTGCCATGCTTTCTGACCACCGATCTTTCTCTTTCCCCTTCTCTCTCTCTCTCTCTCTCTCCCTCCCCCTGCGCACCCTACACACAGTGGCCGAGTTCCAGAACGCCTGCTTCCACATGGCCACCCACGTCGAGGGGTCCACCTCCCGTGAGGAGGACTTCAAGATCTGGCGCGATTCGGCGGTCGTCGGTGCACATGCCAAGCAGGCAAAGGGCTCCATGCCGGTGGGCACGCCTCTGGAGCTGGCTTGCCTGCTGCTCCCGGCGGCGGACAAGCTGCGCGATCTCCCGGAGCTGTCGGCCATCGCCCAGGCGGTGGAGGCGGCCCCGGCCGGGGTTCTGCCCGAAATGTCGCCGGCTGAGATCTCCATCGTGCGTCAGGCGCTGGTGGATGTGGTGTACAGCAGCCCCAAGAGCCAGCAGCTGCCGGCGGATTCGGTCTTCTTCCCGTCGCCTGCCTCTTGGACCTCGTGGTTGACCCTGCCGGTCATCGGTGTGGCTGCCGCCGCCGCCACTGCCGTGGCTGCTGGTGTTGTGGTCGCCCTGGGCAACCGCCGCTGATGATGCGATGAAGGGGGGGGGGGGGATGTACGCGAGCCCGTGTCATCATGGGTCGGCGCGGCAACCGGAGAGGCACCACGGCCAAAATCCCCATGGACAAGGGCCAGCATGCCGGGCCCGCCCACATATCCCATCCTCTTGCTATCTCCCCGACTCGCACCATATAGACACCTTTTTAGTTTACCTTTCCACCTGAATGTGTATGTGAATATTGGCGCATGCATTTTCCCCGATCTCAAGTCACGATCATCTCTCTCTCTCTCTCTCTCTCTCTCTCTTTTTCTTTTTCTTTCTCTTTCTCTGCTGGTGATTGCTGTGGGTGTGTTTGAATGGTGAGACTGCTCGTACGTGATATGCGCGCTGGCGGCCTGTAAAGGCCCGAGTCCCCATCCTCTGTCGGCGCCCTCCCTTACGTGGTGGCGACGCGTAAATTCAAGGCCAGCTCCAAATACAGGAACGCCTGGGCATGCCCCTCTGGCTTGAAAAGGGCAGGGGAGTTAAAGGGTGTGTGTGTGTGTGTGTGTGTGTGTGTGTGTGTGTGTGTGTGTGTGTGTGTGTGTATGTGGCAATGGGAGGGCCAGGGCCAAATGCCTCCGGGCCAAAGGCCTCTGGGCCAAATGCCTCCGGGCCGGGTGCTTCCGGGCCACTTGGATGGCAGCAGCCACACGTCGTGCCCCAGGCCCCTCTCTGGCGGGGGTGTGGTCCGATTAAGAGTGGAGATCAGATGGGTTCTGAAATCGAAGCCGGTGCTACAGCACCGCCGGGAGCTATACCCCACAGGCCCCGTGTTAGTCCTTCTCTCCGAGGCAGGCGTCTATCTTATGTCCTTTGCCGGCTTCCAGTAGCGTGTCGGGTGGAAGCACTGGAACACCGGGCACGAAAAGATCCAGGTCATCACCGCCGCAGTTCCCCTATGAAGAACACCCCGAGCCATGTGGCCCTTGTATGGGGAGGGTGGCCTCCTGGCATGCGCATGATCCGTGTCCCCTCAGTCCGAAGAGCGCTTTGATAGGTTGTTGCTGCTTCTTGTTTGGGCAAAAATGATCGGGCCCTGAGGCGCGACAGAAAGGGTAGCCCTCCACCGGATGCTGCGAAGAATAACTGGGGAAATTGCGCGTAGACATAGGAGCAGCACCCTTGCCTTACTTCGCTAGGGAAGAGGAGAGGGAGGGGGGGGGGCGGGCAAATCCCAAGCCTGTTTTCTCCGCGAGGCTCGCGCTTCCGGCTCGCTGTCCCCGCCTGTCCTCCGGGCCCCGGGAGCCATTTGACCATTGTGACGTCAGACAGCCATGGGCAGAGGCCAGGGCCAAAGTAGAGGCCACTCACGAGCATACCCCCTGTCGAAGCTGGCCGAGGCGTTCACAAGGCCCACCTTTTGGGCTCTGTGTGCTTCTCCCAGGGAGGCCACCCGCCCGTGGCACACATACGCGCGCGCACAAACACATACGCGCGCACAAACAAGTGGCGCCCTCGAGCGGTATCAGGCTCGGTCGCACTCCTTGGGCGGTCGCTTGCCGGCGATTATGGAGTTCAGGGTTTCACGAATTTGCCCGGGGTGATGGCTCCCTGGCTTGGTGAGCATGTGTGCATGGCGAGAGCCATCTTCAGGGACCTCTGCTTCTGAACAGCAGGCGAGGCTCCTGCCCGTGAGGGCATAAGGGGGGGGGGTATGGGGATGCGTGCTGCCTGCCTCTTGGTGCGGCCAATCCAGCGGGAAATGCCGATCCCTGGGACCCCCCCCCCGCCTCGCAGTCACCAATCTACCTCCCCTACAGTATTGACCCGCGCCAGACATTGTCCTTCTTCCCTCCATCCCCGACCGTACGCGCGCGCACCCAGACCCCATCCACTCTGCTTGAAGCCTGCGGCGATGATTTCCGACAGCCGTGGCGTCGTGCCGCCCTTTCGGTCGGATTTCCCACGTTCCGCCCGCGGTGGCCCACAATTCCCACGCACAGGCGCGTCGGCTGGCCCGGGATGTCCGGGTGGGTGGGATCCAATCCATACGGAAAATTCCATTAAGAATGCACGAATGTTAAAGTGTGTTTGCACCCCGGGCGTCCTGCCCCTTTCCTCGGTTAAGATGACGAGAGAGGGAGAGCGAGCGAGAGAGACAGAGGCCGAAGAAAAGGCACAGAGGACCGAATCGGGATCTGGGCCTTTGGACGGACCTTCCGGGAGCCTGGGACGCGCTTCCGGACAATCGTCTTGTCCGATGCCGTCCCACTGCTCCCCCTCCGGCACGATCAGCCAACCGGAGCCGGATGCCGAATGTATCCACCCGTCGGCGCGCTTTTCCCTGGCGGCCGGCTTTTCTTCCCGGGCCGAGGCTCCTCCGCCACCTCACGGGGACCTGGGTGCTTGGTTGGCCTCCCCTCGGGAGCAGGGGCATTGTTCCAAATACCCTGAGCCCTGCCTGGGCACGCTCGGCCCGGCGAATATTGGGGCAAAAAGCGCGCGTCGCGCCTCTTCCCCCCCCCCCCCCCCCCCCTCTTTCGCTAGTGTACCCTCGATTGTTCCCCCTTCTCTCCCAGCTCGCCTGTACCCTGTCTTCTATACGCCCTCCCTGCCTCTCTCTCTCTCTCTCTCTCTCCCTCGCTCTCTTCTCCAGTGTCTGGCTCTCTTGCCGTGGCATGTTACTCGGGCAGCATGGCGGTGCCCTCGCCTCGCCATCGGGTACACCTCGCCCCTCCTGACGATCGCGTCCCACCTGACGGCCGAGATCCTGACCGCCACGCCACTTCGCCTGCCATGGGCCTGGCTTGTTGGGCAAATGGCTGCCGCAGGCCAGGCGGCCATCGGTGCGAGCCCGGAGCCCCCGGTCTCCGGGAGCGCCGTCAAGGTCCCCTACACGCAGGACCCCGGCGCCGGTGCGGCCCCCGACATCCAGGAGTGTGACATCGAGTGCGATGAGATGCCCGCCAAGGTCCTGAGCAACATCCACTCGGCCGTCATGGAGCGAGTCACCTCCCTGGAGCCGCCAGTCCGCGAGCCGCCGTTGGTGCACTTCCTGCCTGACTATCCGGAGGAGGAGGCTCCCACCGACAGTGCCAGTGTTCTAATGCGGCAGTGGCATTGCCACATGCCGCTCAGGGGCGCCCTGCCGGATTTGCACCCCCTCACCCGGTCCCCTGTGCCCTTGTCCAGCCTCGGCTTCTTCCCGGCGGAGGCCGATCTTGGGGGTGCGTCCACGGAGGGCCCGCCGGAGTTGCCCCGCGCCCGGCCCTCCGACAAGGGCGACTTGTATTCCTTCTCACAGGCATGCCAGCTGGGTATTGTAACCATGCGCATGCCCCTGGAGGATGGCCTGACCGAGGAGGATGTGGCAGTCTTGCTGCATGACCGGCAGTTGGTTGTCATGGTGAGTGATTCGCCCGTTGTCTTCGGCACGCTCTTCGCCTCTATTCACCCGCGCAACTCCTGCTGGTCGGTATGCTGCTCCCTGGATGGCGCGGTGCTCCTGGTGGAGCTGTGCACCGTTCGGTCGATCTCCTGGCCGGTCCTCCTGACCCCGGGCCCCAACAATGTGCGCCACATCCGCCGGCTGCCCGCCCGTGTGTCCGATTGGCCTTCGCGCCCTGACGCCCCTTTGTCATCCCCCGCCCGCCTGCTCCTTCCTCATTGCCTCCCTCCGCCCCCCTCGACCATGGGTGTTGGTGTCTTCGTGTGCATGTGCTCCTCTCGTGCCTGCTCGTCCTGCTGCTTGCCCAGGCGATGGATGCCCACTCGCGATATCTCCTGGCCCTTACCCAAACCGGCCCCGAGGCTCGACTGTCCATGCTCGCGGCAGCCAAGATGGTTCGCACATCGCCATCCACACCTGACACGCATTGCCCCGGGCCAGGGAACAAGCAAGGGCGAAGTTCCCCCCCCCCTCCCCCCTCCCCCCTCTCAGGGCTGCCGCTGACCTTTCCCACTTTCTTGACCGCCCCTCACCGGGGCTGGCCACCTCTTGTGAGACAGGCCCATGCCAAGGCCATCCGCGTCTTCCTCTTATCCTTCCCCACCGCGCACAATCGGGAAATGTCTGCCCGTGAGTTCTGGGACTATTGGGCGGTCCTGTCGGTCGCGGTCGAGGGGGGCTGCGATAAAGCCTGCCTGACAATGGCCCTGCTGTACCTGCAGGGCCACACACACATGTCGCCAAGTCCTCGCTACGCTCTGGCCCTGTTGGAGGCCTACACGGATCGGGTGCCGCGGGTCACCATGCCAGACGGTACCACACAGCCACTTTACCACCTGCCCACCACGGCCACCAACCTCATGGCACTGGCACACTTCTTGGCCGGGGCCATCCATGAGGCTGGGGTGGACGGCCCGCGGAATGTCAGCGAGGCGGCCGGGCATTTCATCCGGGCCACAATGCATTTCCTCAGTTCGTGCTCTTTTCCGGAGGATTCCTTCTCATGTGTTTGTTTGCCGGCATCTTCCCTCCGGTTGGCTAACCCGTGCCAGCATCCTCCTCCCTGCCTCTACATATGTATATATATATATACATATATCTCCCCGTCCCTCCCCACCTGCGCCCTGGCGATGGATCCAGCTCCGGAATTCCACAATATATGCTTTCACATCCTCACGCATATGAAGGGGACCGACAGGCGGCTGCTTTTCCTGCTCATGTGGTTCGTGAGTGCCTCGCCGGAAGACGACGTCTGGATGTATCTCAAGAAAATGCCCATCGGGGCGCCCCTGGCCGCGGCCTGCCTGCTGTTGCCATGCCCATCCCGTCTACGAGCTGCACTACAGGAGGGTGTTCTGGACCGGGTGGCCGCCGAGGCGGCCCATCTTCCCGACACCTTTGCTCGCCAGATGTCGCCGACGCTTCTTCAAGTGGCATCAAGCTTGCTCAGCAATGCGGTCTTCCCGATTGTCGAGCATGAGCCCCGGCTAGTGGGGCTGTCTTTCTTCCTTACCCGCGTGGAGGATGACCAGTCCAGGAAGACATCCTGGTGGTCCATGCCAATGGTGCTGCCGGCGCTCGGGCTAAGCGCAGCGGCCCTGGCCACCGGGGTGCTGATTGCCCTAAATAATCGCCGATGAGGCTTGAGCCCGTCCGGCGCCCGGTTGTGTCATACCCTGTGTGCTAGTATGCTGTCTTTCCGGGCCCGGGCCTGATGCGCGTGTTGCATCACAGCTGCAGAGTCCGTGCGATCTAACTCGGGGGGGGGGTACTTGGTAGCGAGGCGCGGATCGCATGGACAGAAGGCGAAAGGGGGAGATGAACAGATGGCCGAAGAGACCAGGGGGCAGGGGGAGAGAACCCAAGCGACAAGGAGGCCAAGGGGGATGGAAAGAGATGGGGAGAGATGGCAAGGGCGAGAGAGATGGAGTGAGAAGGAGGCTGGTCCCGCCACGAGCTTGCTATTTGTCGTCAAGGCGTGTGGTAGTTGGCGCGTGTTCCATCCATCTGGCGCCGTACAATGCTCACTTTTGTTCCCCAGCCCCGAGGCAACAAAAAAAAAAAATAGCCTGCCCATGGACAATCTAGATCCGGGTGCCAATCGTGGGACGACCGCCGCCCCCTGTCGCCCCTTGGCCACGATCAGCCACACTGGCCAATTAGATGGGCGGGTTGTGACGGGCCCATGCCGGGATCGTGCTGCGTTGGAAGATCGCGCTCGCGCGCAACAATCGAGATACCCAAAGAAAGCCCGCCTGGTTGTGATGGAACAGTCTCGCACCGATCTGTCATCCTTGCCCTTTGATTGCCTCCTCCTCCTGTCTCGGCCCTCCGGCCCACCTTGGTCTCTCTCTCTCTCTCTCTCTCTCCCTCCCTCTCTCCCTCCCTGCCCCCGTCCGCCCCACGCCTACTTCTCCCAGGAGGCAGCCCGTACGATGGCCTTTCTCGATGCCGGCGCAAGGCCGCCTGGCGTCACGAGCGCCATGTTGCACCGGGTAACCGTGTCGTCGGAGCCACTGGCCAAGCTCGGACTCCTGCCCACCTGGGCGTCGCTGCGCATGCCCGACGAAGAGACGGCCAAGCCGCGGTCCCTGAGGCGCTTCGCCTTCGCCAGCCGCCCCACCTACGAGTTCACCTGCACCCCGGAGTTGGGTCTGATCCAGGTCCGGGCCAATTCGCTACTTCCTTTTACCGAGGCCGACATCCAGGTCTTGGTGTATGGCCGCCAGCTGGCGGTGACTGTCACCGGGAAACCGATCATCTTCGGCACGCTTTTCAGTCGCATCAAGGCCGGCGCCTGCCGGTGGTCCGTGTCCTCGGGCGGTCTGTTGTCAAGCTTCTACTTGGAGCTGATCACCGAGGGCTCGGCCGACTGGCCGGTCCTCCTGATCCCAGGCCGGGCTAATGTGCGTCGCTCTGCCCCGGAGGGGCATGCTCCCGCCCTACCACTCGCCCCCATCTCCGTCCCTCCCTCCCTCTCTCTCTCTCTCTCCCTCCCTCTCTCTCTCTCTCTCCCCCTCTCTCTCTCTCCCCCCCCTCTCTCTCCCCCCCCTCTCTCTCTTCCTCCCTCGCTCGCTCCCTCGCTCCCTCGCTCCCTCGCTCCCTCTCTCCCTCTCTCCCTCCCTCTCTCTCTCCCTCCCTCTCTCTCTCCCTCCCTCTCTCTCTCTCTCTCTCGAGCGCGCGCGCGCCCGTTCGCCCTCTTCTTTCATCGGCTGCTGGCGGTTCTAACGTCCCTTCACCAGGCCCTCGACCCACACTCGCGGTACCTCCATGCCAAACGTCGGGGCCCCAAGGCCGGGCGCAGGTCCATGCATCTGGCCGCCATGCAGGTCCATATCCACAATTTATTCTCCTGCCTTCTTTCCTGCCTCCACCTCTTTTTTATCTCTCTCCCTCTCTCCCTCTCCCTCTCCTCATTAGCCACCCACTACTTATTCCTGCCCATCGCTCCGCCACCCGCTGCCTCCCGTGCATTTGCTTGTGTCTTGGCCGCTGGCCACCCGACTGCGGTTTGCGTGCGCATCCACCCGCCCCGCCTGCCGACATACAGGGCCACATTTGGGCCCTGGACATTGTGCTCCGGAGAGACCTCACCAAAAGCAGCGACCACATGTCGGCGACCGAATTTCAGGACTTCCTGGCCCTACTGGATGTGGCCGCCGACAGTGGTAGCCTGGTGGCGTGCCTGACCTTGGGACTGCTCCACCTCCAAGGGCACCCCCACCTGCCGGCGAGCCCGGCCCGGGCCCTGCCCTTCCTCGAGGCATGCACCCGACAGGGCGAAACCGGCGAGGCCGAAGCCGGGCCCCTGTCGCCAGTACTCCGCATGGCCAGTGAACACCGGCGCTTTCTGGCTCTCGCACATATCCTGACCGGCGCCATCTACGAGGCCGGGGTCGATGGGCTTGAGCGCGATGTTGGCCAAGCCCGTGCCCACTTCCTGGCGGCCACGGTCTCCAAGCCCATCGGTGCGTGTATTCGCCCCACCTTCCCTTTTCGTCGTCCCTGTGCATGGGCCCCGTCCCCCCCCCCCTCATATTGCTGATCGGACCCCCCCCCCCCCTCTTTCACCTCCCCTTCCACTCGCCGCCTTTTTTGCCTCTTTCCTCGCCATCTCCCCCGCCCCTCCCCCCTCCGGCTCCAGCGAGTCAAATGCGCAACACATGCTTCCATATGGTCGCCCACCTGGCGGATTCTCCCACACGGGAGGAGGATCTTCAGGCTTGGCGCGAAGATCCTTTGGCGGGTGGTCAGGCGGTGGTCTTCGAATCGCCCATGCCAATCGGCGCCCCGCTGGCCCTGGCGTGCCTCCTCCTGCCGGCGCCCGAGCGACTGATGGTTGCTTTGAAGGACACGGTCTTGGCCCGGGTGTCGGCTGCGGCTGCCGACCACCCGGCCGGCCTGCTTCCTCGGCTGTCGCCGGAAACCCTGGACCAAGCCAGCCAGCTACTGGCTCGGTCTGTGTATCGTAGCCCGGCGGGGGCCCCTCCGGCCGGGGATCTGCTCTCCTCGATGGGGCCGACAGCCCCTCCTGCTCGGTCCCCGTGGCTGGCTGGCGGAGCCATCTTGGGGGCGGTTGTGGCCGTGGCGGCGGCGGCCGCC
>NW_009242975.1:1552463-1553303 GCF_000388065.1 Fonticula alba
CCCCGCATCCGCTGCCCTTCAATATGTCCGCCCCTGTCGAGCCCAAGCCGACCCCGTCGGACCCGCTGGCCGCCCTATCCCTCCTGTATGGTGGTGATGCCTCCTTCCGTAAGAAGCGCCCCGCCATCATGGCCGAGTTCGCTCCACTGTCCAAGTATGACGGTTCGGCTACCTATTCCTGCGGTGCGTCCCCTCGGCCCTCCTTCCCTGGCCATGTCCCCCGCCCGCCCCTCCCATCACTCCGATACTTACTTCCCTGCTCTCCTTTCGATACGCTGGCCGCCCGACATGATTGCCTCCTCGCCTCTCCCGACAGCCGGCACCACGGTCACCGTGGCCATCTCCGGCCCGGTGGAGGCCAAGAGCAACCTTCCCGGGCAAGGGCTGATTGAGCTGGGTGCTGGCGGCCCCGGCGGCGGTCCAATGATGCTGGACATCAGCGTGCGCGACTCGCTCAGCAACTCCTGTACGTATCACGGGCGCCCGGTCCCTCTCCCTCCTCCCCTGGGCTTTCTACCCCCCCCCCCCCCCCCCCCCCCCCCCCCCCCCCCCCCCCCCCCCCCCCCCACCCCCCCCCCCCCACCCCCCCCCCCCCCCCCCCCCCCCCCCCCCGGCCCCCCCCCCCCTTGGGGGGGGTGTTTTCTTTCTGGGTTTTTCTCCCCCGGGGGGGACCCGGAACGGCCCGCTTTGGGGTGCCCGGCGGACCAAGAGGCCCTGCGCTGTTTTGGTGTGTTCCCCCCGGGGGGGGGGGGGGTGGTTTTTTTTTTCCCCCCCCCCCCCCCCCCCCCCCCCCGGTGGTTAATGCCCCCCCCCCCCCCCTCCTCACTCCCACCCCCACCC
>NW_009242975.1:1553313-1555138 GCF_000388065.1 Fonticula alba
CCCACCCCCACCCGGCGCGACCTAGCCCCCGCCGATAAGATGCTTGAGGATATCATTCGCCGGTCGGTGGGCCCGGTTCTCCTGTCGACCGGTGTGAACCAGATGCTGCAAGTGACTGTGCACGTGGTGAGCATCGGTCCCAAGGTGTATCCCGCTGCCGCTGGTGATGGGCCCGCGGCGCGGACCATCAGCGCCGGATCGACGGCCGGCCTGGCCCAAGCGGACCATGCCGCGCAGGTGAGCGCGCCGGTTCCGCTGTCCGTCATCGCGGCTGCTGTGAATGCCGTCTTCCTGGCGGCCCTGGATGCCGGCCTGCCGATGCGCAGCTCGCTGGCTGCCTGCTCGGTGTCTATGATCCCCGGACTGGGCTGGATTGCCGATGAGGCGCTGGGCCAGTCGGTCCTCGGGGCGTCCGACCTGGATGCCGACGCCGAGGCCGCATCGGACTTCCTCTTCGTCTTTACCTGTCGCGATGGGCACATCGATCCGGACCAGGCGGGGCCGCTTCTGGTCGAGGCGCTGGCTTTCTCGCCCTCGTTCACCGCCGCGACAGCTGGGTTCTCCACCGAGTCGGTACGCAGCCCTGCAATCATGCCCGCGTATTTTGTGTCCCGCCTCCGTCCGCGCCTTCATCCCATCTCCACCGCATCATCAAGCTAACGAGGCCGCCCGCCCGCCCGCCCGCCCGCCCGCCCGCCCGCCCGCCCGTGCACTTGCTGTCTGCCTTCCTTTCTCTTGGCAGTACCGGACTGCCCATGAGCTGGCGAAGGCGCGCTGCCACGAGACCCACTCGCTGGTCCGGCAGGCTTTGGCCCAGCGCCTGGCCAGCACCGACAACGTCCTGTCCGAGGCCCTTGCTGCGGCCAGTGTCCGTGACAGCAAGTAGTGCAACACACCCACCGGGGCGCTGTTTGTCCTTGCTGTGGACCATGCGTGCCTCCCCCCTGCCCCCCTCTCGCCGCCCAGGGGGGCAACAAAAATAGAAAGAGACAAGTCTATGTCGGCGGTCTGGGCGCGGCCCAGTGGTGAGCGGTTTCCCCCCTGGCCCCTGTCTTCCCTTCTTCAGGACGGGTACATGCGGCAGATGCCTGCTCTTGGTTTGGCGGGGCGCGCCTGCAAGGTGTGTGTGCGTGTGTGTGTGGTGGACATGTGTAAGGGTATGAAGAGAAATCCCATTTTATTGGCATGTGTGGGTGCAGCAACAGGAGAGGGAGAGCAGGGAGGAGGAGGGGTGACGACAGGGCAGCGAGTGCCCCTCGCCCGGCCCCCATTCTCCGTCTAGCCCCAGGGCATCGTCAAGCGACGACGACCCAGGCCGAAGACAACACACCAGAGTGCGGAGTGCTTATTTTCCGGACTTCTTGATACCACCGGAGGCTGGTGTGTGTGTGTGTGTGTGTGTGTGTGTGTGCATAGCGAGGAAAGGCGGCGGGAGTTAGGATGCGGGCGCAAGCGCAGAGACACCATCGCGCGCCAGGGCCGATGGCCGTCGCGCGGCGAAAGGGCGAAAGCAGACTGGGAGAGGCACGTACTGAGGGGACCCTTGCCACTGGCCTTGGCCTTGAGGTCAGCGATCTTCTTCTGCTCCTCGCGCTGCTTGTTGCGGAAGGCAATGTCATCCTATGGGTGGAGGCAGTGCACGAGATGAAAGTCGGAAAGAAGGGGGGAGGGGAAGGGAGTCAGTAACCAGTACGTCACCGGTGCTGATGAGGGGAACTTAGGGGCCAGCAAATGCGCACTTCATCGAGGTCCATCTCCTTCTTCTTGGGGGCCTTAAGGGGCTTCTTCTTACCAGCTGAGAGAGCGCGCATACGAGAGGGGAGGG
>NW_009242975.1:1556162-1558867 GCF_000388065.1 Fonticula alba
CCTCTTCCCCCATCCCCCCCCCCTTCTCCGCTCCGCGCCCTCTTCTGCCTTCTGCCCTGCCCCGCGCCGCCAGCACCCCCTGCCGCACATCCTCGTCCCCTCCTTTCCCCTTTCCCCGTGGCCACTTCCTCCCCAGCACCATGTCGGCTCCCCCGGGCACTGACCGCGGGTCTGAGGGTCGCCAGCGCGGCAAGGGCGCTTCTTATGCCTTCCGCCGAGACCTGCGCTTCCAGGCGCCGGTGCCGGATTTCCTGCGGACCCACCTGACCACCGAGGGGTCTCTGCCGTCGGGCGCGGCGGCAGGGCCCGCCGCCGGCGAGGGGACACTTTCGCGCCGCCGGGCCGAGAATGCCGCTCAGCGGGAGAAGTTTGCCGCCGAGTACCTGGGCGCCGGTGGCGCCGGTGGCGCTGGCGATGACGACGATGATGACCCGCTGGCCGGGGCCACGCTCGTCGAGGTGGACGCCAGCCCGGAGCCCGGGGCTCCCAGCGAGCCGGCACCTTCCGTTCCGACGGTGCCCGAGGCGTCTGCCGGCCGGAAGTCGCGCTTTGGCCCGGCCCAGCGGTTGGCCCCGAACGAGCGCCGCGCTCCGGGGTCGGTGGCTCGGGCGACTGGCGCCTCAGCTGGCAAGGCTCGCGCCGCGGCCCCGGCGCGCACCAAGGCCAAGAAGCTGTCCTTCGATGATGGCGATGATGATTGATATTTGCCCGCTTCTCCCGGGTCCCCTCTCCTGTCCGTCGCACCGCCCATGCTCCCCTCCTCCCCCTACCACCACATCGCACCCGGGCCGAGGGTGCCTCCCAATACAGCCAGGCCTCCCCTTGGTCATTTCGTCCCCCGGCCTCTGTCTTCCTTTTGCTGGGCACTCTCCCCGATTGGGCACACACGCGCAGAAGGATGCTATTTGGCGGCGTTCAGCCATACAGGAAAGGGAGGCCGAGGGGAAGCCAGCCATCCCGACATGCGAGTCAGGATGGGGAGAAGGCGGCACGCGGGCCCCCTGCGACCTTTAAATGTCCCAGTTGAGGTCCTCATAGTGGTAGTCATCGCGGTCCAGGCCGTAGAGGATGTCGCGGTCGTCCTCGATGTCCTCATCGATGGGCATGCCATCGAAGCCGGAGGGCCACTCGAACTCCATGTCATCGGACAGGCTCCCGGAGGTGGAGATGCTGACACAGCGCTTCGGGTAGTCGGTGACGATGCCATTGGCACCGGTCTTGGCCAGATCGCGCATGGCGGCCTGGTCGTTGACGGTCCAGCCGAAGACGGTCTGGTTGCGGCGGTGCGCATCATTGACGAAAGTCGGCTTGATGGAGGTGTGCTTGAGGTTCCAGTTCTGCACGCTGTAGCTGGTGGGGTTGCTCGGGGGGGCCGAGGCAATGAGGGACCGGGCGTACTGCGGGCGACGGCACATGCATGGGCGGGTGTGGGGGCAATCGGGTAAGCAGGGGGAGACTACCTCTTGCTCTTTTTTTTTCCGGCTCTTTTTGGGCACGGGCCCAATGCCACACACGGAGGCGCAGCATGGGCCCGGGGCACACGAGCGGCGAGAAGCGGACATGGGCACTGGCCGGCAGGGCGAGGGCGAGGGCGAGGGGGGGGGGGGGGGGGGGGGAACGCACCGCGCCGCAGTACTTCTTGGCCTCCTGGATGTCGGTCTGCGACCAGAGACCAAGGATAACCCGACGAGAGAGGTCGGCCCGCTTGAAGTTCACAAGCTGGCTGCAAATCCGGCGGACGGTGTCGGTGTTCGGCTCAACCTTGATGTCCAGCAGCAGGTAGAGGCTCTTCTTGCTGGAGGAGGCCAGGAAGTTCAGGACATCCACGAAGAGGGGAACCTTCTCCTTGGGAGCGCGGCAGTACTGGATGTAGCCGTGGTAGTTCTTCTGCAGGATGGTGCCAGTGCAGTTGGTAGTGCGGTCGAGGGTCTGCAGGATCAAAGCAGGGGGGGGGGGGGGGGGGGGGACGACCAGCGGAAGGAAGGTGTGTCAGAGACCGGAAGGGGGGCGAGGGGGCACCCGGCGAAGAGGGGCCTCGGGAGACGGGGAATGGGGTCTATGCATGCATGCATGTGTGTGCGTGTGCGTGTGCGTGTGTGTGTGTGTTTGTGCACTGCGTCCCGACGCACCGTGTCGTGCATGACGATGAGCTCGCGGTCGCGGGTAAGGCGCAGGTCCAGCTCAATGCCAGCGGCGCCCTCGGCCACAGCAGCATGGAAGGCCTGCATGGTGTTCTCCGGGTACGCGGCCGAGGAGCCACGGTGGGCGATGCAGTCGATCTTGGCCTCGGTGTGGGGAGGCGCGTACGGCGAGCCGGCCACCACCGAGAGCAGCATGCAAAGCGCCAGCAGCAGAAGCGAAGCGGGGATGCGACGGATCATCATCGCGGCGAGGCCTGGCCAGGTGAGGGGATGACCGGGGGGGGGGGAAGGGGAGGGGGGGACAGATGGGGGGGGTGTTGTTTCGAGCAGGCCCCGGCCCCAGGTGCCTGCTCTTTGAGGGCCACAGCCGGGCGATCTGTTTTCCAGCGCCCGGGGGGGGGGCGGGGACAATAACACCCGGGCCCCAAAATCGGCTGTGTACACCTGCCGTCCGGGGCCACAACCCCTGCCCCAGGGACATATGGGCTCGACCGGCGGGGCGGGAATGGGGGTGGGGGCCAACTGCGCCCCCCCCCCCCCCCCCCCCCCCCCCCCCCCCCCCCC
>NW_009242975.1:1560294-1561428 GCF_000388065.1 Fonticula alba
CCGGCAAGCAGAAGGGGACAGGGGGGAAGGGGAGGAGGGAGAGGGCGCACCTTCGCGGCCAGACATGGTGAACGATTGTAACTGAGAGCAGGGGTGTCTGAGGGACGAGGCAAACAGGCATCACAAGGCAGTCAAGTTGGGACCCCGGCCTGGGGAGGCCCCGAGCCAGGACGCCCGCCGAAAAAGGGGCGGCCGGCGTGCATCCGTCCCCGCAGGAGGGGAGAGCATGCGCGTATGAACCGGCCAGTTCATGCACACGCCACGCACCAGCGCGCGCACATCCGGGCTTGCGTGCTCCCGGATCGACCTCCGGGGAAAGTACGCCAGCCAGGCCGTGTGGGGCCATGCAGCGGCCACCCCAGCGCGTCGGATGTGCCACCTCCCCCCCCCGGGACCAAGAGCCAGCCCACGCCGGCCCCTTGCATCACCTCGCGGTCCGGGAGCGGGGGGGGGGGGAAACAGTGATCGAGACTTGCCCGGGCCGGTCGGGGATCTCTCCCCGGCTCCGTTGCCGCTGCTCCATGCGGCCGGCGGTGAGCCGGAGTGGCCCGAGAGAGCGGTCCAGGCCGCGGGGCTGGCAAAGGCGAGATAGCCCCGCCTCACCCGCCCCGCACCTGCCGGCCCCCGGGCCAGGTAAGGCCTCTCTGCTGTCTTGGCGGCTTCACCCCCCTCCAGCGGGCCGGTCGTGCCCTGGCACTCGCCTGCCGTCCATGCGCCCGCCCGCACCGCACGTCGGCGTGCGTGGACCGCGCAAGGCACCGCACGCACCACAATACCCCCGCGTATGCACCCAGGCGCGCCGGGCATGCGCGCCTCTTTTCTTCCCTCTGCCCCTCCCCGGACGCCCTTGAGAGATACCACAGAGAGACCTCTAGCCGGTTGGTGGCCTGTGGGGCTGGGGGGAGCGCGCGGGTTTCGCACCCGGAGAGCCACATGAGCAGATAACAGACTACCCCCAGAATGGTGTTCTCGGGTCATATTGTAGCACGTGCCACATATCCAGGGGAATCACGTCCCGATTCCCGGTCCGATCGTCCGGGCGTTTGATCTGCGGCCATCCCCCGGGGCGGGGGGGGGCGGCCGACGAGGCGAATGCCCCCCCACCAGGCACACTTGGACTTCTGCCTTTCTCCT
>NW_009242975.1:1565521-1579803 GCF_000388065.1 Fonticula alba
GTCCGGTCGACGACCCCCCCCCCCCCCCCCCCCCCGACTCTTCGCACCCCGTGCCGACCCTCCTGCGCGCTTGGACGTGCTGACCCGCCCCCCCCTCCCTTGGGTTGATCGTGGCCTGGTGAGCATAACCTGGGCGTCCCGCACGCGCGCGCGCGCGCGGGTGTGCCGGCCGCGCGAACACCCATCCAACAGGGCCGGGAGTCCTGGCCCGCCAGCCCCAGCCGGCGGTGGGGAGCCCGACATACACATACACACATCACTCAACGCGAACTCGCGACGAGGGGGGGGGGGGGGGTGCACGCCGACGTGCTTGTGCGGGACGGACGCCGGGTCTCGGCGGGCAGAACCCGCGGCAGAGCGGCCAGACCCAACGGCAACAGCAGCAAAGTGCGCATGACCCATACTTGGCCCAGGCGCCGCGGAGGCGGTGGCCGGGTGCACCGACGGAAAAATGCTCAGGGGGATTCATTCCAGGCGCGGGCGCGTGAGGCCGCCCGAGCGCATGTGATCGATCAAGGACGTGAGTTTCCCTGCCAATGGTTGGGCGTCCGTGACGCCCGGGGCCTCCTCGGCTCCCGGGACCGAGGGGGCGGGGGCCGTTGCCGGCAGAGCGGCGATCTGGCGGCCACCGGGCGCGGAAGCGGCCCCACGCGCGGGCCGCCGCGGGCGGTGTGCCCTCGCGGCAGGCGGCAGGCTCCCGGCAGGAGCAGGCGCATCGATGGCCGGGCTGGGAGGAAGTCGAGCCGCCTCCAGCAGGGCGACATGTTCCATCAGCCGGCGGATTTTGGCCTTTTTGGCGTTGAGGATCTCGGCGAACTGCCAGGAGGCCGGTTAGTGCGCCCGGCGCGGGACCGGTGCTCGGACGGCCTTCCCTCCCCATGACCCCTGGTGTATATCGCCCGCCGGGCTCTTGTGGCTCCCCTCCTCTCCCTTGCCTGGCTGCCTGCTGGCCCCTTCCCGCTGGCCATGAACACAATGCCCCTTGCGCGCGCGAGGGCCAGGCAGGAACGCACCGCGGTACAGAGCTGGTCGTCGCGCTCGCGGCGCTTCTGAAGGGCGGAGCGCAGGGCATGGGCTGCGCGATTCCGAGTGTTCCGCGCGTCGCGGGTGATCTGCTCCACGGCACTGGCCTCCTGCAGGAGGGTGTCCCGGTCGGCTGCCAAGGCCCGGGCGATGGCGGCGAGCTTGGCAGCTGGCCTGTCCCGGAGGTGAAGGTGCGCCTGGCCAACGAACAGCTGAAGGTGATGGGCCATGCCAATGTGTCGGCACGTTAGCACCTTGGCGCGTGTGTGTGTGTACATACGTATGTATGTATGTGTGTGTGTGTGTGTGTGTGTGTGCGTGTCTGTGTTTTTGCATGATGGGCGCGCGGTTCATGTGCGGGCTGGCTCGTGCACTTGCAGGTCGGCACCCGGCTGCACGCATTCTTGCGGACACCGGCATGCATGATGCCCAAATGCCCGCCGCACTTGCGAGCAGGAGGCCAGCCTCGGCCCAGTGGCAAGGACGCACTTTGAGCCCGGCCCCACCGCCAGGCTGACGAGAGAGGGCCACCTTCCAGGACAGGATGCCACAGCAGCCTCCGGTGGAGGAGCGCCACTCCAGGCTGCCAGACTCTGCGAAGCAAACCACCCCTCCCGCCGAGGGGGGGCAGTCGTCTTTGGCCATGGGCACAAGTTGTCCACCGAGGCGGGCTGCGGGGACTCGATCACCCCGAATAATGTGTGCCGCCAAATCCCGGACCGAGGGATCGGCCGACAAATCCGCGCACAGGGCAAGCCCGCTGCCCGGGCCCGGGGGCGCCTTCACACTGAAGAGGCTTTCTCCCCCGTCAGATGTGAGAACCAGCTGGCGCAACTCGCCAGGGCCGTGCCAAAGGGAAAAAACTCGCAACAGGTGTCCCGCCACCAGAGGACGCCGGGAGCCGGGGTCCTCGGGTCCCACGACGCAGGAGCACCCGGGGGGTGGCTCGACACCGGCCGGGGCGAGCACAGCAGTGCGGGCATGCCATCGTGGCTGCGGCCCCCCGGCCGCCTCATCCAGGGCAATCTGGGGAGTGGAGTGCATACGGAAGGCAGGATGGCCGGGCAGGATGGTCCTGTGTGTGTGTGTGTCTATGTGTTTGTGTGTTTGTGTTTGTGTGTGTGTGTGTGCGTTTGTGTACGCGCCTGTATTCGCATGTATCGGGGTGTGTCAGGGGGTTTGTGTGCAGGACGCGTGTGTTTGTCCACGCCGGTACGTGCCAGTATGTGCGCGTGTGCCTTTTGTACGCCTCGCCCCCCGTTCCACCGCGAGCCACGACGGTGAATGCTGAAGAGGTGACGCCAGATCGCGTATCCCGCCATCCTCGGACAAAAAAAAACGCACACCGCCGAGGCCTCCCCGGCGCGTCTCCCCCTTTGGCCCTTCTCCAGTCGCTGCCCCCATCCCCCCCAGGCGCCGATCGGTTTCTTTTTCGGGAGCGCGATCAAAGGTGTATTCGTTGGCACCTGGGCCCCTGGCTACGGGCCGTCCTGCCGGAGCAGCGTCTCGCCGCACATGGGACACCCATTGGCCGCGAGCTGGCCGAAGAAGGCGTCCGTCGGGCACAGGAACCGGGCCGCGCAGTGGACACACCGGGCCAAGCCCGCGCCGGGGAACCACAATGGCAGGAGTGACAGCGAGCAAAGCCCTGCCGAGTGACAAAGGGAGGGTCAGTTCCAACACAAGGCCCGGAGCAGGGCGAGAGCGAGCGCAGGATGTGCGTGCGTGTGCGTGCGTGTGCGTCGGTATGCGTGTGTGTGTGTGTGTGTGTGTGTGTGTGTGTGTGTGTGTGTGTGTGTGTGTGTGTGTGTGTGAATGCGAGGGAGAGAGAGAGAGGGAGTGCCGAGGGGAAGGAGGATGACAGGGGGAAACCTACCTACAGCGTGACCCTTCTCGCACTGGAGTGACTCCGGCGGGTGCCCTGCCACGAAGTCCGGGAGATCGGCCGCCGCATTGGAGGCCGCTGCCCCGGCGCGAGAGAATTGCGCCTCCAGCAAGCAGGGCAGGCAGGTATACTGGCGGACAGGGGCGCCCGCGCTTGGACCACCACCCGGGACACCCTCACGCAGGCAAGAGAAGGCATCCAGACGCAGGAGATTGGCCAGGTCAGCCGGTGCACGGTTGGGCAGCACCTCCGCCGCACGGGCCAGTACCGCCCCGAGCAAGGCCCCCTCTTCGGCCCCGTGGAAGAGCCCCGTCCGGAGGGGGAACCCCCGGGACCGGACCACCCGCCGGACTTCGGAGCGCGACACCGGCCACCGCCACCCGGCGTCGGCCCCGGCCAGGGCGACATCCATGAAGGGAAGCCGCAGCTGGCCGCCAAGGGGCCACACCTCGCCGAGGAAGCCGGCCACCTCGAGCCAGGTGGCCGCGAGCCGCCGGCCGGCGGCCGGGCGTCCAGCAAACCGCCGGATGGCCAAGTCAAACGCGCACACCAACCCGGCCAGCAGCTGGTGGAGCTGCACCAGCGGGTCTGGGCTGCGAGCCAGGCTGTGCAGGCGCCGCACGTCGGCCTGGAGAAGATCCACAGGGGCACCTGGCCCATGGGCCAGGGGCCCATTGCCCTCGCCCTGGTCCACGTACCCCGGGAGCAGGGCCAGGAAGTCGGCGCTCGAGCGCAACGGCGGCCCGGCCCCGGCCGCCGGGTCGGAGCTCGGCGCAGTCACCGCGCTCGGCGACCCTCCCTGCCCGGTGGTGATATCACCGGGGGCATCCCCCATCGGAGGTGTGTCCAAATTTGCCGGGGCCGTCACCGATTCCGCCAGAAGTTGGGCCTCGTCCTGCAAGTGGAGGAGCATCTCCCCCAGGGCAAAGGAAACACGCGCAGCGCCATTGCCTGGTCGGGTGGGTCAGTGAGGATGGCTCCTGCGGCTGGTGTGTCTTCCCTCGACTCTCCGCCCCCCTCCCCTGCTCTTCCGCCTACTTAGCTCGTGGGCAGCCGCATGGCCAGGCATTGCCGTGGTGCCCGGAGGACCAAAGCCCGGGCAGGGAAAAAGGAGGAATCCGCCAGTCGGAAAGGCCGGGAGATACGCACAGTCGCCGAGCACCCGCTGGAGCAGCCAGCGGTGGTAGTTTGCCGTGGCCTGGGCCACGGCCGGGAAGAAGGGCCGCACATCGCGCGCATACAGGCGTGCCACGTCGGCCGCCAAATGCCGGCTGGCGGCCGACGGCGTGTCTGGCTCCGGGCAGAAGGTCCCAGCCAGCAGGGCCTCGGGGCCCAGACCGACCAAAGCCTCCGGCGCCACGGCAAACAGGCTCGGCATGGCAACGACATGCACCACCGGGCTGGCCAGCTGGAAGGCCACATCGTCCAGCGGCGCCAGCAGCATGGCCGCCGTGTTGCCCGATAGCCAGGGAGCCAGGCCCAGCAGGTGGGGAAGGGCATGCGGCGCCAGGCCCACCGGGTTACACTGCGCGTCGTGGCCCGGGCCCCCGGTCGCGGATGCGGTCGAGGAGCCGGCCGCCAAGTCGACACCCTCCGGGCGGGAATCCTCCTGCGGGAGGTCCTGTGCCCCGCGGTAGGGCGATAGCTTTCGCACCGCCGCCAGGAGGATCTGGCGGAAGTGGCTGGGCACGGCATTCAAACTTGGAGGACAGGGCAAGGAAGGCAAGGGAGGCCGGGATGGCAGGCGGCTCGGCATGTCAGTGAGTTGATCCGGGCGGAGAAAGCCACAAGGTCCCCCCCTCCCTTTTCCCCACCCCCCCTCGCCCGCGCCTCGGAAGGGGGGGCCTTCTTGCTTGCCGCGCACCGGAGAGATTCAGCTGTACGGCCAGTGCCGGGCCCGGGGGACGGCACATCCACGCGTACCACCAGGCAGTCCAGGTCGCTTGTGACCGCACAGAAGAATGCCTGCATCGGGCACCACTGCAGGAAGACGGTGCCACTCAGGGGCCGGCGCAAGGCCCGGAACGTGCCGCTCTCCACGCCGGCGGCCAGGCGAAGCTCCTCCCGCTGGAGCCCGGCCACCGGGCGCAGGGCCGCCGGCATGCTGGGCTGCTCGGCCGGCTCGGCCGGCTCAACCAGCTCGATCACCCGCACGGCCGATGCGGACACCAAGCCCAAGCGCAGGCGAACCGAGTCGCCCGAGCCCACCGGTAACGGGGTCGACCAGCAGCTGCCGGTGAAGGCCCGGCCGAAGGCCCCCAGCGGCGACGCCCGACCGCCGGGGATGCTGGCGAAGCGCACGCTTCGCGAGGCCAGGCGCATGGGGCCGGTGGCCCCCTCGGCGGTCGGGGCAATCCCGACGCGCCAGACGGCCACGCTGCCGTCCGAGCAGCCTGCCGCCAGGAGGAAGTCGCGGCTGGTGCCAGGCTCCTCGCGCCAGATCGGCTGACAGGAGATGAATGTCACCGAGCCGGAGCCCGGCAAGGAGAGGTGCCCTACGTGGGAAATCTTGCCCTTGGATCTTTGGTTGGGTGATGTGTGCATGTGCGTGTGCATGTGGAGGCATGGGTGCATGTGTCCGGGCAAGTGCCGAAGTCAGAAGGGTGGACAACGCCCAGGCAGAGGCAAAGGGGAGGGCGGAGAGGGATGCACGCACGCGGGGACATCCCAGAGGGAAACCATGCCACACCGATTCCCCAGCAGTAGGAGGGAACGCGTGGCGTCGGCCAGACGAATCGCCGGCGACCAGGCCAGAACTGCAAGTCCGGTGAGCGGAGGCAGCACGCAGAAACAAGGGCAAGCAGGGGAGGCGAGACGGGAGGGGAGGGGGGGGGGGGCGGGTGCAACTCCCCCATCAGCGGGAAACGGGCTGCACACGCACCGGAGGTGGTAAAACAATCGATGGAAAACAGACGCCGAGAGAAATCAAAATCGAAGCCGGAACGATAGTCCATCGAGGCGAAAAGGCCCTGCATGGAGGCGGACGCCGAAGGCACGTTGATGGCCTTCTCCAGGGGCTCCGGACAGTCGTCCGCGTCGTCCAAGCTGCCAGGAGATGGCAGGAGTAGTAGCAGCAGCGGGAGCAGCAAAGGACACGGGGAGGAATTAGCCGGCGGACGAAAAGCATGACACAGGAAGAGGCCGGCAAGGCGACGGCGCGGCGGACGGCGCACCAGCTGGCCGGGCGCTTCTTGCTGCGGACCGGGGCGCCGGGTTGGCCGGCGGGCTGGAAGCCGAAAACCTCCAAGATGGACGCCTGAGATGCCAGGGTCCGGGCCAACTCCGCCGGATCCATGTAAGGGGGGCGCCAGTGGAAATAGACGTCCCCACCGAGAGCCGACTGGTGGGCTGGCGAATGGCCGAGCCACCGGCCGCGCGGCAGCCCATCGCAATCGGACACCAGGGCGGGCTGGGCGTCGTCACCGCGGAAGCGCAGCGCCAAGCTCCACTCGAGCACGGCCTCCGACAAATCGGCGGTCTTGGTTTGGTCACAGGCAGAGAGGGGTCAATGCCGGGAGGAAGGAGAAGCCACCAGGCGCGCAGAGCGCCCCCGGTGCCGCCACAAACAAGCTCGGCCCGCATGGACGCACCTTGTCCCAGGCGTCGACCTGCGGGTGGCCGGTCGGGGCATACACCGCCACCCGGCCCATTTGGCTGACGGCGGCGAGGATGCACCCGCCGGAGGGGGCCATACCACGGCCCGACCAGGCCGCCTGGAGGAAGGTGTCCTCGGGAGAGCCGGACCCGGCGCCGAGGATGGCCGTTCGCTCGGCCGCCGGCCCGGCGGTGATGCCGATGTCCGAGCTCCCGGCACAGGCGCCGGACCCGACGTTGGCCCCGGAGATGCCGCCGATCTCGGCGTCCGCCAGCCCCGGGCGCAGGTCCACAGCCTGGCCAAAGATCGCATTCGGCGGGAGCGGCCCGAAGTGCGCATACCCGCGGAGCTTCTGCAGCTGGGCCAAGGACGGGGCCCGGAGGCGCGAGTTGTTGGGGATCGCCCCAACCAGCGCTCGGAAGCGCAGCGATCCCAGGGGAAAGGGAATGGGCGTAGGGCCGGGAGGGCCTGGCCGAGCCGCTAGGCCATCGGGCGACCGGGTGTCCTCACCTGCCGCGGCCTCCGCCGCCGCCGCCTCCTCCTCCTCCTCCTCCCCCATGGCTGGGGGCTCGTAGCCGGGCTGGAGATCCGGCCGCACGCGGAAGGAGGCCAAGGGCGACTCGTGAGGCGCGGCCGGCAATTCCGGCAGCTGGAGGATGGTCGTCCGGGCAAAGGTCGGTCCCGCCTGGAGGGACTGTTGTCGGCACAGCGACCGAGTCGGCGCGCGCGGCAGCGAGGGAGGGGGCGCAGGAGCGAGAGGGGAGGAGACAGGAATTGGTCACGATCAGTGGCGGTGGGGGGTTTCAAAACCGAGGAGGGCAGGAAAAGGCCGAAGAGAGGATCCCGGCAGTTGACGGACCAACACGGCGAGCGACTTCCCGGTGACCACCACAAGGAAGCCGTCCTCGGAGAAGGTGATGTTCCCCCGGCCTCCCGGCGGTGCATGGCAAGGGGTCGACCCGAGCAGCACCGATGGCGACGGGAGGACGGGGTTTGGCAGCTCGGCGGCAGACTGCATTGGGCAGACGGGCGGCGGCAGGGGGCCGGGAGCAGGGTGGCAGGCTGGAAGTAGGAGGGGGGAGCCGCGGGCCGAAGAGGAGAGGGGGAACGGAGGGGAGAGGGTGTGTGTGTGTGTGTGTGTGTGTGTCTGTGGGCGCGCACGAGGCGCGAAGGAGAGAGAGAGAGGGGGGAGTACTAAAAGGAGGAGGCGAGTGTCGGGCCAAGGGAGGACAGGAGGCGGGATGCTCCAGCCGGTCAGACGAGGGCGCCAGGATAGTCGCTAAAGAGAGGATCGCGGAGAGGGAAAAAAGAGTGCCCCCCACCGAGGTCGAACTCGCGCCCTCGTCGCGAGATGACGCGCGCCGGCCGTCCCCCCGCCAATAAACGCGATATTCCCACCCTCGGGTGGGGCGGGGGAAGCGGGAAGGGCTCCGGTCGGCGCGCCATGCCCCGGTTGCCCCAGGGGTTAGGCAGAGGGGGAGGCGCTTTGGCAACAGGCGGGCCGACAAATGCAGGGCAGCCCGGGCGCGGCCGAGCTGGGGCGCTCAACTGGCGAGCTGCCCATGCTTGGGGCGCGGGCAAAAAAAAAAAAAGGAAACCATGCTAGGGGATCTCTATTGGGGGGGGGGGGGGGGGGGGGGGGAGCAAAGGCAAAAGCACACGAGCGCCGGGCGGGGATCCTTGCGCGCGGCGACACCGGTGTTGTGGTGGTGGTGGCTGCTCGGAGAGCGCACACGCCTACGCGACTGCCGTCGACTCCCCGGCGGTGATCTCCACCACTGCTGGCGGGCGCTTGCCGGCCCGGATGACCAGCCAGCGCTCATGCAGGGTCAGGCTTCCGAGCAGGGTTTCGGGCAGGGCCGGCAGCGGACCGGCCAACGGCTCGACCCCGGCGCTGACAGCCGTGGCCCAGGCCGAGGTGGCCAGATCGCCATCCTCCGGCTTGTCCCCGGTAGCCAGCAGCCCCTGGTCCAGTGGCCGGCGAACTTCGGCCGGGCCGATCTGCCGGTTGTTCACATACAGGGCCCCCTGCGTGGCCAGGCGAATGGCCTCGCCTGAGTGTCCGCACCCCCGCGAGGACGGCCAACCAGAAGGGAGAAGGGAGCAAGGGGGAAGTCAGCACAGGGGCCCCGACAGGGCGGCAGGCCGAAGCCGTCCAAGGGGCAGGAGGGGGGGGGGGGGCTGAGGCAAAGCCAACAAAGAGAGAGAGAATGCCCGAGAGGGAGAGGGAGAGGGAGAGACACGCACCGCGCGAGGCGCACAGGCCCACATCAACGCACAGCCCGGCCACGGTGACCGGGGCCTGGTCGGTCCCCCGGCGCAGGATGTCCCCGATCGGGACCCGGTGGCAGGGGACCACGCTGGACAGGGCGGCGAGCTTGGCATCGGTAGCCAGGGCGGTGATGGCTCCGACCGCCGGGTTGACCCAGGCGTCCAGAGTCCACCCTGGCAGGCCGGTCGCCGTGAGGGCCGCGGCCAGGGCACGCCGCGGCGCGGACTCCAGCGGGCGCGGCACCGGGCCCAGCTCGCGCGCGGTGGCCGACGTCCGACCCTGCTGGATTTCCGACGAGAAGAGCAGCCGACTGGCATTGTAGCTCCGGATGGCGGCCAGCTCTGCAAGCGTGCCAGCCCGGGGAGGGGAAGAGAGAGAGAGGGGGGGGGAGGGGGCGACCACTTAGAGAACAGACAGGCGGGCGTGAAGGGAGGGGGGGACAAAGGGGCGAGCGGGAACCCAGGCAGGGGGGGGGGGGAGGCTCCAGGAGGGCCGGAGGCACGCACCACCATGCACCAGGCGCGTGACCTCGAAGGCCAGGACATTCTGCGCGACGCCCCGCTCGCCGAGCGTGTCGGCATGGGCATTGAGCACGGCCTGGATGGACGCCGGCCCGAGGAAGGTGTAGTACTGGAGCATGCGGCCGACATCGGCATCCGGGACTGCGTGGCGGAAAAACTGGAACAAGTGGAAGGGCGACGTCTGCGCGGCGTCCAGCCAGATGGCATTGCCGAGGGACTTGCCGAACTTGCGCCCCTGGGAATCGGTCACCAGGGGAGTGGTCATGCCGATGGCCAGGCCGACATCCGATGGATTGGCGTGGTCACCGGGCCCGGGGGGGGCCGGGCCGTCAGCGCGCCACCAGCCGGCCGGCTTCAGCGTGGCCGCCGTGTCCGGCATCGATCCAATCAGGTCGACACCGGCCACGATGTTGCCCCACTGATCGCTGCCACCGATTTGCACCCGGCAAGATCGGTCCCGGAAGAGCCGGTAGAAGTCGTACGCCTGCAGGATTTGGTACGTGAATTCCGCCAGCGACAGACCATCGCCGGAGTCCCCGCCCGTGGTCCCGGCCGGGGCCAGCCGCGACCGGATGCTATCCCGGCCGATCATTTGCTGCACCCGGACCCGGGACCCGACGTCCCGCAGGAAGTCCAACAGCCCAAGCCCCTCGTAGAAGCGCCGATTGTTCAGGAGCTCCACCTGGCCCCCGGCAGCCCCGGCCCGAGCCGCACGCGTGGCTAGCCCCGGCGCCGCGGCCGTCGGCCCAGCCACCGGCACCGGCCCGGCGCCCTGCAGCATCCCGGCGACGGTCCGGCGCTCGGCCGCCACAGCGGCAACGGTCTCCTGCTCGGCCTCCGCCCCGGGCGAGGCATTGAACAGTGCCTCCGGCACCTCCACCTCGGCCAGCATGTGATCCAGGTAGGTGGGCGCGAAGGGGTACGCCCGGGCCTGCTGTGCGGCCAGGCCCTCGGCATCCCCGCCGAAGAGGGTCTGCCGCTCCAGGCGATGCGAAAGGGCCAAAGAAGAGCCCCGCAGCAGCAGCGTGGCCAGCTGCTGCTCCAGGGACGAGGCATTCGAGGACACCTGCGACTGGGCCTGGTGGGTGCGGGAGGTGGTGCGGAAGCTCGGGTCGCCGACCTCGCCAGTGGCACCGCCGATCTGCACTCGCGAAGCAAAAGCGATGGCGGTGACGAGGGGGCAGCGGCCGGGGAAGAACAGACACCAGGAGGGAGGTGAGTCATGGGGGGGGGGGGGGTGCAATGCATGAGGGTGTGTGTGCGTGGGTGTGGGCCTGCGTCTGCCTTTGCGCGCGTAGGAGTGTTTGCACGCACCAGACCCACGGCATGATGGCCAAACGAGGCGAAGTGTGACAGGACAATGATGCTGATCAGGTTGCCGATGTGCAGGCTGCTGGCAGTCGGGTCGAAGCCGGAATACGCGCACAGCGGCTCGGCATCGACCGCCGAATGGTATGGCAAGTCACGGACACCCTCACTGCAGCAGGGAGAGGAGGGAGGGGCATGCACGTTTGGTCAGCTGAGAGAGGTGTAGGGGAGAGAGAGAGAGAGAAAGAGAGGGAGAGGGAGAGGGAGAGGGAGGGAGAGGGAGAGAAAGAGAGGGAGAGGGAGAGAGGGAGAGGGAGAGAGAGAAGGCCTCATGCGCGGACTGCGACGCACTGCGTGATGCCGGCAATCAACGAACGCTGGGTCAGCTCGCGGAAGAGCTCAGACACCGACGGCCGGGACACATGGCCGGCCGGGTCGATCTCCGGCTGGACCACCGTTTCGGCCCGAAGAGACAGCACATTGAAGGGGGCCCCTTCCACCGGGTCAGCCGGGACCGGGGCCACGCTCGAAAAGCCCCGAAGCACCGGCCCAGGAGGCAGGACCGACCGGGTGAGAGGCAGGGAGACGCTGCGGCCCAGGAGGGTGCGCGTCCGGGCGGCCAGCTGGGATCTCATGATGCTACCGCGCCTGAAGGAGGGGAGGGAGCAGATAAAAGGAGGAGAAAGGGAGCGAGGTGGAAAGGGGGGGGGAGGAGAAGGATGCGCTTGATCGGGCCTGACTTGCGTCCTGGGAGTGGCCGCGATAAACCTCCCCCCGGATCGTATCCCACCGCCGGCCAGCGAGGCTGGCAAGGCGCCCCCCTCCCCAACCCCGAGAGACACAGCACAGACCGAGCGCGCCGTCAATGGGCAAGGGAGCCGGGAGGCTCCATGGCATTAGTACGCCGCCGCAGGGCCCAGCTGGCAGCCCTGGACAGAACGTGTTCCGCGTGTGCCGGACGCGCCTCGCAGGCCGCTCCGGGCCTGCGCGCATGCGCGCCTGGAGGCGCGACTGCGCGACGATCGGTCCCATGGAGCGCGCACGCGCGTCGGTGGCAAATGTGTGATCGGATCGGGGATTTTGGTCGAAGATCTGGCCTTCGCATCTGCTTCTGGAGATCCTCCAGAACAGATGGTTACACATGCGCCCAACAAACACCGAGAGCGGAACGTGCCATCTCTCCCACGGGGGGCCGCTCGGGGCGTGAATGTGCGCGTGCGTGCGTTTTACGATTCTGCCCTCCGAGCATGTTGCACCATCGCGCCTCCAACGGGGAGGAAAAAGCCCGGGCTGAGGCGCGCCCCACATCCGAAGACAGGGAAGGGGCCCGGGAAAGGGGAGAGGGAGCAAGAGGGGAGAGGGAGGGGTGTGGTGCGCCGGGGGGTACTGTATTATGCAAGGGCCGCCAAGGCCGAGTGAAAGAGAGGGGAAGGGAGAGATAGGTAGATAGAGGGGGCGCATGCCGAGAGGCGAGGAGTGGAGGAGGAGGAGGAGGAGGAGGAAAAGACGGAGGAGAGCAGGAGGAGGAGGGAGGCGAGGACAGAGGGGAAGCCCGCCACCCGCCGGGTGGCCGCATGCCCGGGTCTCCCAGGCTCTCGTTCATTTGCACGCTGCTGGTCCCCCTCAGTTGGCGGTGGCCGGGGGGGCGGCATCAGACTCGTCGGCGGTCTCGGCGCTGCCGTCAGGGGCATCGACCTTTGGCGTCGTGGAACCCATGTACGCCTTGGCCGTGTCGACCGGGCGCGCCTGGCCGAAGGGGTTGGTCGAGGAGCTGCTGATGTAGGTGGTGGTCCGAGCGGGGGCCGGGGTGGTGGCGGAGCCGCTGGCAGGGCGCCAGGCAATGGGCTCGCCTGGTGTGTCGCAAGCCAAAGAAGCGAAGAGGCAGAAGGGGGGCTATTAGCAAGACGGTCGCTGGCAACGGGGGATCCCCGAGGGGATCCGAGGGGGCGGGCGGGGGGAGGGGGGGGGGATGCGCACGAGGGGGGGTAATGCGAGCCGGCTCGACGAAGACGATCGGGCTGTTGGGGATGTCAAGGCGGAAGGGGGTGTTGTTGCGAGACCCGATGACTGAATGGCGAGGGATCGAGGAGAGGAGTTGGGGGGAGGGCGCAACCAACGGCGAAGGGCGGTTAGAGGATTATTGGGGGGGGGGGGGGATGGGGGCCAGTGACTGAAGGAAGCTGGAAGCGAAGGACCACAGTAAAGGAAGAGGCGAGGAGGGAGGGTCTCGACGTACTGTGAGAGAGAGCGTCGGCAGACTCGACCTCGAAGCGGCAGCACAAGGAAGACTTGACCTGGAAAATGTTGACATTGGAAACCTGCGGACCGGTGGGGTCGGGTGTGGAAGCATGGCGAGGCGGCACACGGCGAAACGTCAGAAGGATAGTTCTCCACATGTGAAGACAACAAAAGGCCATTGGCATGAGGGAGAGGGAGGGGGAGGGAGAAAAGAGAGGAAGGAAAGGCCCGAGGAGTGTGGCGTACAGCGTGCGGCGAGGCGAAGTGCTCAATATCCTCAGGCGTGGTGCCCTCCGGCAAGCCACGGACGAAGGTCACGAAGGGCGGCGAAGCGGGCACAGGCGGAGGGCCCGAGGGGCGAGAGGGCTGCGCGCGGAAGCTGGACCGCATGAGGGGCGCAACACCATCGCGCATGGGGGCCGAGCGGCGGTCGTCATAGTGCTGGCGACGGTCGTCATAGTGCGAGGGGCTGTGGCGGCGATCGTCGTAGTGCGAGGGGGCATGGCGGCGATCGTCATAATGCCGGCGGTCATCGAACTGGCGGCGGTCGTCGTAGTGCCGGCGGTCGTCAAACTGGCGGCGATCATCGTAGTGCCGGCGGTCATCGAACTGGCGGCGATCGTCGTAGTGGTGCGCCGGTGCGTGGTGCTGGCCGCCATGGTGCGGGTGGAAGGGGGCATGCGCCGGGGCATGGTGAGCGCCGGCGTTGCGGTCGTCATAGTGGTGCTGCTGGTGCTGCTGCTCGCCGCGCTCGAAGTGCCCGTCATGGAAGCGGTCCCCACCGCGCGGGTGGTGCTGGTGGTGGTGGTGGTGGGAGTGACCGCCGGGCGGGGGGAAGCGCCCGTCACCATGGCGGCTCATGTCCGACCGGCTGAAGCCATCGCCACCGTGGTCACCGCCGCGGCGGTGGTGGTGATGGTGGCCGCCATGGCGCCCACCGCTCAGGCTGGCATTGTGAAGCTGGTGGCTGAGCTGCTCAGTCGAGCGAATGGGCTGGGCCTCGGCTGTGAGGCGCATCCCAGGCATCCGGATAGGCGGGGAGGGATGGAGGGGGTAGGTGTGTGGGAGGCCGAGAGGTTAGCGTGGGGAGGTTGTTGGTCGTCGTGGCCGTTTCTCGCGAGGGCAACGAAGCGAAGGGGTGGGATAGAGAGAGAGAGAGGGAGGGAGAGGGAGGGAGAGGGAGGGAGAGGGAGAGAGAAACATGCGCACACTCAAGCATGGGGCGGTCATCGACCTCGCCATCCCAGCAGGGGGTAGTCTGGAAAGCCTCCAGCGAGAAGGTGGAGGACTTCTGCGCCTTACGGCGAGAGGCCGAGGTCTGAGTGGGCTTCTTGGGGGTCTCGGAGGAGACGGAGGACGACATGGCAAAAGACGAGTGGGAAGGAGGGAGGAGGAGGGGCGGGGGGGGGGGGGGGGGGGGGGGGGGGGGGGGGAGGGGGG
>NW_009242975.1:1579916-1580792 GCF_000388065.1 Fonticula alba
GGAGGGGGAAGGAAGGAAGGGGGGGTATGCACGGCCAGGGGCGAATGGAGGAGGAGGGGGGTGGCGACGCGGACGGGCGTCCTATGGGGGGGCACATGGCCGGCCGAAAAGGGCATCATAACTCGCGGGGATAGCGACAAAGGCGGTTCGACGTGCGTGCATACGTGTGTGTTGTCTGTGTGTGGGGTGCGTGCGCGCGTGCCTGCATGTGCGCGCATGCGCGTCCACGCGTCCACATGTGCGAGAGCCCCGGAAATGCGGCCAGACCAAGGGAAGCGGCTAGATCTCACCCGCGTTGGGGCGGCACCATTCCCCTCGCCGCCACTCCCCACTACACCCGGGCCCCCCTGGATGGCGGGAAAAGACACCCACGGTGTGGTGCCTGGCGAATGTACATATCCAGGCCGCCTCTCTGGCGGTGGCGACGACGGCGCTGCCGCGGGTCGCGAGAAGAAGGCCATGGCCGGCGATCCGGTCTCCCGCGCGGAGCCGACTCCCGGGCCGGCCAAGCCCGAGCCGTGCCAGTCACGCTGCTAACGCACGGGCCCGGGGCGGGGGCGGGGAGAGAGACACACGCCCTTTACATTCGGCAGCGACAGGGGCCCCAGCGCCGAGTAACGTTTTCGCGGAAGCGCCCAGAGCCGGGCGGCACTTGCCCGGGCCTGTGCTCGGTCCGGGCCCAGCGACGCACGCCTGGCACCCATCGCAGCCGCTGCAGGGGGGGGGAGGGCCGGGGGCCCGGCCCATTCGCCAGCCCCGGTGGACATGTCGACGCACGAGTGTACGCGCGTGTCAGCTGCAGTGGAGATATATGACTAGCGACTCCCCCCCCGCCCCCCCCCCCCCCCCTCCGCCAAGGTGCCGTGGGCGCCCCTC
>NW_009242975.1:1581513-1583244 GCF_000388065.1 Fonticula alba
GGGGGGGGGGGGGGGGGGGGGCACAGGGCGCCGCCCGCGCCGTCCGCGCCGTCTCGATCTGTTCTACAGAAGCGCCGGGGCCGCGGCAGTATGCGGGCCAGGACTCGCGCCAGTATGCGGGCCAGACTCGTGCCTCCCTCGCCCCCGCCCGCAGGGTGGATGGAGACCGCATGTCCTGGGTCGGCCGCGGTGCCGGAAAAAAAGCTGACAGAGCCGGCCCCGAACGCACGAAGGGTCGACCGAGCGCGAGGGAGAGGGAGACAGAGGGAGAGAGAGAGAGAGAGCGAGGGTAGGCCGTCCGAATGCATTGGCAGATGGCTGTTTGGCCAGGGTCGCCCGCCGCCCGCACCCCAAGGGCTCCGCGAAGGGAGGCCGAGCCACCCCCGCCTCCCCTGTCTGGACCCCCTTTGTGCGGGAGCTCGCCCCCCCTCTCTCCCGGTTGGTAACTCCGTCGCCGGGGGGCAGGTTCGTTTTGATCTAACCCTCTTGGGGAGGGAGCCGAGGGCGAACCCTGGGCCCGTGCCGCGCGTGTCCCCGCGAGACATGCATGTGACCTTTCCACCGGCACAACGCCGACCCTGCAATGTGCGTGCGCCATCCCCGCCGGCAGTACGTTCCCGCTGGTCCGGCGGACGGGAGGGAGACTGCCGCCCTCTCGCTGCACCAACAGGCCCAGCTCCCGGTCCGTACTCCACATCAGGGGGGTGGGGGAGCATCGCCGAAGAAAAAAAAAACACCCACACGGGGACCATGAGAACGATCGGCAGCCGGCACAGGCTCTCCGATATACTGGCATGTATTATTTATTTGACAGAGAGGCCAACGTGGGCGCTTGGCGTGCTTCAGCGCCTCTCCAGGGCGCCGCGGGCGCTGGGGGCTAGCTGGAGTGCGGCCGGCCATGGGCGAGATGGCTCCGATCGTGAGGCTGACGATCCCTCCTGCCAGGGGACCGGGTTGCCCCCGAGAAGGCCTCCGCCCTGCCCCGGATCAAAGTCCTCCAGTGCAGGCTGAAAGGGCACCAGGGCCTGCGACGGGCACACCGATCCTGGAGGGCACCCTCCCCCTCTGCCCTATTCCCCCCCCCCCCCCCCACCCCCCTACACTTGACGAGAGAGAGAGATCGATATGTCCGCCTCCCCTGCCCGCATTCCCCTCGGTGGGCCGACGGCCAAGCTTCCGTCCGACTCGGTGTTCCGCATCGAGATCAACAAGGACCGGCATAAGTTCGGCTGCGCCCACTGGACCTTCTTCGCTCCGGATCCCCAGGAGGCCGGAAAGGAGGACGGCCCGGTGCGCGCCGAGTGCGAGCGCCTCCACGGGCACAACTACTATATCCGGGTGTACTTCCATGCTCGCGGGTCCCTGACCCATGGTGCGCCAGCCGGATGCGCCTCTGTCCCCCCCGCCCCCCCTCCGCCAAGGTGCCGTGGGCGCCCCTCTTTTGCCCGGGGAACGTGGGCTTCCACATGCGCATACAGTCACAGCAAATGGTCCTGGCCAGCCTCAGTGTGACGAGAGGGCCCGGGATGATGCAATTCCTGGCGAAAGTCAGAACGGATCCAGCCGGGGGGGGGGGGGCGGGGGCGAGCCGGCCCGGGGTGCCAGGCCGTGCACCCTCAGCACCTGCCCGGAGAGGGTGGCATAGCTGATCCCGGTTTCGGCGCCGGGGAATGGGCTGGGCCGAGGCCGGCCGCCGTTCGGCTCGCAGGTTGGCCGGGGGCCGAAGGGGGG
>NW_009242975.1:1585957-1617262 GCF_000388065.1 Fonticula alba
GGGGAGGAAAGAGGAGGAAGAAAGAGCACGAAGAGGAGATGGTATGAAGGGGGGGGGGGCGGGGGAGGAGTGGAACGAGGCTCATGACCAGTCTCTCGGTCCTCCGCCAGCCAGTGATGCTCACATGCTGGCCGGTGGCAGGCCGTCATTCTTGACCAGCCCCCGGCGGCAGGCCGTCATTCTTGACCAGCCCCCGGCGCAGGGCCTCCTTCATGATGGCCTTGCGCTCGGTGACAAGGTGCGTCGGGTCGTCCATGTCGTCGGGACGGAATCCCAGCCCCGGAGCGTCGATGTCCGGCGCGGGGCCCGGGGTTTCGGGCATCTGGCCAGCCGGCACATCGTCCAGGGCATACAGCTGGCGCTGGGTCCCGGCCACCGCCACATTGAACACAATCAGGTAGGGGGTCACCTGGTTCGGGTACTCGTTGTAGTACTGGAGGATGGACTGGGCCGCGTCGCGGCTGAGGAGCATGAAGGCCAGCACATGCCGGGCATCGATGTCCCGGGTGCCGGTCATCTGGAAAAGTGGGTGGTCATCCGGCAGGAAGTCCAACGGCGGGAATTCGTACGGGGTCTCGGGATCGGACGCCGGGACGCCATCAATGCCGCGGGCCCGAAGCAACGGGTGTTCCGGGTCCACGGCTCGCAGGACGGTGCCCATCTCTTCCAGGATTTCCAAGCGGATGATCTCATCCCGGAGGTTGGATTCCGGGCTGCGGCCCATCCCCCGGAGCAGGTCATTATACTCGATCTCCAGCTCCAAATACCGGTCCGGGACGGGGAGGTTGCTCCCTTCGGCGAAGAAGCGCTCCAGCTGCTGGAGCTCCTCCGGCGAGAGATCCCCCTCGGACCAGTCGCGACTGGTGTCGGTGAAGAGCGGGAAGAAGTCGCTCACGCGCAGGGTGACCGGCAAAACGATGTGGTACTGGTGGCAGATCTTCACCAGGCGGATGAATTGCGCATGGCAGGCCGCCTCGATGGCGGCCACCACCTTCGGGTTCAGGTTGCCCTCGAGCAAGTCCTCCCGGCGGATGCCGGCATGGTCGAGGCTGATGCGCAGGGCCGACAGCAGGCGCGAGTAGGCCACCGGCAGGCGCCGGTACTCCGGGCCCGAGGACTCCATCAGACCCTCCATGTCCCGAGTCAAGCGGTCCCGAATGGACAGACTGTCGGCCTGGGGCAGATCCATCAAGCCGGCCAGCACCTGGATGTGTCCCTCATGGCCGCCGGCCATTTGTTGCTCCAGCTCGAAGAGTTGCACCCGGAGAGCCGCCCGGACCATCCACTGGAGGTTGCGCACGTCCATTTGCAACATGCCTTCCAGTCGCTCCAGCAAGTCCAAGCCATGGGTCAGCAGCTTCATCGGCGTGTCGGACTCCTGGCGCGGTAGCAGGCCGAACAGCAGCTCCAAGCGCCCGACATCGGCCGTGGTCCCGGTCAAAAAGGCAAAGCGATCCAGCAGGAGCTGCCAGCCGGCCGTGGTGTCCTCCTCCAGCTTGCACTGGGCGCGGAGGATGTCCAAAACGACGCGCGTGTGCTCCGTGGCGCCCTCCTTGGGCAGGATGTACTCGTCGACGGAGGACGGACGGAGAATGGCCCGGCCGCCCAGGCGGAAGGCCGCCCGCGTGACATACTCCATTTCCCGGTACGAGAGGGTAGTCCACCGCTTGCCAGGCAGCGGGGCCTCCGCCTCGAGGAAGATCCCGCTGATCCCGCGAAAGTAGGGGGTCCGGGAGAATTGCGGCGCCAAGCGCACCCACCGCCGGTACATGGACCGCAAGAGCGGCGCGGGCAGCTTGGTGGACAGGCCGGACATGGTGCAGGTGTGTCCTGGAAATCGGGGAGCCGCCTGTCGCAGAGGAACAGGGGGAGGGGCAGACGGCGCGAAAGGAAACCGGAGGCAAGGGTGGCCGTGTGTGTGTGTGTGTGTGTGTGTGTGTGCGTGCGCGCAGGAAAAGCAGACGGAGAAGGAGGCAGGGGCAGACGGGGGAACGAAGAGACAGGCAGGGAGGGAGCGAGCAAGCAGGCGAGGGACCGATGGGGGTGGGATAAAAGAGGTCGAGATGGTAGTTCTTCCGGGTCCCCACATTGTGGTGGGCCAGAAAAAGAGGGCGCCTCCCCCTCCCCGTGTTCCGTGCGCCGACCATGAGGCTGCCCCCGCGATCTTGGGCATGCCGGAACGTGTGCGCTGGTACGCGGTCGCGGGGGCGGTGTGCCCGTGCGGCGGGGCTGGTCACCTGCCGGGATCTAGACATCCAGAATGTCGAGCTCTTTCGTGCTGACTAGGTGGCGGGGGCCGGCGGGCCAAAGGGAAAGGCAGGGGGGGGTGGGCCGGTGGGCCTGCCGCTTCGATCGTCGGCTAAGCGTGCGGCTCAAACCCACTGCCTCGCGTCCCTGCGCCCCAGCCTGGCCGGTGGCCCGCTACCGACAGGCATGGGCAGTGTGGTGCTGTTCCATTCGATTCGGGCCGTGCCTCTGGGCAGCGGGAGAAAAAAAAAAGCAGGCATTCGCGTGGGGGCTTTTGCACACATGGGGGAGAAAAAAAGGGCGTGTATTAACAGGTTGGTTGGTCCGGAGCCCAGCCATCTTGGCGGACATTACTTGGCCGCAGGGGTGGGGAAGGCGTCGGCCGCCGACTGGTGCGCCTTCTTGGTGATATCCGAAAGGCCGATCCGGTGAAGGGCAACCTGCAAGGCGAGGAGGGAGGGGGAGGGGGGGGGAAGGGGGGATCAGTCGCCACAGTGGGTCGAGTCAGGGGGAGGCTCAGGGGGGGGGAGGCGGAAGGCGAGGCAACCGGCGCGTACCTCGATACACTGCTGGTACGCCATGTAAAGCTCCTCGCAGGGGTGCGCCGGGGTGGGGGCCAGCGCCGGCTGGACGGCTGGGGGCTCCTTGGCAAGCTCGATGTTGAACCACTCATTGAAGCAGAACTCATAGGCCCGGCGGGCCTTGGTGCACTCAGGACCGAGGGACTCCATGGTTTACAAGTGGAAGCGGGGCGCAAGGGAGGAGGAATGCGAGAAAAGGGAGAAAAAAGGAGGCTTGGCAGGCCAGGAGAAGGGAGGGGGGGGGGGATCAGGGTGGGAAGGGGGGCACTTGGCGCGGGCCGCGGTGGCGGGATCGCAGCTCGGGCTCGAGGCCCAAAAAGGGCACACCAATTCGATCGCCTACGTGTCACCAGCGCGCGGGGTGGCCGGGTCCAAGAGCGGCCGGCAGAGACCGGGCCATCTTCCCAGACGCACGTACGCCTCCGCCACCCTGCCCTCTGGCCGGCGCCAAGGGGCGGGCGGCGCTTGTGTGGGCTGGCGGGAACAGTTGGCGGGCCGGTGTCATTGCCCCAGGGTGGCACGGGTCTTGCACGTGAGGTAGGCACCACCGCACGGGACCCCACACCCACCCGGCGGGCCGGCTAGGGGTAGCCCCGGAAGGCTGGGGGAGCCGCACCGGGGGGGGGGGCGGCAGAGAGTCGTCGGCCGGGAGGCCGGTTCGGTTGCTTGTCCTTCCGTGCACGCGAGAGAGCATATGCCGCGCGCGCGCGCGCGCTCGGCTGGTGGCCACCCCAGGCGGGCCCGGGGCGAGGGCCCGGTCAAGTTGTTTTCGCCCCCATGGAGGCCGGTGGTGCACCGGGCGCAGGCGTGCCGCACGTCGCAGGTATCGTCATCCCCGGGTCTTGCTCTGTCCCATTGTTTCCGGCCAGGCCGCCAGTCCGGGCAGGGAGAAGCCAACGAACAACTTCCGCCTCGCGCGGGGGCTGCCGATCGGTGGCCCTTTCGCCAGGGGATGCACCGTCACCATCATCCCCCCCCCCCCCCCCCGCCCCTTCGCCGGTCGTCCCCTTCGCTCTCCGGCCCCATGGGACGCGGCTGCCCAGCAGCCGTGCGTCGCCGTGTCTATCACTGACAGAGGGGTGGGGCCGGGGTGCCGTGGCGGGGCGCACGGTGGGGCGCAGAAACAAGCCCCCCGAGCAGCAGCAGCAGCAGCAGCCCGGCCCCGGGGGCTTCCCGCGGCCCGGGCCTCCCGGGCGATGGGGCTCCCCCCCAGCCGACCCCGCCCGAGAAGGGCTCCCTGCGCTGCAAAGGGAAAGGCCCCTCGAAATCGTGCCACGACCTGGCGGCGGGGCGGCGGCCGGAACCTGGCGCGTTTGGGGGGCGGGGGTAGGATGAGCGGGGGGTGGGGGTAGTGACGGTGGCCGATCTGCTCACTTTTTCTGCGATCAGCCCCTGAGCTGGCGCCTGTGGAGGCGCGACCCACCGCCATCCACCCCCCGATGCTCCCTTCGCTCGCCCCTCTCCCCGCCACCTTCCTCTCCCTCGTTCCCTCTTCCCCTCCCCCCCCTGCCTGCCTGCCACTTCCCGCCACTCTGTCCAGTCACCCGCCACCATGTCGATGACCAGTGTGGCCCTCTATGACCTGGAACAGGTCAACAAGGGCGCTGGCGAGCTCCCCTTCCGCCAGGGGGACGTCTTCACTGACGGTGCGCGCCTCTTCCGGCCTCTGCTCATCCTCTCGCGCCCCTCTCCCCTTTCATGCTGTCCCTCCCCCTCCCCTGTGAAGGCACTGATGTTTGTGCTCTTGCCTTCCCGGTGTCGGTCCTCTTGTCCCGCTTCCCTGGCGCGCCATGTGCACAGTTGAGGTCAGCAGCGATGGCTGGCTGCTTGTGACGCATGCCGCTTCCGGCGAACGTGGCTACGTCCCGGCCAGCTACCTGGAAAAGCCGAAGCCGGCTGCGGTTGCCGCAGCCCCGGCTACACCGCCCCGGCCGCCCATCCGGCCGAAGCCCGCCGGCCTCACCCCTTCGGTTGGCCGGGCTGCCTCGGTCCACCGGCCGATGTCCATGTGTGCGTTCCCGCCTCCCCCTCCCCCGCTCGGCTGATAGATTCATGCCTTTGGGCTGATGGGACATTCGTCCCTTCGTTTAGTCGCGCCCCTCCGGTGAGCACTCCCCCTTCCCTCTCTCTCTCTCTCTCTCACACACACACACACACACACACGCGCGCGCGCAGATGCCCCGTCCACCTCCTCTTCACATTCTTTCTCCTCGGCCCCGAGCACGGCCCCGGTCAGCACTTCGACCTCGACCACATCCTTTGCCAGCCCGCCGCTGCCAAGCCGGCCGGTGTCGCAGTTCGGCGCGCCGCCACCGACGGCCGGTGGTTTCGCTGCCCCGCCGCCGACGGCCAGTGGCTTTGGCACGCCGCCGGCCCTGCCGGCTCGCAGCCAGACCGCCGCCCCGACCCTGCCACAGCGTCCGCAATCGGTGTACGTCGGTGGCAGCGGCCCGGCCAGGGACTTTGGTGGGGCCGCGGCCCCGGCTCTACCGGCTCGCGGTGGACAGGGGGCTCCGGTGGCCGGCTTCGGCGGGCCCCCGGGCCTGCCCCCGCGCACCGCGGCCGGCGGTGGCGGTGCTCCGCCTGCCCTGCCGGCCCGCAGCCAGCCCGGCTCCCCCGGAGCTGGCAGCCCGCCCAGCTTGCCGGCTCGGGCCCCGGTGGTGGTTCCCCCGTATGAGGTGGTTTCCGGCTGGGACATCCCGGACTGGGAGCAACGCACCGCGGCCGGGGACTTCGCCCGCCGCGCGGCTCGACAGGGCGTCAAGAACAGCCTTGGCACGGTGGTCCTGCCGGGCGCGGCGGCGGCTGCCGCCATGTCCGAAACCGTCGAAGGCCACGCCTCGCGCTCGGTACTTGGCGACATTTGGTGCGTCGGCTCTCTCTCTCTCTCTCCCTCTCTTTGCTCCTCTCGTGCTCTTTCCCGCCATCGCGCCCATCCCCACCCCGCCCCCATTCATGCACCTGTGCCTGGCCAGTCTTGCCGTCTCCCTCCCGATGGCCTGGCCGTCTTCAATGGCAGCTGCTCGCCCACTGACTTCTTTGTCCGCCTGCTTCTCCCCAGGGACTTGGCGGATATTGACCGAGATGGCGCGTTGGATGTGTACGAGTTCATCGTGGCCATCTTCCTGTCGCGCAAGGCACGCGCCGGCCAACCTCCCCCCAAGACACTCAGTTACAACATGACTCCGCCGAGCAAGCGCCGGTGAGCAACACAGGCCCTGATTCCTTGGACCACCATCGCGCACCCGAGTTCCGCGCGGGGTGGCGTCCCTCGATCTCGCTTTCCCTCGCCTCCCGGTGTCCACCCTGATCTCCGTCCATTCCTCACTTTTCCTCTCTCTCTCTCTCTCTCTCTCTCTCCCCCCCCCCCCCAGCCACATGGCTGTCAATAGATCTCCCTGCCAGGAGCAGCTGCCTCTATTGCTTCGCGGTTTGCCGGCTCCCATGCACAGGGGAAGGGAGGGATGATGGGATAGCCACATCAGAAGCTCATGGGACTCTCGCCAGGGCCATAGCGCAGACGTCCCCGGTGCTGGACCATGACGATGTTGTACTTGGACCGGACGGCCGCCAGGGCCTCCAGTAGCGATGGGTCCTGCGGGTCATGCAGGGGAACACGGGCCGGCTGCTCGTCGAGCGCGTTCAGCGCGGCCAGAAGACTTGGCCGGTCGATAGCAGAGGGGGCAACAAAGGTGGTGACGGCGGCGATGGTGGTGGCGATGGAGGGGGGAGGGGTGAGACCCAGGCAGGGTGATAAGGGCAGCCGGCTAGCACCACCAACAAGAGCAGCTGGTCGTGGGGCAGCGTACCGGGGGGTGATGGCCTCGCCGTAATGCCGCCGGCAAGCGAGGGAGATGCCGCGGTAGAAGCCCAACTCGCGACCCAATTGGAAGCCCTTGGCCAGGCCGAGGTCCACGCCTTCAAAGAGCCCAGCCTTCAGGCCATCATTGAAGCCATCCTCGAAGCCGACCTCCTGGAGGCTGCGCGGTGTCAGTGGTCCTCAATGCAGGGGGGGGGGGGGAGGGAGAAGTGGGCCAGAGCCGGAGCAAAAGCAGGCGGGAAAGGCCGCCAGGCTGCAAGCCCACGCGGTAGCCGGATGGGGCAGGTCCAGCACGCACCTTTCCTCGACATTGAGGGCCGAGCCGAAAATGTCGTCCAGGTCGCCGGGCGGGTGACGCGGCCCGGAGTGTGCTGGCCGATCATTGGAGTCCATGATATCAAGGAAAAGGCGAAAGCTGGAGCAAAGAGGAAGGGAGGAAGGTCAAAGGGAGGGTGTATGTCTGTCTGTGTGTGTGTGTGTGTGTGTAAACTGGGAGGCAGGGGCGAGGTGCTTGGGTTTGGACATTGAGTAAGGCCAGCCAGCTGGCCAGCTGTCACGGTGGGGCGCCCGAAGAGGCCAGGGGCCTCCCCCCCCCCCCCACCTCCGACAAGATCTCGCGTGCGTCCGGCACCGCCAAGCAATGCCCCCCGCCTCCCAGAGGGGGGGGGTCCGTCCCGGGCGCTTGCCTGTGCACCACCATGTGCCGGCCGGGGCTCCTGGGCGGCCGCCAGGGGGGTGGCCGGGGCGCCGGGCGCACGCCGGTACGCACCACATAAGCACGTAGGGGGCCGATCGCGGGACCAAATGCCGACGCAAGGGGTCCGCAGCCCCCTACGCGTGATACATCCCTCGGGCCGAGCGCCGGCAACTCGCCCGACATTTCGTTGGCCGTTGACAGAGCGCGCGCGTTTTCGCCGTCTCTCCCGCTCTGGATGCGCTCTTTTCCCGCCTCTTTGCGTGTGTGTGTGTGTGCGTGCGTGTGCGCGCATGCCGGGTCTGGGGTTGCTGCGGCAGTGGCCTGCTTTCTGACTTGGGTGGGTGTCTGGGTGTGAGGACCGGGCTGCTTTGGTGTGCGTGTGCGTGTGCGTTCGCATGTTGTATGGCTCGCGGGGGGGATCGGCTGCTGTGTTGCGCCAGAAATCGCGCCGTGTATGTGTGTGTGTGTGTGCGCACTCGGGAGGAGTGTGTTCTGCTTTCGCAGACCCGCCCCTGCGACTCCAGCCTCTGAAACGGCCGCCCAGGCCGGCGTGTAGGCGGGTGTGTGTATGTGTGTGCGGGGGGGGGGGGGGGGGGGGGCCCGGGGGGCGGGGGGGGGGGAGAGGGGGGCGAGGAAAGGGAGCAGCTGTCAGTGTGGGGTGGGGGAGAAAGGAAGACACGCGTGTCTGACGTGACGCCGGAGGGCAATAGGCGGGCACAGCGGCATAACCGAGAGAAGGGGGCATTCACGCACTCGGCCAGATTGATGACGAAAAGGACCGCCTTGACGCGATCGAAGCAGTGGATCCAAGGCAGGCTGACCCGGCAATGCGCGTAGGCCGACAAGGCTCCATGGGCCAATGACACACAGGGCGGCGACACCAATACACAGAGAGGGCGAGAGGGCGTCCAGATGCACCCAAGGATTTGGCCCTCAAAGGGGGAACATGCCGGCCCTGGGCCAGGATGGACCAGGTTGGGGGCGTGGGCGCCAAAAGGCGGCTGGGCGGGGGGGGGGGGGGGCGGGGGGGGGGGGGGGGGGGGGGGGGGCCGCGCACCCGGGGCACATGTGCGCGGATGCATTTTCCAGGTGCATGCGCGGCCGCCCGCCCGAGTGTCAAGGCCTCCCTGGCACCTGGCGGGCAAGGCCTGAGGGAGGAGGGGGAAGTGGGCGCCGGGGGCGGCGGCACCTGGGGATGGCGTTTTTTCGGCGCAACCGACGCTAGGCGGCCGGATGCTGGCGCCCGACGCCGGCGCATGCTGACCGTTGGTTCAGACCGGCCGACCCGGGTTAGTGTCCCCAACCCCCTTGTGCTGGTCTCCCTGCTCCGGGAGTACCCTACTTGGCGAGCCGCGCCGTTGGCCTGGCCTTGCCCCAGGCCGCCGACACTGTGTCTCCGGGTTGTCCCCACCCCCTCTCCCCCCTTGCCCTCTCCTTCCCCCTTCCTTCTACTCCTTCTTCCCCTCCGCCAAATCCCCGACTCCCCCCCCCTCCCTTCCCCCCTCCCCCTTGCTCGCTGTCTTTTCTGCTGTCCGCCGCCCGGCTCGAGCCTCCCCTCGCCGCCGCCGGCCGCCACGCCTTTCTACCGCCCTCTCTCTTCCTCTCTCTTTGCCGTTGCTCGGTCGTTCGACAGCTGGTCGAGTACACGCGCCGACATGTCTGAGCAGGTTCCAACCCCGGTCTCGGGCTCGGGCTCAGGCTCGGCTCCGGACTCGGCCTCCGCGCCGGCCCCGGTCCCGGCCCCGGCCGACTCTTCCCCCGGGACTACCACCTCCACTGCCTCTACCATTCCCACCACCTCTACGACCATGACGACCCCTGCGGCTTCCGCCACCACCGCCACCACCACCGCCGCCGCCCCCGCCGCCGCCGCCGCCACGGATGCCCAGCCACCTCCGGTCGACGGTTCGACTGCCCCGGACTCGGCCCCGGCCCCGGCCCCGACTCCCGATCAGCCAATGGCCGAAGCCACGCAGCCCGAGCCTGAGACATCGCCCGCGGCACCCGACTCGAAACCCATTTCCCCGACGGCCGCCGACCCTGAGGCCCCTGCTGTTGCTGCTGCTGCTGCTGCTACTGCCGCTGATGCTGCCGGAGCCCTGGTCACCACTGCTGCCCCGGTCGGCTCGGCCATGTCAGCCGGCACTTCTGCGGCGGGTGCCCAGACTGCTGGCGCCCCGGCGAAGCACCCCCCCGCCGTCGCTGCTGACGCCATGTCCGGCGGTGCTTCCCTGGTCGTTGCCACCCCGGTTGCCACCTCTCCCATCCGGGCGAAGTCCAGTCTGACGGAGGCCCAGCTGCAGGCTACGCCGCAGCGCCTCTTCAACGCCGCCCATGTGTCGGATTACCGCGAGTTGCCGCCCCTGCCGGAGGACCTGGCCTGTGACTTGGCCGACCTCACCCTGGAGGAGCTCATCGAGCGTATCCAGACCCTGGCCCTCTGGAATGAGGACATCGGTGCGTCCGTCTGCCCCCCCCCCCCCCCCCCACCCCCGCCCCCCCCCCCCCCCCCACCCGCCCACCACCCCCCCGTCACCCCCCCCCCCCCCCCCCCCCCCCCCCCCCCCCCCCCCCCCCCGGCCCGGGCCACATCATGCGGCATGGCCTCCTCCTTCCCCCTGGCCGGCCCCCTCTTGTGCCTCCGCCAGCTGGAAGCTCGCGTCGTCTTCTCACCCGCCCCCCCCCCGCCCCCCGCCACAGAGTTCCCCGAGCATTTGGTCTTCTTCCTGCAGCTGCGCGACTTGCTGGACAACCCGTTCTCGCTGCCGGCACCGGCCGAGGCCGATGCGACTGCGCCCCCCGGGTCCGGGCGTCTGCCTGGGCCCGGGTCTTCCTTCCTGCGGCTACTGGCGGCCCTGGTGCCGGCCCTGGTGAGCTTTGTCGGCACCTGCCCCGTTCCCTCGCATCTCCCAGTGCCGCCGGTTGCCGGGGGCGCGGATGCCAGCCCCCCGGTGCCGGTGTCCCGGCCGGGCTTCGACGTCGATTCGGCGGAGGTGCGCGCGCGCCTGGCCGCCCTGGATCTGTTGGCCCGAGTGACCGGGTCAGCCAGTCCGGCCTTCTCGCCGGCCATGGCCAGCTCGATCATCGCCGCCGGTGGGGCCGTGGCCAGTGACACCCTCCCGCCATTGGCCGAGCACGGCCCGGTCGCCTCGTCTGGTCCCTTCGGCTCGCGCGAGCTGCCCGTCGACATTATCCTGGCCATCAGCGAGCTCCTGTGCGAACACACCCAGGCCATTGTGACCATGGTGCGTGGCACATCGCGTGCGGGCGTATGCCGGGATCGGCGTGAGCCCTAACTGCCTTCCCCTGCTCTCTGTCTCTCTTCCTTTCCCTGCCTCCTTTTCATGTCATGCGCTCTTGCGTGTGCATGTACCGATGCGCTGACTCTTCACCTCCCGTCTTTCTCTCTCTCTCTCTCTCTCTCTCGCGCGCGCGCGCTCCCTCCTCCATAGTGTCTGGTGGTCATGGAGCATGACAATGAAGACTCGGCGCTCATTGCCAGCCGGGTCATGACCGACGTCATCCGGAATGCCGATCAGATAGCCGCCCAGCAGCAGGCCGAGGCCAGCCGCCTGGAGGCCCTTCGCCTGCGTGAGGAGGCCAGCCAGGCTGCCGCTGCCAATCAGGCCGCTGCGGCGGCCGCTGCCGCGGCGGCCGCTGCCGCCAGCAAGGCTGCCGCTTCCTCGAACAAGATCGAGGCCCCGGGCGACGGTAAGAAGGACGCTCCGGATGGGCCGTCCGCCGGCGGTGCCGCGCCCCCGACCAAGCCCGGCGTCAAGCCCCCGGCCACGGCCAAGGCAGCCAAGGCCAAGACCGCGGCCGCCTCGGCCAAGCCTGGCAAGGCGCCGGGTGCGGCTGTGGCTGCGGCGACCACCGCCGCCGCTCCGACCACCGTCGGGGGGGCCGCCGGGTCCGCCCCCGCTGGAAAGGCCGCCACCGCCGTCGGGAAGGGAGCCGCTGCTGCGGCTGCGGCTGCGGCTGCGACTGCGGCCGTGGCCGCGGCCACTGCGGCGGCGGCCGCCCCGGTCACCGCCCCGGCCCCGGCCGGTAGTGCGACTCCGATGAGCGGCTCCGCGCCTGCTGCAGCCATTTCACGGCCGACGGCCGCGTCGCTGACCGCGCGCCTGACCGGCACCAAGGCTCAGGCGCACACGCAGCAGTGCCTGCGTGCCCTGCTGGGTCTCTTCCGCACGGCCTGCTCGAACCATGGTCGCTCTGTGCGCATTCTCCTCACCGCCGTGGCCAGCACCACCCCCGAGGAGGGGGCCAGTGGCGAGGACGACCCGGAGTCCTGCTACGGTGCACGCCCGGCCGGGGTGCCCCCCTCCAAGGGGCTGCTCAAGTCGCTGTTTGGCTTCCGCGTGCGTTGTCGTGTGCCCCCCTTGGCCGGCTGAAGCCAGCCCGCCTGCCCGCCTGCCATCCTCCCTCTCCCTCTTCATCTTTTGCTGACTCCTCCACTCGGCCTGCTCCCTCCTGGCCCCATGCCGCGGTTTGCCCATGGGTGATGTGTAGTTCCTCGGCGAGCTCACCTCCCTGCTGGGGTTCCTCCTGCGGGATGCGCGCTCGGCCGACCTCGGCGACCTGAACCACTTCCAGGAGTCCATGCAGCTGGCTCTGCGGGCCATTTTGCCGACCCCCGGGCCCGGGGAGGCCTTCCCCCTGCCCTCGCCGCAGCCCTACCTCGACTGCCTGTGGGTTCAGTGCCGGCTGGTGAATGCCCAGTTTGCCATCCTCTCCTCCCGTGGGACGGACCTCATCCTGACCATTCCCCGGCTGGCGATGCGTCTGCTGCGGGCCTGCCCGCCGGACACGGTGGCCGTGCGCCGGGACATCCTGAACCTCCTGCGGCACTCGATGCTCCATGAGCCGCGGCACAATTACCTGGATTACTTCGAGGACTTCCTGGACGAGACGACCCTGCTCGGGAACCCGCGCATGCATTCCGGCACCGCGGGAGCCAATGCGGCCAGTTTGCTGGCCTATTCCATGCTCCGGCCGATGGCCGTGTCGATTGTGGCGGATTACGTGCACTTTGCCCGGCGGCAGTTGTCCCTCGCGCGCATGCAGGCCGCCACCGAGGCCTACTGCCGGTACCTGCATGACCAGGAGCTCCCGATCAATGTGCAGATCCTCTCGGTCAAGGTGCTGCTGAACCTGTGCGAAACCCTGTGCATTACTCCGCGCGATGGCGAGCCGCCGGCCGCCCGGCGGAACATCGTGCTGGCGGTCTTCCGGTCGATCGCCGGCAAGTTCGACCAGCTGGCCGCCATGTTGCCGGTGCTGGTGGCCCGTGCGCGGCGCCGTGATGTCGCCCTGGCGGCTGACGCGCCTGACTCGGACACCGCACAGGCCTCCGCTTCCCCGGGGCAGCCTCTCGACGATGTCACCGCCGGCGACTGGGCCCTGCACCAGCCGCTGCTCACTTGGCCGTATGCCGAGCTGACGTACCCCGGCGGGGCGCTGGCCGCGCCCGGGTACCAGCTGAAGTTCGGCCTCGGCACGGCGCACCCGACCTCGGCCCTGGCGGCCTCCACCATGACGGCCATTTCGTCGGCCTGTGTGGTGGGCTCGTCCTCGGCGTCGCTGACGGCCACGGCCGTGGCCACGGCCGCCGTGTCGGCCAACGGCAGCATCGACCTGGCCCTGGCCCAGCGCATTCCCTCCCTGATAGGCATCCTGCCATCGGTGCCGCAGGCGGTGCACGAGAATTTGAAGGATGCCCGGGCCCTGTACCGGAATCTGGCGTCGCTGCTGCCGAATTTGCAATTGGTGGTTCTCTTCTTGGACCTCCCTCCCAACAGCCCGACCACCATGCAATTCCATGCGCGCATCAATGCCGAGATGGCCACCGGCCCCGGGGGCATGGGCCAGGTCCAGGTGCAGGCCCTGCTGCGGGATCTGCTCAAGCGCCATGTGCCCTTCACTCCGAGTGAAGGGTCGCTCTCGTTGCGGTTCTTCGCCGGGCTCTTCCAGTCCGGCCTGCGGGCGTTCGATGTCTTCCTGCCGGCGGTGGCCCGGACGTCGGCCACCTGCCTGCGGGGGGCCCTGGCCACGGCCATGGAGGCCACCGGCGGCCTGCCGGTCCTGTCGGAGGCGCTGCGGCTGCAGCGTTTGGCCGGCGCGCCGACCCCCTTCGGCGACCTGCTGGACTTGGCCAGTGCCTTTTCCCCGACCGAGGCCCTGGCCGCGCACTGGTATGCCGGGGGCCGGGTGCCGGGGGTGCGGCTGCCGTTGCACACCGGCCCGGGGGCCGGGGCCGCGTCGCTTGTCGATCAAACGGTGGCCGACCTGCTGGCCGAGGATCTGGCCGCCCTGCGCGGGGACCAGGTCGATGTGGCGGCCTCCCGGGTGCCGGCCGACATCGCGGCCTTGCCGCAGTCTCCCTCGTTGAATTACTCCTCGCCGGCCATCCTGCAGCCCTTGCCGCGCATTGAACGCGAGGCGCTCAGTCACTTTGCCAATCTCCTGTCGCTGTTGCACCCGCTGGCGGTGCGCGACCTGCTGGAGGGGCTCCTGCCGATGTTGGTCGGTCGGATTGCCGAAAACCTGCAAACCTTCGGCTTCATGCAGGATCTGCTGGCCACCCCGCCGCCGGTGTTGAATGCCGTCACGGCCGAGTGCCTGGGCCGGTGGCTTGTGGCTCGGATTGAGTGGTGCGGCCCGGATGCCGAGCGGGCCATCGACCGTGCGCACCGGCAGCAGGCCCTGCGCCGGGCCGGCGGCGAGACGCTATTGCACATGGCCGCGGCCGCGGGCACGGCCCCGGTGCGCAGCCAATGTGTGTGCTTCGCCCCCGGGGCTTTCGATGATGATTCGGACCTGGTCCGCCGGGCCCTGCTCGGGGTGCCGGGGCTGGATCAGCCGGAGGTGGGGCAACGCCGGGAGGCTGGCGCCCCGGCCCCCGGGCTCCCGCCGGCCGTGTGCCCCTCATGCGACGCGACCCTCCTGCATGCGGCCCCGCTGACGCCCATTTCCATGGTCCTCCTGCGCCTGTTCAAGCTGGTCCTGACCACCTTCTCCCAGGACAGCAAGAACCCCATGGACCAGGGGGAGCAGCCGCTTCAGCCCTACCTGCGGTATATGATCATCAAGACGCTTGAGGTACGACCCGGGAGCCGCGTGCCGGTGGGATCCCCCCCCCCCCACCACTCAACTCAACTCACCTTGCAATCTCGGCCGCCCCCCTCTCCCCGCACCCCCCCCCTCCCCCCCTCCCCTGTGCCCTCTCGGGGCCTGACTGGACTCTAACGTGCATCGGGCTCGGGCCCCCTTCCGCCATGCCTCTCGACACGGCGATCGCCAGGTCGCCGGACGGGCGCACGACCCCCGGTCACATCTGGGCCTCTTGCGGACCCTCTTCCGGAACCTGGCCCAATCGCGGTCGGACTCCACCTACAAGATCATCCTCTCGCTGACGCCGTTCCTGCTGACGCAGCTGACGCGCCAGCTGGAGGCCCGTGCCGAGGACAAGGACGTCCGGGATATCCTGGTGGAGCTGTGTCTGACGGTGCCCGTCAAGCTGTCGGACCTGCTCAATGACCTGGGGTACCTGATGAAGCCGCTGATCCTGGCCCTGCGATCGGGCACCGAGCTCGTGGGCCAGGGTCTCCGGACGATTGAGCTGTGCATCGAGACCCTGGCGGCATCCTTCCTGGACCCGCTGCTGGCTCCGCATGCGGACGATCTGATGGACGCCCTGAGCCTGCACTTGCGCCCGCTGCCGCACAACAGCACCCACGCGCACACGACGCTGCGGATTTTGGGCAAGCTCGGCGCTCGAAGCCGTCGCTTTGCCCATCCCCGGCCGCTGGCCTTCAACCACTCGCCGGAGGCCGGCTGCACGGTGTCCTTCCCGGTGAAGAGCGGCCTGGCCGAGCCGGCGGCCCCGGGGGAAGCCACGCATCTGGCCACCTCGGCCATGGAGGCGGCCAGTGTCTCCAGCGCCGCGGTCAATTGGCTGAGCTTGCCGATGGATGCGGCGGTGGCCGAAGCCGCGCGCATCCTCCGGCTGCCGCTGATCCTGCCGCCCGGGGACCCGGACGACCCGGCCGCCTCGCCGGTCCTGGTGGGCCTGGAGCAGGAGCTGGCCCGGCGTCGCGACGCCTCGGCCCTGGTGTGCGCCCTGCTGGAGCTGCTGCTGGATCCGCGTGCCGGGTCGGAAGACTCGGCCACCGAGGCGCCCCCCGGTGCCGGGTCCGAGGGCGGCCTCGGGCCTCTGCCCAATGTGGTGGCCGCCACCTTCCAGATGGTGCCGGATATCGCCGCGCGTCGGGCGGCCATTTCCCGGGCGGCGGCGGCAGCAGCTGCGACGGCGGCAGCGGCGGCGGCGTCCACAGCCGCCGGGTCCGACCCGGCAGCCCCTCCCCCGGAGCCGGCTTCCACCCCGGAGGCCGAGCGGGCGGCCGCCATGGCCGCCACCGCGGAGCAGCTATTCCAGGAATGGCGCCGGCGTGAGGCGGCCGGAGCCGGGGCCGGCATGCCGGCTACCATGAGCACCGGCGGCCCGACTGGGCAGTCCTGCCGGGAGTCCTCCGCCTCGCGGTTGATGGCGGCGGTTTTGCTGGCCGCGGCTCCGCCCTTGCTGGAGGTGACCCTCGGCGAGGCGGTCCTCGGATCGAGCCTGGTGGACCCGACGCGTGGGCCGTACGGCTCGGTCGAGGCGGCCATCCGCCTGACTCGGTCGTCTCTCGGCCGGCGGTACGAGCGCGAGGTCCAGGCCCCGGCCCGGGCCCTGCTGGCTGTGGTGGCCCGGCAGCTGGCCCTCTGTCGAGTGGCTGGCCGGGTGTTCTACCGGCCGGCGCGCTTCAATCCGGCCTTCCCGCCCCTGGCTCCCGGCCGGCCCGGGGAGTTCCAGCCGCCGCTGGAGCCCATGCAGGTCCCGCCGGTGCAGCATGCCACGGCCCCGCACTTCGATCTGGATGTGCTGGTTTCGGCACTGGTCCATGTGCTGACACGCGAGCGTCGCGACGACCGGGTCCTGGCCGGCGAGGTGGCCCGCATCCTGCGCATCTATCGCGACACGTGCTACTTGAGTCTGGCCTCGCAGCCGGGTGCGTGTTCCCATGTGCCAGGGGGGGGGGCGGAGGGAGGGGGGGGGGGCTTTCTCCCTTGCTTTCCTTTTCTTTCCGTGCTGCCCGCCCTGTCCCGTGCCCCGTGCCCCGTGCCCCATGTCGGTCCATGTCCTCCTCTGTCCCACTCACTCTCTCTGTCTCTGTCTCTCGCTGTCTGTGTCGCACCCGCAGAGGCCGTCTACATGGAGCTCTTCTTCGAAAAGCTCCTGACGCAGCTTCTGTTCAACTGCAGCGCCGAGAGCAGCACCGTGCGCTTCGGGGCGGTCCTCGGCCTGCGGGTGCTCATCGACCAGCCGCAGCTGGATCTGAAATCCTGCGGGGTCACCCGGCAGATGCTGCTGCCGGAGCGCTTCCCCCTGGAGGAGCGAGACTTTGTCCTGCCCGCCTCGCTGGAGGGGTCCATTCCCGGGGACTTCGCCTACCAGCCGCTGGGGCTGAGCCCCGGGTGGCTGATCCACTTTGAGGATCGCATCGTCGGGTCGCTGTTGCATGTCCTGCGCGACAGCTGCCCGGACTTGCATGCCAGCCTGGTGGCCGAGACGCGCCTTTGCCTGACCACGCTGCTGGCGGTGCGTGTCTGCCCCCCCCCCCCCCCCCCCCCCCCCCCCCCCCCCCCCCCCCCCCCCCCCCCCCCCCCCCCCCCTTGCCGGGCCTCGGCCCATGGGCCGGCATCACGCCCGACTCTGACCCTTCTCGCTCCCCTCATTTTGGTGGGCTCGGCTTGTGCATGGGTGCCTCTTCTTCTTTTTTTTCTCCTCTCCGTCTGCTTCTCTCCCTCCCCCCCCCCCCCCCCCCCGACGTGCAATGCTCCGCGGAATGCCCACCGCCGGGAGCTTTTGCGCCGGCTCCGGTCAGCCGCAAGCACCACCGCAGCCCACCCCAGCGCCAATGACGAGCCGGCACCCCCGGCTGGAGCTGATCTGACCATGGCCCCAGCCGAGCAGGATCCGACGACCGGGGCATTGCCCGACTCGCCCGGCTCTTCGGAGACCCCCCTGCCGGCGGGCGATGCTGCCATGGTCGACGCGCCGACCGACGACCTGGCCAGCGAGGCTGGCCTCCGGCCAGGCGCCATGCCGTCCTTTGGGTCCTTCCAGCCGGACGTCCTCAACGCCACGCACGAGGCGGCCCTCGTGTGCTTGGTTCAGGTATGCACACATGGGTCTTCCCTGCCGGCCTCGCGGCGCCACAAATGCGACCACCGGCCCGGAGCAGCCGACACCGCTGCCGCCCCCTGGCCGTGCCTCTCCCCTCCGTGTGCTGACCTTTCTGCTTCTCCCTCCCGGCTTAGCGCCTGCTCCACGAGCTTAACACTCCGTCGGAGCTGGTGCGGCGCACGGCGCGCACTTGCCTGCGGATCCTGGCCCGGAGCCGGTACATGGACGAGGCGCCGCCGGTTCCAGCCGGACCAAACGCCGAGGAGGCCGGCATCCTCTCGGATGAGAGCGACTCCCTGTGCCGACTGCTGAAGGCCGCGCGGAATCTCTCGCTGGCGCGCTTCAACCGGGTGCAGCCGTTCGACGTGCTGACGCCGGCCTCCGGCAACCCGGCCCAGACGCCCCATCGGGCGCGCTTCCACCAGTACACCGTGGCACAGCAAACGGCCTACCTCGAGTGCATGGGGTTCTACCTGTCGATGAACATCACCTTTGTGTCCAGCGAACTGGCCGAGATGATGAGCAACTTCGTGTCGGGCATCATCGCCGGGGTGCTGCCCCTCTTCGCCAACATGGTGAAGATCCCGCCCGAGCATGCGCACTTCGTCGACAACCCGGCCGACTCGCTGATCCCCCAGCCGGGGTATGGCATCTTCCCCTGGTCCAAGCAGCGCATTCGCGTTTTCAGTGCCATGATCGAGCTGTTTGCCGTGCTGCTGGTCCGCCAGGAATTCGCCGACCTCCGGTGCGCCCCACCATGCATGCTCCTGGGGCCTTTTGCCGTTGGTCCTTCTACTCTCGGCCCCGCATCGTCCCTCGCCCTTTCTCTCTATCGCCCACACACACACACATACACACACCTTGCTGACTGCGATTCTTGCCCACCCCTGGACACAGCATCAAGATCACGCACTTCCTCTTCGTGGTTTTGTCCTCTCCGATGACCGCCCTGCATCCGGTCACGCACAAGGTCATCAGCGTTGCCAATGTCCTGAACCGGGTGGATCGCCAGTCGCTGCAGCGCTTCCTCCGGCCCTTCCTGTCCAATGTCAACAGCTACTCTCGGCTGGACATGTACATCCTCCGGTCGCTGTCCTCCTTCCTTGACCTGCTGCCGGCGCTGTTCAACATCAACCTCGGCAACCGGGTGCGTGGCTGGTCTTGCGGCCGACGCCGGGCAATCCCCGGCCACCCTGATCTCGGGTCCCGCCTCCCTTTTCCCATTTGCCTTTGCTTCTCTTCGCTGACACTTGCCACGTTCCCTGCCCTCTCCCTCTCTCTCTCCCCCCCCCCCTCCCCCCCGTTGCACACGCGCTTAGTTGTTCGAGCTCCTCGGCCTGTGGGGCTCGCTCCTGGCCCTGAGCATGGGGGTCCCGGCGGCCGAGCTCCAGGAGTACGACCTGCCGGAGCCCTCGTCGGAGGTCCCGCTGACCAGCCAGCCCCTGCCCTTCCGCAAGCAGTCCATCGACCTGAGTGTGGCCATCTTGCACACGTTCCACCTGCTGTCCGACTGGGCGGAGGCCCTGCTGGAGATCACCTTCAAGCGGGTGGTCGGCCTGGAGCGCCTGCTGCAAATGTCCCTGGCGTCGCCATACCGGCTGCCGCTGGCCCGGTTCATGGCTCGCTACCCCCGGTCGGTGGTGGGGCTCTTCTTCAACTTCACGCCCGTGACGGCGGCCATGGCCGCCGCGCCCGGGGGCAGTGGGTCGGCCATTTGCCCGAAGGCCCTGCGCCAGATGCCGGACCTGGAGGACATGCTGTCGGCGTCCTTCTTTTCCGGCGCCCACTTCACCCTGTTCCTGGACCTGGTGGAGACGTACGGGGCCACGCTCTTCGAGCCGGTGGCCCTGGCCCTGGCTCCGGTGGTGCCGTCGCTGTTGGTCCTGCTGACGCGCAATGTGCCGGCCCTGGGTGGCCGTGCGCTGCACACGCTCGGCCAGGCGGCCCGCCTGACTCGCCTGGCTCTGGACCTCTTTGGCCCTGCCTACCTGCGCCTGATCCGGCCGTACTTGATGGAGTTCCTCCGCGCGGCCTATGAACAGGCCTTCCTCTTTGGCAGTCGCGAGGGTGGCAATCCGCTGGCCATGGTGGCCGGCACCGAGCCCGCCTCCGCCCTGGCTGCCATGCGCCACCACTCCGGGGACTTTGATGATGCCCTCCGTGAATTGAGCGCCCTCTGCTGCAAGTACCTGGCTTTGTGCCTGCAGCCGGCCACGCCGCCGGCCCTGCGGGCCCCCCTGCCTGGGGACTTTGTGGCCGCGGCCCAGCGCGACCCGGCCATCGACAGTGCCCTGCCCTCGGTGGTGGAGGCCCTCTTCGGGGTGTGCCCCATCTTGGTGACCATCGCCGCCGGCAGCACGGTCATCGGTCGGCCGAGCATGCGCCTCATGGCGCGCATGCTGGCCCCGGGCCAAGCCTCGACCCCGGGCGGGGGCAGCGGGGCTGACACCGTGGCCGGCCTGTCGGCCGCCGACCTGGCCAGCGCCCTGCCGGTGGTCCGTGACGGCACGGCCCTCCGCGTGTCCGGCTTCCTGCACCGGTTTGTGATTGCGGCCGGCTGCGTGCAGCCCGGCGCCGATCCGGCCTCGCACCTGCGCTCGCTGCTCAGCATGTCCCTTTCGTACTTCCAGTCGCTGCCGGCCGAGGGGGGCAGCCTCTTCCTCAAGACCCACGTCATTCGCCAGCTGATCCTGCCCATCATCCAGTATTCCGCCTCGCCGGCCGGGCAGTCCCTGGTGCCGAACCCCTCGAGCCTCCTGACGCCGGAGGTGGTGCTCCAGGTGCGGGACGCCCTGCTGCCGATTCTCCTGCAGGCGGTGGCCCACTCGAGCCCGGTGGCCGGGGTTCGTCTCTTCCGGCCGTTCGGTGACCCCCGGGGCGAGGGGGCCGAGTCGCCGCCGGCGGCGGCCGGGCCCTCCTGCGGCGCGCACGACCTCCTTTGTGCGGAGACGCTGCAGCTTTTGACGGCGCTCTTTGCCCTGGGCCCGGCCTGCCTGGACCCCATTCGCCAGCCGCTGCTGGCCGCTCTGGAGTCCTTTGTCCTGGCGGCCGGGGGCACGCTTCCCGGCTCGCCGGCGGGCGAGGAGCCCGGCGAGGCCGGGGCCCGGCAGCTGGCCGGCGGTGTGGCCGAACCCATCCTCCGGCACATGGCCTACTCGCTGTTGGCGCTGGTGGCCCGAACCAGCCAGCCGGCCGCGCCGGCCGACACCGTGCTCGACATGCTGGCATACCTGACGCGGGGCCTGCCGCCGACGGCGGTGCAGCTCCCCTGCGGCGCGATTGCCGGCAATGGTGCGCACTACTGGCACGAGTGCCGGATGCTCACGCGCCAGACGCTGGACATTCTCCTGCCGACCATCGGCCGGACGGACATGCAGGACCCCGAGGGCGATGTGCCGGCTTGGGTGGCGGTCCTGCAGGCTGCGGCCCTGGAGGATCTCAACCCGCTGATTCAATTCTGCGCCACGCCCCGGGCGTCGGATGGGCTGGTGCCCGGGTCGACGACGGCCGCGCACCATGCGGCCCTCGGCCGGCTGAGTGGCCAGCACACCGGCTTCACCTCGCACGGGGTGTGGCTGCTGCTGGTCCGCCACCGGGACCAGCTGTTCCCCCATCGCGGGCTGCTTGTCAACCCCATCGCGCGGATCATCCACCGGCTGGTGTTCGGCCCGAATGCCACTGGCACGGTGTCCTCGCTCTTCCATGAGAACCGCCAGCTGGCTTGCGAGCTGGTTGAGCTGGTGCTGGCCTGGGAGCAGCGCGCTGCGGCCAGCGGGGCCAACCGGCCCGCTGCCGAGTCCCCGCGCCTTGGGAAACGCGCACGTCGGTCGGACTCCGATGGGGGGGATTCCCCGGAGGCCGGGCAGTCGTCCTCCGACGACAGTGCCACCCCGGGTCCGGAGCCGGCTGACGCGGCTTCGGCCCGGCAGCCGGCCCCCGTGCTGGCCTTCTTCGCTGGGTTTGCCTTCCGCCTGGCGTGCACCCTGTCGGAGATTGGGCACCCCTCGTCGGCCGACCGCCGGCAGCTGCTGGATGTGTCGGTCGATCGCCGGTGTCTGGTGGCCGATGCGGCCGTGGTGTCCCGGCGTTTGTTGGCCTGCTTCCGGCAGTTCCTGGCCCTGCCGGGAGCCGACACCGACATCCGTCCGCTCCTCCGCCTGGACCTGGTGGAGAAGGGCCTGCAGGATATCATCACCCAGTTGGACAATGTCCGCCGGCAGCACACCCCGCCCTTGACCCTGCCGATCCTGGCCATCAGTTGTCTGACCGGGGCCGGTATCATGGTCAGCAATGGGTCCAGCCTCGGGGCCGGGGACTCCGCCCCGGATGCCGGGCTCCGCCTGGTTCCCGGGTACCAGTTGCTCCGGCCGCCGGCGGCCGTGGACCCGACGGCCGAGGCCGCGGCCACCCTCCAGCGCACTCCGGCCGCGGCGAATTTCCGCCTGCGCCAGCTGTGGCGCGCGCTCTTCCGCTGGATCAGCCCGGAGCTCGGCCTGACCAACACCCAGCTGTCGCACACGCACACGCCGGTGCTGGTGGCTGACGCGGCCGAGGCCGCCATCGCCGCGCTGGCCGGCTCGGTGGTCATCTGTCGCGCCTCCCCGCCTGAGTCTGGTACGTGGGCCTGCTTGCCTGCCTCCCCTCCCCCCCCCCCCCCCCCCCCCCCCCCCCCCCCCCCCCCCCCCCCCCCCCCCCCCCCCCCCCCCCCCCCCCCCCCCCCCTCGGCCGGCATCGGTGTCGGCCTCGGTCTGACCATCACCGAGATCATGCAGAAGGACCAAAGCACCGACCTCATCGTGGGCCCCCCCCCCCCCCCCCCCCCGCTTTTTGCCCTCCTTCCTCGCGCGCGCGTGCGGGCACACCCCCACACGCACATGCACATGTACACGCACACACATACAAAGACATCCTGACACTGACCCCCCTGCTGGCCTGGGCTTGGCCCCTCACTCCCGCATCGCCGCCACCGCCATCGCCCCCTATCCAGAGCTCCGCCGGACAATCGAGTCCATCGACACGCACCTGGACCAGTGCATTGCCAACTCCCTGCGGACGACCGGCCAGTTGCCGGCCGCCGGCCGCACGGTGTCCCATTTGCACCAGGTGGCTCTGGCCGTGTACCCGGCCCTGCTGCTGTTGCGCTCGGATCGTGACGCTGTGCGCACGGCCCAGGCCGCTGCCTTGGGCCTGCGGCCGCGCCAGCACCCCGGGCTCCTGCTTTCCGCCGGGCCGGGCGCCGTGCCCGGCCTGCATGAGTATGGCGCCGGGTTCGGCTTCTCCCATGGCTTCGGCAATTGGCTGGAGGCCGACCCGCTGGTGGGGGCCTCCGGCAATGTGGCGCCCGAGGCGGCCGGGGCCGGCGGTGTGGCTCCGGCACCGGCCCGGCACCGGCCCGGGCTCGGGGACCTTTCCTCGGATCGAGTGTCGCGCTTCCTGCCGCAACTGGTCCGGGCCTTTGCCCACATGGCCTCGGCCTACAGTGACTGGTCCCGCATGCCGACCTCGAGCCAGTATGCCCGCCAGCGGGACTTGGGCATCATTTCCACGGTGGCGGCCGTGGCCTCGGCCCCGGACCTGGGGGAGACCCTGCGCACCCTGCGCCGGGACCCGGCCTCCACGACCCCGGCCCCGCGCACGCCGCCGACCTACTTCTCCCCGAGCCCGAAGAACCGGGTGCCCCCGCTGGCCGAGTGCGCCTGTGGCGGGTGCATGGCCAGCCGGCCGGGGGCCACCGCCGCCACCGCCGAGGCCGGGGCCGGGGCTCGCCCGGCCGGGCCGTGCTTCCGCGCGGCGTCCGGCTTCAGCTGGCCCATCGACTTGCAGGCCCGGAATCTGGTGCTATTGCTGGACCTCCTGGCGGACCGGGTGGGCATGCTGTCGGCCAGCCGGCCCGGGCCCGGGCAGCCCTCCGACACGGAGCTCTTCCTGTCGGTGCTGATGCGCCTGGTCGAGTCGACCACCGATCCGACCCTGCTGGCGGCCATCCTGCGCCTGGTGAGCAGCTGGGTGCTGGGCCCGCGGTCGGCCGCCGGCCGGGCCCTCATCGCCAAGTCGGCGACCGTGCCGAAGCCGGCGCAGCCTGGCGTGACTCGGCGCCTGCCCCCGCCGGCGGACCTGGCGCGGCTGGTGCTCAAGCTCTGCCATGTGGCAACCAGCCTGGAGGACACCACCAACGACCAGCTTCACCAGGCGTACTCGCATTACCTGAACCTGGCGCTGCTGCTGCAGTTCGACACGTCGGCCCGGTCGGCCGCCGCCCTGGCCGCCTCGCATGCGGCCTTCTTCTCGGACGCCGTGCACAGTCTGGTGCTGGATGTCTTCGATGTGGCGCATCAGGGCTCCCCGGGCGAGTCGCCTGGCGCCGGGTCCCCTGGTCCCGAGGATGGGGCCCCCTCGGCGGCCATCGAGCCCGGCACCCCGACCGCCGGGTGTGTGGCCCTGCTGCCGCGCCTGGCGCCGGCCTTCATGCGTGGCCTGCGCCTCCGGCGGCCGGCCTTGCGCGAGCTCTTCCTCGGCCGGTTCCTGGCCGGGCTGACGCGCGTGCCCTCGGCCCGCCTGGCGCACCTCCTCTCGGATGACACCTGGCGGTCGGTGGCCTCGCGCTACTGGCTGGAGGCCGCCACCACCGGGCTGCTGGATCTCCTGGCCCCGGCATCGTCGCCCTTCGCCGATGGTGCTGTGGCCAGCTGCCCGGTGGGCCCGGGGGCGCCCCTCCGGCCACTGGCCTCGCCCTATGACCAGCTGCCCTCCTGTGTGTCGGTGGGCACCCTGCGCCTGCCGGCCCTGGCCGATCTGGAGCAATTTGCCCAAAGCCTGTTGACACAGGCCGCCAGCCGGCTGGGCCCGGCGGCGGGGTCCCTTCTCGGCCTGGACCGAGCCCGTGCCACCCTGCCCGACAGTCGGCCCATGCAGAACTTCGTCCGGCTGCTGACCGACCACTGTCGGGATCTGGACCAGCTGGGGCTCGGCTTTGCGCCGGATCCCCTGCTCGAGCGCGACCTCCAGCAGGTGGCCCTTGCCATGGCGACCGGGGTCCGGCCGGCCGACGACGCCGGGCGCACCCTGCTGGACAATGTGCCGGCCGAGCTGGCTGGGCGCGGGCGCCGGCTGGCCGACCCGCGGCCCTACCAGTCGGCGGCCCCGCGCGGGTGGCGCATCATCACCGCCCTGCGCGGGCTGCTGCACGATGCCCCGGGCCTGGCGCACTCGGTGTGGTGCTCGATGTTCCCGCGGGTGTGGCGCCTGTTGCTGACGCGCCCGGGCGAGCGGCGCCTGGTCGAGCGGCAGCTGGCCCAGCTCCTGGCCTCGGATCATCTGGTGCACCAAGAGCTCCGGGCCGGGTCGTTCGCCGTGCCGGGAACCAGCGGGTCGGATGCCCTGCCCGGGAGCGCCGGCACCGGGCCCCAGAGCGTGCACTACTTCTACCACTCCGGGGTCCCGTCGGCGCCGGCCGGCTTCTGCGGCCATGGCGGCTCGCTCTATGCCCCGACGGCCTTCGTCAACCAGGCCATCGACGGCGTGGCCACCTCGGTGCCGGAGGCCTGTCCCTATGACACCCGGTCCTTTGGGTCACTGTCGACGGCCAGCTCGGCCGGGGCCGGGGCCGCCGGGGCCTCGGGGCTCCTGTCGGCCGGCATCCTCACCGGCACCTCCGGGGCCGGGGCTTCATCGCCGCTGAATGTCGTGCAGACCCTGCTGGATGCGGCGGCCCGATGCACGGCCCCGCGGGTGATTGGCCTGCCCCCGCGACTGCTCCAGCGCCTGGGGCAAACCTTCAATGCTTGGTATGCGGCGACCGAGCTGCTGGAGCGCTATGCGGCCCAGCGCTCGGCCCTGGCCGGGGACCGGTACATCGGCCTGGCCGCCGGGCTGGGGGATGGGCTGGCCACGGCCGGCGCGGCCGGTGCCTCCCTCGGCGACGGCATTGACGCCTGCCCGCGACTGATGAGCGACTTTGATGCGCTGCATGCGCGCCCTGGCGCCGATGAGTGGAGCACCCTGCCGGCCGATGCCGATGCCGATGACACCGGCGGCGATGCCGCGGCCTATGGGCTCCCCCGGCCGGCGCGGCTGTTGCCCGGCACTGTCGGTGTCGATGATGGCACATCCTCGGCCGATGGGGCCCCCGGCCCGGCGGCCGCCGGGACCATCGGCGCCAATGACCTCCTGGCGTCGGTCAGCCAAATGCACCAGGAGGATGACGACCGTCTGGGGGACGCGGCCCTCGGCAGCCTGGCCGCCCTGTATGGCGAGCTCGGCGAGTCGGATGCCTGCTTCGGGGTGTGGCGCCGGCGGGCCCTGCTGCCCGAGTCCCTGGTCGGGCTGAGCTACGACCAGTGTGGCCGGTGGCTGAAGGCCCAGTCGGCGTACGCGCGCGGGCTGGCCCGGGCACGCGATGAGCCTGGCGTCCTGCCGGCGGCCGAGCGTGCCCTGCTGGAAACCCGGTGGGTCGAATGTGCCCGGCGTCTGCAGCTGTGGGACATGCTGGCGGACTATGGGACCCTGTCGGCCAGCCAGGCCGAGCCCGGATCGGCCCCCTTCGTCATGGCCAATCTCCTGGTGGTCGATGCCAGCTGGCGCAGTGGGGACTGGGCTCGCCATGCGGCGGCCCTGCAAGCGGCCCAAGCCGCGCGGCCCTTCTCCCGGGACCCGGCCTTGCGCATGGCCGAGATCCTGCAAATGCTCTACTCTTACAATGCCCCGCTCGGGGGGGCCGCCACCCCCGGGGCGGCGGATGGGTCCGGCCCGGGTGGCATGCCCCCGGCAGGGGGCCCGGGCCCGGCCACCCCCGGTGCTCTGCTGACCAAGATCGACGAGTGCTACCAGTGGCTGCTCCAGCGGTGGGGCAGCTTCGCCACCGGGGCCGGCGGGGCCGGGGCCTTCGGCGCCGTGCAGATCCGCCTGCTCCAGCAATTCCAGCAACTCATCGAATTGACCGAGTCGCACCACTTGCTGTCGCTGCTGGACCGGTCGGTGGTGCATCCGCCCGGCACGCCGGGCGTGCCGGACCCGGTGGACCCCAGCCACCTGTCCGACGTGCGCATTACCCTGACCAATTGGCGCGACCGGCTGCCCAACCGCTGGGATGACATCGGCGTGTGGGGCGACGTGCTGGCCTGGCGCCAGCACATGTTCGCCTCGCTGAATCTCCTGCTGAACCCGACGCAATCCGGCGCGCCGACCTTGTCGGAGGCCGCGGCCAGCCAGCTGCCCCAGCACATGGGCCACCATGAGACGGCCTTCGGCATCAATCGCTTTGCCCATGTGGCCCGGCGCCATGGGCTCATCGACACGGCCCTCAGCGCCCTGGCCAAGATTTACCTCCTGCCGAACATCGAAATCCGCGATGCCTTCCTGAAGCTGCGCGAGCAGGCCAAGTGCTACCTGGACGCGTCGGCCCCCTCGCGGCCCGGGCGCGATGACGGCCTGGCCCTCGATGCGGCCGTCGGCCTGGATGTCATCCTCAACACCAACCTCTCGTACTTCAATGACGATCAGAAGGCCGAGTTCTTTGCCCTCAAGGGGACCTTCTACATGCGGGTGGTGGACCAGCGCCGGCGTCTGTTGCGTTTGCAGCGCAGCCTCCTGGCCCCGGGGACCGGTCCGGGCACCGGGGCCCCGGCTTCCCCGCCCCCGGGCGATGCGGCGGGTACCGCCCTGGTGCCGACCACGCCGGCCGAGCTGTCGGCCGCGGCCACGGCCGCCGGTGTGGACGCCAGCCAAACCGAGCATCTCATGCACCTGGCCAATTACGTCATGTCCACCGGGACATCCATGTCGCCGAAGATCCACCAAGCGTGGGCCGCCTGGGCGGACTTCCATGAGCGCCGGTACCGGGCCGAGCCGGCTGACATCCGCCTGGCCCTGAGCCTGGCCCAGTGCCTGCTGAATGCCGTGGTCCATGATGACCGGGTTCATCGGTACTCGCGACTGATTGCCCGGTTCCTGTGGCTGATCTCCAGCTTGGCGGATGCGCTGCCGGCGGCGGCTGCGGCGGCCGCCGCGGCCGCTGCCACGGCGGCCGCCGAAAACCCGGATGCCCCCCGGCCGCCGCCGCCCCGGTCACCGCTGGAGGAGATGGAAAACTTCTCGGTCGAGATTTGGAGCGTGGTGCAGCTGGTCCCGCGCGAGCGGCTGCTGCCCTTCATCCACCACCTGATCCTCGGGCTGTACCGGCCGTCGGAGTCGCGCCTGGCGCGGTCTTTCCTGCCGCTGATCGCCACTTCCTACCCGCAGCCGGTGCTGCTCAGCCTGCGTCCCCTGATGCAGGAAGCCCGGGAGATGATTCCCCGCATCGATGCCAGCCACCGGGGCTACTACAACCAGTCGATGGATGCCTACATGCGTGTGGCGCACTTCTACAATCTGGTCATCTCTTCCATCGTGGAGAAGTTCTGCGACGACATGATGACCGCCACCAAGGCCGACCACGACACGGACATGCTGCGCATGGTGCAGGATGTCCTGCGTCAATGTCACCAGGCCACCATCCTGGCGGTGACGGCGGCCCCGAGCGCCCCGGCCGCCGAGGAGCCGCCCGGGCCCGGTGCATCGGCCGGCGGCAGCCAGCCCGGCATCCAGGAGCCGGTTCCTCTGACCATCCACCGGCACCTGATTCAGCTTGGGCGTTTCTTCAATCCCAAGCAGTCGCGCGTGGCCATGCCGAAGCTCTTCCTGCATGATCTCCATGTGGCCGAGGACCCGAAGGAGCAGGCCGGCCTCCCGCGTCTGACCCTGAGCCAGGCCACCGGGCGGCTGCGCATGTGGCGCGAGCGCTTCCACGAGGCGGTCCTGCTCCATCGGGCCGCTCGCCGGGACCAGGCCCTGTCCATTCAGATGATGGCCAGCCTGCCGCAAATGATGCCGCTCATGACCGGGCCGAATGTCCACCAGCCGGTGCGCAATTCCCAGCTCACTGGCGGGGTGGTGCCGCTGACGCCGGCGGCCGTGCTGGCCGGCGGGTCGCAATTGAGCACCTCCTCGCTGCACTATGGCCTGGAAGTGCCGGGGCTGGTCATGCATGCGGCCTGTGCCGGGGACCAGCTGGCCCTGACCACCCCGGGGGCGGTGCCGCGCATCCGGCGCATTCTCCACGCATCGCCCTTGGTCCGCCGGGCGGGCAATTACGTCCGCCGGGTGAGCTTCGCCGGGACCGATGGCCGGACCTACCACTACACCGTGCAGCTGACCAACCGGTCGGCGGTGCGCTTCTCCGAGGAGCGCATTCTCACCCTCTTCCGGCTGTTGAATGCCAGCCTCCGGCGGGATGTGTCGGTGGCGGCGCGCTTTGGCGGGTGCGCCGGGGCCGGGGCCGGGGTGGCCGGCATCAGCCCGGCCACGGCCGCCTCGTCCGGGCTCTTCGCCGCGCCGGTCATGGTCTCCCTCAGCCTGTCCATGCGCTTGGTGCAGGAGGACCCGACGGCCCTCTCGCTGGGGGACATCTTCGAGCATTATTCCTCCTCTCGGGCACAGGCAGCCGACGCGGCGGTCATGGCCTACCTGGCCCGGCTCCGGGCCCAGGCACATCTGTTCCGCCTGCCGGGGGCCGCGCAGCCCGGGCGTCTGGATGCCCTGACCCAGATCCTGACCCTGCGATTGGATGCCTTCGAGGACACGGCCCGGCGCTATGCCCCGGCGCATGTCCTTTCCCGGCATGTGGCCCGGCTGTTCAACTCCCCGGCGGATTTGTACACCTTCCGCCGGCGCATGGCCGCCTCCTATGCGGCCACCGTGCTGATGTCCTACTCGTTGGGCATGTCGCCGGAGCGTGATCCGCATCAGCTCCTGCTGTCGGCCTCGACCGGTGCCATGACTCTCGGGGATCTCCAGCTGAACCTCAACCAGCAGACCGTCCTGCTGGAGACCGCCGGCTCGGTGTCGGCGTATGCCAGCTCGCAGCATCTGGCCCAGGCGACGGCCCCGCCGGCCACGCCGAGCACCACCTCGCCCCCGGCATCTCCCTCTCCGGGGGCCGGCGGCGACGCGGGGCTCCTGCCAGGGCTGACCGCGGCGCCGGTGCCCTTCCGCCTGACGCCCAACATCCAGCGTGCTCTCGGGGCCACCCTGCTGGATGGAGTGTTCATCCCGTCGTTGTGGCTGTTGGCTCGCGTGCTGGCCACTCCGGGCACCCGGCTGGCTGACCTGCTGACCATCACCCTGCGCGATGATGTGGCCGTCCTGCTGACCATGATTGTGGACCGGCTGTTTACCCAGCAGAAGCGCCGGGCCGCCGCGGCCAATGCCGGGGACGCGCCCGTCCGCCGGCCGCCGGCTCCCTTCTCGCACATTGACCGGGTCCAGCGGAATGTCGACATCATCGAACGCCGGATCTTGCACCTGGTTGGTGGGTCGGAGGCCGTGGCCACCGGTACCAGCCTGGCCATTGCCCAGCTCGACCCCCCGAGCCTGGGGGCCATGCTTGGTGGCGCCGAGGCCGCCAAGGCGGCCGCCGGGCCGGGGGCCCTGCCTCCAGGCGGCATGCATGCCGAAACCCTTTACCAGCCGATCGTGGACCTGGTATCGGTGGCCACCTCGCCGCAGCAGCTGGCCCAGATGGATCCCACCTGGCACCCGTGGCTGTGAGAGGCTGAGCGCGGGAGCAAGAGGGTGAAAGACCGACAGCGGGGTAATCTGTGTGTGTATGTCGCCCGAGTAGATGTGCTCACGACACACATGCACACACACACACACACGCACGCATGCTTCCAAATGCCCTTGTTTTAGGCTGCTGCTGCCGCCCCCCCCCCCCCCCCTTGTGTCCCTCCTCTGGGCCTTCCCCCTTCTCTTGCCGCACTTGCGGAGGCACATGCGCGCGCGCTGATCCACTCCTGCGCGTGTCCCTGTCTTCATTCCTCCAATATACACCCTACCTGTAGCATGGCCTGTCTTCCAAACCCATGTGTACTTGTTGCCCCCTCCCCCTGCTTTGGTTTCCCAAGGATGCTCCCGTACTTTTTTTTACGCTCCCTTCCCCCTGGGCAAATCACAAGCCATGGCGGCACCTTCCCCATGAAGGTGTTTCACAAGGGCTGCATTTATTTTGTTATCTTTTCTTCATCTTCTTTCTTCGGACAACGGCCTTGTCATCATGTGCTGTGGAGGTCCCCCCGGCCCCCCGCTCGGCCGCGGGCCTGTCCCGCTGTGGTTCGGGGAAAAGGAGAAAGACTCCCACCAGGTGAGATACATCGGGGCAGCGGGCAAGCGAGTGTGGGCCGGGGCCAGGCGGCGGGGAAAGACCGGCGGAAAAGGGAGGTACACCTCTCACTGGAACTGATGCACGGGGAGGTTGTGGAGCTCGCCACTCAGGGCCACCGGGACCGGGGCCACAGCCGGGTTGTTGGGGACCACGCGGTTGAAGCTAATCTTATAGAGAATCCGGAAGGTGGGCCCAGCCTAGAGTGTAGTTGAGGAGGGGTGAGTGTCCACCGGCCAGGTACCCAGGCAGGAGGTCGGAGAGGAATGACAACAGAGAGGAGGGGACCAGAGATGGGACTCATGAATCACGTACTTGACCGTCGGTGGGCTTGTGGAAAAGGATTGTGAAGGGCTGGGAGATGGGAGCACTGCCAGCCGGACCGGCCTGCGAGCTGCTGGAAGGGAGCAGCTCCAGCTTCATGACCTGCGTGGAAGGGGTACCGTGTGCGCGATCACCAGGTGAGCAGGAGAAAAGGGGAAGAAGGTCAATCAGGGGAAAGGGGCGAGGAGAGAAGGAGAGAGAGAGAGAGAGAGAGAG
>NW_009242975.1:1617417-1619997 GCF_000388065.1 Fonticula alba
GAGAGAGAGAGAGAGAGAGAGAGAGAAAAGGGAGGATGCCAGCATCACGCAAATAGCATGCACACACCTTCTGCACGGCCAACATCAGGACAAAGCTCTTGATGGCCGTGCCGGAGGGGTCGGTGTTGTGGATCTTGGCCACAAGCTCCAGCGCCCGGTTCACAGGGATCTCATACTTCTGGGCCTCGGACGCGTCGAGCGCCCGCGACCGGATGGTCGACAGCTCAATGCGGATACCCGAAGCGTCTAGCACGACGGCTGTGTCGAATGAGCAGGAAACCAGCAGGTGAGAAGAAGACAGGGGTGCGGAGCAACGCAAACGACAGCAGCGGGAGGAAGAAGGGGAAGAGGCACAGCAGCCAAGGCGAGCGAGGAAGGGAGGGCACACACCTCCAGCGGGCATCGGGGGAGGCGCAATGGCAGTTGAAGCAGCCGGGGCGCCCGAAACGACCGGGGAGGCCGAAACCGAGCCCATGTCCACCGGGCCGGCGGGGCTGCTGGCCGAGTCCGACATGGAAAGGTTGGCGAAGAGCGAGGAGAAGGAATCGCCTGGGCCCGAGGCCGGCGCCGCCGCCAGGCCGGCATCCAGCAGGTAAGCCGAGGAGCTCTGGGTGCTGGCCACGGAGGAGGGCTCGGCCGAATCGGCCGACGGGGTGCCGAAGCCGGAAAACGGATCGGCAAAGGCCACCGGCGAGGCACCGACAACAGGGGCAGCGGCCGGGGCCGGCAGGGTCAAGTCCAGATCCAGGAGGTTGCCAAGCACCGCCGACGAGGCCGACGGGGTGGAAGCCGCGTGCGGGGCGCCGGCCCCTGGGGGCGAGGACATGTCCAGGCTGTTGGGTCTGGTTAGCGGGGTGCATGGGGTGAGGGGGGCGGGAGAGGGGGGACATCAGGCAGGGGCGCGTACAGATTCGAGACATTGGTGTCTGCCGGCGCGGCGAGGCCGGCCGACGGGCCGAGGAGCGACGATCCCGAGGCCAGGGAGAGAGCCGTCGGGGAGAGGGGCTCGCCGATGATGTAGGCATCGACCGCGCGCAGGGCCGTGTTGATGGTGTCATTCACCTGGAGGTACTGGGCGATGCGCTGCTCGTCGATTTCCTCGTCAGCGGGGGCGTCATTGAGGATGGCCATCAGGCGCTTCTGGGATGCCTTGCAGCGAATGTAGTCTTGCTGTGGGCGGCGCGGCGCGGCGCGGCGAGAGAAGAAACGGACCAGTGAGTGCGATGCGGAGAGGGAGAAAGAAAGAGCAGGGGAGAGAGGGGGGGAGAGAGAGAGGAAGAGAGATAGAGGGGGAAGAGAGAGAGAGAGAGAGAGGGAGAGAGGGAGAGAGAGAGAGAGAGAGAGAGAGAGAGGAAGAGCCGAAACAAAAGGGGGTGGCTGATGTACCTGCATGGGCTCGGTCAGGACACGCGGGGTGTCCTCGGTGTCATTATTGATTGAGTTGGAGATGGCCTGTGCCAGACCGATGGCTGCCGCCTCGATGTCAGCCAGCTGAGAGCGGACCTCCGCCGCGTAGTCCGGCATGGTATCGGGGTCCTGCAAGGAGGGGGGAGAGTCAGTGGGAAGGGGGAAAAGAGAAAGACAACGCGAGGGTGGGGCGCAGGCCGACACGCACATAGCCGACCATGGCCTTCATCAGGTCGTTGGCTTCCTCGATACATTGCTTGGAGTTTTGCTGAAGCAGATATTCCAGCCGCTGAGATGGCGCCGGGAGGAAAAAAGGCAGCGGGGGAGGGAAGGCGAGAATCGGGTTAGAGGACAATGCAGCGACGTCCGGCCGTCTGACACATGGCGGGGAAGGGCGCGTACAGCCGACTGGGCCTCCTGGTCGATGCGACGCAGCTCGGATTCCGAGAGGAAGGACTGCACGCATGGCCAACAAGCAAACGAGGGGACAAGGGGGCACCAGACGGCGAGGCGAAGGGGGAGTCAGAGGCAGGTAGGTGGGGCATGCCGAAGCAACACTCCGGGCATGTATGTATATGTATGCGTGCGCGAGCGCGTATATGCACAAATATGTATATGTGGATGTGTGTCTATGTGGCCGTCGGCACACGCACCATGGACTCCATCAGGGCGCTGAGCTCGGACTGGGGGATCTCCGGGAACTTGAAGCCCTTCGTGCGGAAGAGGGTGTACAGGTGGTTGAGGGGCGCCAGGAACAGACGGTAACGCGCATGCTGGCCAATGGTCTGGTGCCACTTGTACAGGAGTGCGAGGATTTTCTTGTGCACCGGGTTGATCAGGTCCTGTCGTGCGGATGGGCATGACACCGGGACCCGGGGGGGGGGGGGGGAGGACAGCAAAGCACGGGGTTAAAAGAGAGGTGAACAGGCGGCGGCAGAACGGAGCACGGGAAGATGAGCAGCCCCCGTACCTGTGGCTGTTCAGGGAAGGTCTTGATGAGGACGTTGAGGAACTCGCGCGAGCATGCGTGAACCTGGAAAGCCGGGCCGGCCTTGATGAAACAGAGCTCCAGCAGCTGCCGATGCAATGCAAAGCAGGAACACACGCAGAAGGGGCAGGGATGAGGGTCAAAAGTGGGAGGGGCAGGGACGGCGGTGGAGACAAAGAGGGGGG
>NW_009242975.1:1620537-1622366 GCF_000388065.1 Fonticula alba
GGGGGGGGGGGGAGGCGAGTGCCGGGGTCTGGATGGCTTGTGGCCCTTCCCCCTCAAGGTCGCGCGTCCTCAGGGGAGGGGGGCAAAAATAAGCATGCACGGTCAGCCGAGGGGCAAGCGATCGGACAGGCAAGGTCACACATGCGGCGCTAGTGGGAACATGTCTGTCGGGTGGGCGCGGTGTGGGTACACGCACGCGGAGTCGGGGCCATCTAACCTTCCCCTCCCCCCCCCCCTCCCCCAGTACTGGGACGTGCTGCGGAGGTCCCCATGGAAACCGGGCTGGTCCCCGGCCGGCCGGCTGATGCCTGGACAGGACCCCAGAACCGGGGGGGGGGGGGGGAGGCAGAGAACAGCGAATGAAGGCCCCGTGTCATGCGATGCCCCCTCGCGCCTGGCCGCAGACAATGTGGCGGCGCGGTCGGCCCAAGGATGCGAAAATAAACAACCGAGTCTTGGGCCGCGAGAGTGCGGCAGGGCAGCGGGGGGCGGGGGCATGGGGAGCGGGGCCGGGAAAGAGCCGGGTCCAGATTGATGCCAGGAAAAAAAGAAATACTCTTGGCTGGCACGCCGAGGACACCCCCGCTCGTCCGTGCCCTGCGCTCCCGGGGCACACAGTACTCCGGGCCCTGTCGCCAAGCGGCCGGTTGGGCGTATGAACCACTGGCGCCGGCCCACGGCCGCCAACTGGTCACCCATTGTCCAAATCGCCTGCGCCCTCCCCCCATCCAGGCGGCGAGGGGGGAACGGAGAAGAGGGGGTATGCGGGCCGGGCTTACTGGCCCCGCAGTGCCGGGCGCACGGAGAGCCAGGGGGGAGAGGGCAAGAGAGAGAGAGAGAGAGAGAGGGCTGAGAGCGAGGGAGAGAAAGAGGCCAAACGCATCCCACGCCAGGGCAAAAACAACGCCCGCCCCGGTCGCCGATGTCCGGCTGACCTTGGCTGAAAAGATCTCAGATGTGACATCATGTGGTCATGATGTCAGCCGTATAGGAGGGCGTGATCGAACGGCGGGTTTTTCTCGTCTCAATTCTCCGGCCGACAAGTCCGTGTGCTTGTTGCTACCCCGGAAACACCAGAGGGAGCCTGTGCGCGGAATTATCTCCCGGAAGAAGAGGCCCGCATAACGACAGAGTAAGACACGCCGAGAGAGAGAGAGAGAGAGAGAGAGAGAGAGAGAGCTGTGGAAGCAAGACAAGGAGCAGCGTCATGCTGCCAGGTCCCTCCCCCGCAAGAGGTTAGAACGGTGGGCGACCATCTGCGCTGAAAAGCTGGGCCGAACCCCGCTCTTGCCAGGGAACTCGCAGAGATGCCTGGACAACCAGACCACGTTGTTGGCGTGCCTTCTTGGCTGGATTATCTGTGGGGCCTCGGTGGTGGCGGCTCCGACGGTGTGCCGGTGCCCCCACACACAATGCGCACATTAGGCAAGAGAGAGAGAGAGAGAGAGAGAGATGGGGCACCACGGTCGCTGCATGCATACGAATCGACATGAGTACACACATAGACACACTCCCACAGGCAGGGCCAAACATGTTCGGCCCGCGACCGGGCTGCTTTTCTCGCACCGGGCGCCAGGGCTTTGTTGGGGACATCGTCGGTAACCATTCCCGCCCATCGGCTGAGGCGGCGGCGGCGGCGATGGAGCCAAGCAGCACAACACGCACAATCACCGGGGGGGGGGGGGGGGACATCTTCCATCATTGTCGAAGCACGGCACACTTCGCGACCACGGCCTGGGCGGCGTGTGGAAAAGCCCCGCCCTTGCCCCGCTCGGGCAGCGCCTCATGCGGAGGAGAGGAAGCCCCCGCCACTATGCCGTCCTCCCCCC
>NW_009242975.1:1622946-1629815 GCF_000388065.1 Fonticula alba
GTCCCGCCCCGTCCCGCCCCGTCCCGCCCTACCTCCGAATGCCGGTCGCGTTGCTGGCGAGCATCGGTGCGACTCTGGTTGGTCTGCTTGTCCAGAACCGAGCACCATGTGTACTCTTCTGCGATATGGGCTCCCGCTTGGCCCGCCTTGCAGACCGCCGGCTACCCGCCATCGGGCCAGCTGGCAAACTGGACACAACAACGGCAAACACCGGAGACAGGCCCTGCTGGTGTTATCAGCACGTCGCGCGACGCGGCGGGCCCGGACCGGGCGGGGGAATACGAGCCCCGCCTTCATTCCGGCGGGCGGGAGCGCGCCACGGGGGTCGTCAACACACACACACACCCACACAACCACACACACACACACACACACACACACAGACACACAGACACACGCGCGCGCACACATCCGCATGCACAAGCCGGCGCGCACGGCATGCGTCCCACCAATTGTGGCTGGGGAACGGCCTCCCTCCGCCCGGAGGATCTCCGACCCCCTTGTTCTCCCTGCGGCTGTTCCGGGGCGCATCGGGTGGGCGGGCGGAAGGGGGGGGAGGCCGACCGGGTTTTGGAGCACCCCACACTTCTCCCTTCTCAGTCTCAACGTCCTTGAGCCCACCGCGCCCCGCGCCGCCGCCGCCGCCGCCGTAGCCCCTCTTTTCGGATACCGGCCACAACAATCCGTCGCCTCCGGGCGCGGAGAACATCATAGTGCCTCCTCCCTCCTCCCTCTTCCACATACACACGCAATCACGCACGCGCGCAAGCACGCACGCACGCACGCACACGCACCCACCCACCCACCCATCCCTGCCTCTCTCCCGTCCCGTTTCTCCTCCCACTCGTACACCCTCTGTGCACAGCATACGGCCGATTGCTCTGCTCAACTCCCTGGAGGCACTGTCCGCTGAGGTCCGGTCATACTCGCGCGGGCTGGCCCTCTTCCCTCTGCCCTCCGCCTCCCCCTCCCTCTCCTCCTCCTCCCCCCTCTGATGCTACACACTCACACTAGCCGCCATTCTCGCTGCTTGCCTGCCCGGGGGCCCATCGGCCGGCCACATTCTCCCGCCCTAGACCTGATATGGAGTGACCGAGAGTCGATCGCTGGCCCCTCTCGACCCCCCCTGCCCGCATCATATTTACATACATACATAGCCAAGTATATACATCTCCGCACGGCGCCCTTCCTCGCCGAGTCCCGCGTACGGCGGCTTCGATTTGCTCCGCGCTCCGCCTGGAGAATGTGACCCCCACTCACTCCATCCCCCTGTCCCTCCCATCACACACACACACACACACACACACACACCTCCTAGCCCCCGCGAGCCCTGACACAGGCTCCCTCTTGCTCTCGCTTTTGCCGCACGCGCGATCCCGCCCCTCGACATCCACCACATCCACAACGCGCGCGCGCGCGTGCGCATCCACATACATACGCATATTCCCGCCACCTGCTGGCCACAAGTCCCAGCCTGTCCCGGCCTGTGCATTGGAACCCGGCACACCCCTTCTGCCTCCTCCTCCTCCTCCTCCTCCCTTCCCCGACCCGCATCCCAGGTAGCTGGCTGGCACTTCCGATTCTCGTGGCACAGGCGCCTGCTCGACCGACTCTCCTGGCCATTGCCACCACTGCCCCGACCGCCGCTGCCCCCACCAGCGCCCCTGCCTCGGTCAGTTCCTCCCCCCTCCCCCCACCCTCGCACCTTGCCTCGCCCACTTGACGGTGGCCACCCAACACCAGTACCCCGGCAGCATGTCCGAGCGGCCTGCCCGCCGACGTGTCGACAGCCCCAATCGCCGGCCCAAGCAATCATGGGAACGCGATGCCATTCCCGACCCGGACTCCGGTGAGCCGGGCTGCTCCAGCACCACCATCCTCCTGGCGTGGCTCATGACCCCGGGCAATTATGCCCGCTGGCGCGGGGTGGCCCTGGTCGATCCGAACCCCAACCCCACCCTGGAGCAGGTGATGCTCCCGCAAATCATCGACACCGCCAGCCACCCGCCGCCCCAGCCGCCGGAAACCAAGAAGGCCATGATCCGCGAAATCATCGAGGCCCTGCGCCGTGTGGGCATCACCAACCGCAGTGATGCCGATGTCCGGGCCAAGATCATCGACTTGATGCGGGCGTACAATCGGGCCGCGCCGGATTTCGAGTCGGCCTTCGCTCGGATTTCCTCCGGCAGCATCGAGCTGGACCCGGCCTTCGGGCCGAATACCGACCACTCGCGCGAGGCCTCCCTCAAGCATGCCCTGGCCTTGGCTCGCAAGACCTGCCGGTCCTTCGAGCTGGTGTTCCCGGTCTTTGCGCCGGTTGAGCGCCGGTCGAATGCCGTGGCCGCGGCCCGGCGGGCCGGCGCGTCGCCCACCGCCGCCGCCGCCGCCGCCACCGCCGTCGGCTCCGACCGGCCCACCGCCGCCGAGGACTACGTCCGCAAGGCGGCCATGACCCGGGCCCTGACCATCAGCGCCTACACCAAGAGCCCGGACCCCATCGAGGCCGGGTGCATCGACCAGCGTGCCCTGACCGTGGTTGCCCAGGTGGTCAATGACTATCGCCACCTCCGGCCAAGTGCCATGGGGCCGACGGTGGTGCCGAGCTTCAGTCCCGGCTACACCCCGCCCCCGGCCGAGTATGGCCATCAGGCGGACGATGGGGCCAATGCGGCGGCGGCCGCGGCTGCCGCTGCCGCTGCCGCTGTGGCCGCCGCCGCCGGTGGTGGCGGCCCCCATCCGCCTCCCAGCGAGGATCCCTACGCCGACCCGGGCTACGACCATGATGACCATGCGCCTGGGGTTGGGGCTTCGGGACCGCAGCCGCCGCCGCCCCCGCCGCCGCAGGGCCCGCCGCCCCCCTCCCAGCAAGGCCCCCCGCCGATGGCGCCGCCCCCGCCGCCGCCCTCATCGCTGGTCCACCCGGCCGGTGGGCCGCCCCCGCCGCCGATGCACACCTTCACCGGGCACTTCAGCCAGCCGGGTCTCCTGGGCGCCGACCTCCATGGGACCCCTTCGGGCTTGGGCATGCCCGGACGCGGGGGCGGGCCCAATCTCCTTGGGGCGGCCGGGGCGGCCGCCGCGGCTGCCGCCGCCGCCGCCGCGGTTGCCGTCTCCGGCGGACCGCCGCCCCATTTGCCCGGCGGATTGGCCGGCGACCCGCCCTTCGCCGCGGGGCTGTACCCGGGTCTGCTGCCGGGGGCCGGGGCCACGGGCTTCCCCCCGCCCCCGCCACCGGGCGTCGGCGTCGGCGGGGGGGCTCACCCGGGCCAGGCCTTCCTGCACCCGCAACAGGGCCCGCACCCCCAGCAGGGGCCGCCTCCGCACCCCTCACAGCAGGGCCCCCCCCAGCAGGGCCCGCCCCCGCCACACCCGCCGCCCCCGCACCCGGCCCATGGGCCGCCCCCGCATCCGGGACATGGGCCGCCTCCGCATCCGGCCCACCCGGCCCACCCGGCCCATCCGGCCCACCCGCCACCCCCGCACCCGCCCCCGCATCAGGCCTTCCAATCGGTGAACATGGCCCGGTCTTTGCCGGAGCTGATGCAGCTGCTGGTGGACACGCACGGCCTGCCGCCGGCCGAGGCCGCGCGCCTGGCTCTGGCCGAACGCGCCCTCGATCAGACTCGCACCACTTTGGCCCTGCTTGGGGCCCGGACTCAGGCAGCCCTGAGCCTCATGCAAGCCGGGCTTGGGGAACAGGCCATCGCGGCCATCCTCCAGGTGGATGCCCCGCCAACCGGCGACCCGCTTGGCTCGCTGCTTGGGCACCCGCCGCCGCCGCCGCTGCCGGGCGCCGGGAACCCCCCGCCCGGGTCACCCCCGCACCCGGGCTATGGACATCCGCCGCCCCCGCCGATGGCCGGTACGTCTGATGCCTGACACATGCGCGCCTGGGCCCCATGTGATGTTGGCCTGCCTGCGCTGCTCCCCAAGGCCCAGGGGGGAGGGGGGGGTCTTGCCCGCCGTGTATCCTCTGCCTGCCAGTTCCTTGCCCATGCTCACCCTGGAGATCCGCCCAATGCTCCCCCTCGCGCGCACCCCCGGATGTGTAGGTCCTCCGGGGACACACTTCTACCCGGGCGCTGGGGCTGGCGTCCCGCCGCCCCCGCCGCCGGGTGTTGTTGGCCCGCCGCCCCCGCCGCCGCCGGGGCCCCATTCCTCGATAGCGCCCCCGCCGCCGCCGGGGCCTGGCGGCCCGCCGCCCCACTCGGTGGTGGTTCCCTCGCCCCGGTCGCCGCCCATGAGCCACCCCCTGGTGGCTGGGTCCTCCTCGCCCGGTGGCCTCCCGCCGCCGCCCCGGTCACCACACATGCCCCCCTCGGCGCACCACTCGCCGGCCATGCACTCGGTGCCCGGCTCGTCGTCCTCGTCGTCCGGGGCCGCCGGCGCCGGGAGTCCGGCCCTCAGCCCGGCCGAGCACCGGCCTCACCCGGGGCACGGCGGCGAGCCGCATCCCAAGCGCGGTCGCTTTGCCCTCGGGGATATGACCTCCGCGTCTCCCTCCTCCCCGACGGTCAGCACCTCGGAAGACCGTTTGGACCAAACGGTCGGCGGTGGCCCCGGGGTCAATGGCGCCGTGCCGCCTGGCGTCGATGCCCTGGGCATGGCTTGACACCGGTGGACACGCCTGCCCCCTCCCACACCGGTCGCCCCTGCGCGCGAACGATCGGGCAAAGGAGGAGCAAAGGCAGGAAAAGGGAACGAAAAGCAAGTGGCACCGCTGCCTGGCCGGCCTGCTGCCCTCTGTCTACTCCCCTGCCGTCTTCCTTCTGCTCGCGCCTCCTCCGCCGTGCCTCTCTTTCTTCCCCTCCGGAGGTTGCCGACACTTGCGCACCGCTGGCCCGGTGCGCTGTCATGGTCGTTCATGTGCTCCGGCCCCCCTCCCCTGCGTCCCTCCTCTTTCCTCGCCGGCCATCACCACCCGCCGATGGCTGTCCTTGTCCTTGAATACATCTCCTTTCCCGCCACTGCGCGTGAGTGAGCGAGTGTGTGTGTGTGTGTGTGTCTTTACACCAACGCCCGTATTTTTGTATCCATATTTGCGTCCGAGGATGTCAGATCATAAACCCCCCCCCTTCCGTTCCACTCCTCACACGGTGCCGTCTCGATGGCGTCGAGATTCCCACTCAGACGTGTCCCCCCCCCCCCCCCCAGCAGCTCCCCTACGGTGCTCACCATTCCACGGGCATGGGGAGATGTCCAATCTGAAGGGATGCCCTTTGATCACCGGCCCCGCTGAGCTTCCCAAGAGCCAGGCCAATGCCCCGACAGTGCGCGTGCTTCGCCCTTCCAGGTGCGACCCCACCAGGGTGGGGGCGGGGCGGGGCAGGGGGGTGAGAGGAAGGGCGACAAAAACAGCGAGCAGAGCTGCTGTTGAGTTGGGGCTTTTTTTTTTGGTGACATTGACACGGAGGGGCCAGGAGCACCGCGCAAACACGGGGGAAATCCCCCGAGCGCGTCGGGCGCTACTGAACCGACCCCACACGAGCAGTGTGTTTTTATTTGTTTTCTTTTTTCTCGCTCCGGGAGCCATCCAAGGGAGGCCTCATCCGAGCGGGGTTTGGGAGGGGGGGGGGAGGGAGGGAGGAAGAGATGGCAGATCACAGCACCGAGCATGTAAGCGGAGGACAGGATCTGGAAAGGCCTGGCAGTCCTTCGGGACAGCAGGCACCCGGAGCGCCATGCAGCGCGGGTGCCAATCAGAAACCATCAGACATGGACGCTGCTTGGAAGGCAGCCAGGGTGGACAGGCGCCAGTTGGATCCGGAAGCCGCCCCACCGGAGGCCGGGCGGCTGCCCTCTCCAAGCTCCAGGACGTGCGAGTGGAAGGGCACCAACGTGCGATTGTGCACCACACTGATGATGGTGCCGCTTGGGCCGGCGTGGTGGGCACTACGCAGCTGCGGGTCGGCCGCGGCGCCATAACCCCCCTCCGGGAGGGTGGCGCCCTTGCCATCCAGCGGCCCAGGAGAATGGGGAGTGCCGCCGACAGACCCCCCATACACCCGGAAGAGCTCCTCGTACAGCTTGGCCGAGGAGTGGCGATCCAGCGAGCTTGTTGCCTCGTCCAAAAGCACCAGACGCGGCTTGTGGAAGAGAACTCGAGCAAAGGCCAGCTTCTGCCGCTCGCCCGGGGACAGACGCTGCGAGAAGGACGCCGTCAGGGTGGCCGGCGCAGTACGGCCCGCCGAGGTCGTGGCTGCACCTGGTGTCGGGGCTGCCTTGATTGTCAGCGACCAAGGCACCTTGGCTCCGGTATCGCAGGCCAACGTGCGCTCCGACCCGGAGCGCTGGAGCAGGTATGACAGACCCACACGCTCCAGCAGGTCGACCAGCTGGTGATCTGAGGAGGGTGGGAGCGCATCGGAGAGAAGGAGCCAAAAGGAGGTTAGATGGAAAATGGGGCAAAGGGCACAGGGGAAGAGGGGAGAAGGAGAAGAGGGAAAGGAAGAATACGGCCGCGGGTGTGTGAAAATGGATCGGAGAAAGGGAAGCAGCGAGGAGGGGAGCGATGACATGGGGGGGGGGGGGGGGGGGGGCCCCCCGCGGGGGGAGGGGAGAATACACGCACCATGGACTTGGCCACGAGACTGAAACGAAGAACCGCATCGGCATCGGCATACGCATCCTCGTCGGCACCCCGCGGGTGACTGAGGGACGCTGGCAGAACTGCCGTCAGGTTGTCGATGTACACATATCGAGAGGGAGCTATCGGGGAGGGGAGCCTCGCCACCAACCGGGGCGGGAGGGGGCTGTTAGAGCGCGGAGCAGCCGCCAGATGCACGGGCCATGTATGCTAAAAAGGAAAGAGAGAAGGGGAGGGCATAGATCGAGCTGGGGGGCAAGTCGGCGCGACGGCGCACCAGGAG
>NW_009242975.1:1629860-1633036 GCF_000388065.1 Fonticula alba
GTCGATGTACACATATCGAGAGGGAGCTATCGGGGGGGGGGGGGGGGCCACGCACCAGGGAGGATGCCCGGATATTGGATTGGGCTGAGAGGATAGACAATTTGCGCGCGCAGATCGCCAACCACCTGGACCGGCTCCTGGGGCAGGAAGAGGACATTCACGTGTGGAGGAGCCCCGGCATCCTGGGCCGCCGACAGGGGGGTGACTTCGGTGGGTGGCTCGGTCGTCGGGGACACCTGGCCCCGCTGCGTGGCCTTCAGGCGGTGCTGCTTGCGCAGCGAGCAGGTCTCCAGTTCGGGCACTTGGATTTCACCTAAGCCCGCCCAGTGGCACGCGCGAAGCGAGAGGAGGGCAATTAGTGCGAAGGCGCAGAAGGAGGAAAGGCAGTCGGATGACTGCGCTGCGCTGTGATACTTTTCGGGGCCATGCCGCGCGTACCATGGTCCGGCTGCCAAAGTCCAACCGCCGCACGCAGCAGAGACGACTTGCCGGAGCCCGGAGGACCGACAATCGCCAGGTGCTTGCCGCGGGTCAGCTCCACATTGAGGGCCGAGAAGAGAGGCGGATTCTTGGCCGGCGTGGTGTCCAGACAGTTGCCATGGGCGGCACCCGCGCCGGTGGCCGTGGCCGCTGCCGCCGCCACTGCCGCGTGGTTGATTGGCGGGCTGAGTGAAACCTCTCGAGCGGCGAAAACAACATCGCTGCCGATCTCCGCGTGGCTGCTTGACATGGAGGTGTGGTCGCTTTTCGGGGAGGGGAAAGGAAGACTCTGGGGTTAGAACCAGGAAGAAAAGAGCAAGAGAAGGAAGGGAGAAGCAAAGCAGGCAGGAGGCGGGGCGCCTTCGCCCGAGGGAGACCAGGAAGAAATACCTAAAGTTGACGCTGTGTTCGTCGGCCGGCGGATAGAAGCTGCTCTGGTGGGCATCGGCAATCGGGGCATACTGCCGGTCGGCACTGGCGAGCGACTCGTCGGAGGAGCTATCACACGTGAGGGACCCGCTCATGGCGGAGCACTTGCCACCAGTGGCAGATGCCTCCTCGGTGGCGGCTCCCTTCTCCAGTTCGGCGAGGCTGTCGATGAGCTCTGCAAGCCGGCGAAGGGAACGAAATAGTCAGCGGGCCATGTGGCCACAAAGGAAGGAAGACAAAGGGCAGCCCCCGCTCTCCATGGAGGAGGGGAAGGGGGGGGGGGGGGGGGGGGGGAAGACACGCACCCTCCACACGATGGGCATACCCGCCGAGGGCGGCGAAGCTGTCAGTCAGAGCCAACAGCTCTGTCAGGTTGAAGATCAGATACATGTTGATGAAGGAGCTCTGACTGATCAGGGCCGACAGCGCATCCGGGTCCAGGTCGTCATACATGGACGTGGTGAAGAGCGGAATGCCGATGACAATGTAGCTCACGATCGAGCCCAAGTAGGACACCGTGTTCTTCGAGAGGTTGACGATGGAACGCCGCTGTGCCAGGCGCACCAGCAGGAAGATCAGGTTGTTCAGGGCCCGATCCACGAGCTCGCTTTCGTAGTCGATGCCAGCCGCAAGGCAGATCGACTCGGAGTAGCTGCGCAGGCGCACGTGCAGGTATCTGCAATCCGGTGAAGGGGACATTGGAGAGGCATGCGGTAGAAGATTAGGCAGGAGGGGAGAGAGAGAGAGGGGGGGGGGGGGAAGAGGGAAAAAAAGAGAAAGGCAAAGGCGGTCGGTCAGATGAATGCGATGCTGGAGACGCATGTGGCCAAAAGGCCGCAAAGGACGATGCACATGTGCGAGTATATGCGCACCGGAAGTCACCCTCACGGCGCTCCTGCTCGTAGAACATGGGAACCAAGATGCCGGCGATGACTTTGTTCACCACAGCCGAGATGAGGAAGAACAGGAAGATGAGGAGCTTGGGAGAGGGAAAGAAAGCAGGAGGATGTCAATATTCCAAGAGACCCCGGCGCAGGGGGAGTGGCGAGAAGGGGTGTGGAAGAGAGAGAGAGAGAGAGAGAGAAAGAAAGAAAGAGAGATGGGAGGGAAAGAGAGGTGAGAGGGGAAAGGAAATTAACCGTCCACAGACACGTACCAGCCCATAGTAGCCAGTGATGACCGCCGATTGGTAGGTGTAATAGCCGACGAGCACCGGCCAGATGACTACCTTCGAGAGGACCTCGCCGGTTTGCTCGCAAAACTGCTGGACATCAGTGGTGATGCGCTGATCGCTGCGATGAAAGAGATGATGGGGCGTCATGTCAGTTGGTCTGAGTCATAAAAGCGGTGGCAGGATGCCACGCAAAAAAAAAAAAGGGGGGCGAGAGGGACTCAAAGCGCCGGATCGCGCCTCAGCACGTACGGATTGTCGATGGCGGTCTTTTGCAGGATGCCAAAGATGTTGTGGGCACGGAAGTAGCGCTCATGCAGGTAGCGAGTCAGCCGCCGGCGCATGTGCACCACCAGCATGTCGCGCAGCAGGGACGACACGGTCATGGTCTGGCAAAGGGAAGACCCGAAGGCGCAGAGCGGGTGTCAGTCAACCGGCCAACCGTCAGGCGAGGAACACCCCGTTGCAGGGGATGATACCAAGGAGCCCGGCCATTGACACCCCGAGGGAGGGCGAGGAGGAAGGACGTACCACAGCAACCAGCATCACCTTCACCAAGCCACTGACCGTGGCATGGAGGAACATGTCCAAATCACGCCCGACGAGGGACATGTACATGGTGCTTGGCACCATACCCACAAAGTAGACAAACACCTGGGGAATGCATTTCCGAATGTGAGAGACTCAGCATGCGTTTGGGGATGGACGAAGCGGGGCCAGCAAAAGCCGCGGAAAGGGAGGGAAAGAGGGGGGGAGGGGGGGGGGGCACATGAGTGCGCGCAAATGCCCGAGAAGACGTACCTGCTCCAGCAGAGCGGTCATGATGGCCACCAGGTAGAAGCCGAGGGCCCAGTTGTCGTCGGTCCGGCTCATGCCGATACCAATGAGACGGAACATCACCTTCAGCGTGGCCAGGTTGAAGGAGCGCTTGGGCTCGGCCGGACTGGCGGCCGGCGCGGCACCGGACTCCGGGCCGGCACCGTCTTTGCTGACGAGCGCCTGATCGGCGGGATAGTAGGCGAGCAGTGAAGACCCAGCATGGTCATCGTCTGACGCCACCGCCTGGTAGCTGACGCCGCTTGTGTGCGTCATCTGC
>NW_009242975.1:1633099-1635097 GCF_000388065.1 Fonticula alba
GGGGGGGGAGGTGGTGGTGGGGACAGCAACAAGAGGTGGCCAAGGGCTAGAGCTCTCGAAGGGAGGGCCAACAATCACAGACGGGGACGGAACAGGACGCCGGTTGAAAAATAAAAGCACGAAGGACCAACACGTCCAGGCGTCTCGCCAGCAGCACGTGGGGGAGAGGGGGGGGGCCGAGGAAAGGCAGCCGCGCGCACCTCAAGACGCTACAAGCAGCCACGGTAGCACACTCTCAGCGTGGTCGGGTCCATTAAGAGGACCACAGACCCCGCCGCAGCCGAACTGCCCACCGGTCGGCATAACAAACGAAACAGACACCGTGGACGCACACCCAGCCCAGCCCGGCGGCGGCCGGGGCGGAGATCTTCCCCCACGAACTTTAAGCAGTGACCTCCTCCGGAAGGGGATGGCGGGGGCGAACCAACAGGCCACCACCACCCAGCAGGGCACACACGCAGAGCTGGGTTTCGTGCACACGCGGCACGGGCTACCCCCCAACCACCGCCCTGTGGGGGCCATCCAGGATGTACACGCGTGTTCGCTCTAGCCCGCATCCTGGCCCCCGCGCCCCCCCGCCCCCGGCGACGGCTTGCTGTCCCGGGCGCAGACCGGGAGACGCGCCTGCAGCATCCCCCCCCCCCCCCGGCCCACCTCGTTCGTATGGACGCCTGGGTACTTGCGTGCCAGTAAGTCCAGCCGGGCGCTCCAGCGTCGGCCCCCCAATGAGGGGCACCCCGGGCGTGAAAAGCATCGCTTCGTCCTAAATTCGACGAGCCCAGATAACCCGCCCCGCGGGAGGACGTGATCTGCACACCGGTTCTGTCCAGTCAGATCGGTCCGGACCAGCCGGCGTCTCCCCACGCCCAGTGCACCCCCGGCCTGGCGCTCTCCTCCTTCCGAGCGCGGTGTCCACTCTATCCCAAAGGCCCCGCTCCTTGCCCCGCCCCGCCCCGCCAGCTCCCTGCCCTTGTCCTTGCCCTGGGGCGCGGCTTTGCTCTTCACGAGAAAAAACGGACGAAGACACTTCGCTCTCCCTCCCCTCCTCTCCTCTCCCCTCCTTATCTGCCTCTCTGCCTCTCTCTGCGCCGCTATCAAGCTATCTATCTCTAGGGTACATTTGGACATGCAACCGTGTGCGTGGAAAAAAAAACAAGGACAACGGACACGGCACGTGCATACAGGAGTGAGCAAGCTGCCCAGCCACACTAATCCGCCTGCTTGGCAGCGCTCGGGGTGGTCCAGACATCGGAAACGACTTTCCGCTGGCGGAAGCGCGACTTCATATCGGCGAAGGAAAGCTTGGCCGCCGGGGCGGCGCTTGCTGAGCCGCCATCTTTGCTGGCAGCCGCCTGTGCCGCGCGCTCCTTGGCCCGCGCGCGGTCCACATTCTTCAGGTAGTGATCCACCTGGCGCTTGGCCTGACTCATCTCGGCCTGGAGCTGGCGCTCCCGAGCAGCCTTCTCATAGGCTATCGTGGGCGAGGGAAAAGTGGAAAGCAGCGCGAAGATGTCAGAGAGAGAGGAGAGAGAGAGAGAGAAAAAGAAACGAAATGTGCCTGGGAGGCGCATGCCAAGCCAGGAAATATGGTGACGAAGATGCGAAGGACAAGAGCCACCGAGAAGGGGAGCGGCGGGGGGCGGGCGGCAGAGGGCAAACATACCAAGCTGCTCGGTGAGGTGGTGCCACTTGAACTTGGGCAGGTACTTGATGTTCCAGATGTCAGCATAGAACTTGCTGCGCTTGTTGCCGCCGATCTGGTTGTTGTTGAGAAGGTCAGCCGCGAAGCGGGCCCGGGACTTATCCAGGAACTCGACCCAGCCCTCGCTGTAGTTGATTCGGCGGTTGCCGCCGGCACGCGCACGGCGCTTGCGGATGCGCTCATCTGCCAGAGAGGGGTGAGGAAAGAAGAGGTCAATGCAAAGATCCCCTCAGAGGGTGGAGGAGTCAAGGAGGGGCGAGGCTGTAGCAACATAGAGAGAGAGAGAGAGAAAGAGA
>NW_009242975.1:1635502-1640499 GCF_000388065.1 Fonticula alba
AGAGAGAGAGAGAGAGAGAGAGAGAGAGAGAGAGAGAGAGAGCGCGCGTACCCTCAGGCTTGAGGAAAATTCGCCCGATCTTCCCGTGGTGTGACAGGAGACTCTTGAGCGCGTGCGGGCGCATGAACGGCGGGATGCGACTCAGATAGACGACACCGGTCTTTTCAAGGTCGGCCTTAAAGGCCGAGAGGGCGGCCGGAGTCAGGGGGCGCAGATCGATCGAGGAGTCAATTTCATCATCCCCATCGTCCTCGTCATCCTCATCGTCCTCGTCGCCCTCATCGTCGTCCTCGTCGTCCTCGTCGCCCTCATCGTCTTCATCATCATCGTCCCCAGTATCGTCGTCCTCGTTGCTCCCGTCATCCTCATCGCTGCTGTCAGCGTCGAGGTCATCCTCAGCACCACTGGCATCCTCGTCAGCCTCATCGTCAGTGTCAACGGGCGATTCGAGGTCGTCCTCCTCATTGGCATCGGAGGCCTCCTCCTCGCTGAACACCCGGGCAAAACGGGGATCCTGGGTCGCGGCACTGGACAACTTGGCCCGCTTGCCGACCGGGGCCGCTTCAGTGGAAATTGACTTCCGCTTGGTCGCCGGGGTGAGAGATCCCTTCATGTTTGACTGGCAGGAGAAAGAAAGAAAGGGCTGCAAGAGAGAGAGAGAGAGAGAGGGAGAGAGGGAGGGAGAGAGAAGGAGAAGGAAAAGAGAAAGGAAAGGCAGATGGCGTGGTGGGGGGAGGTGGTGGAGGTGGTGGTGCAGGTTTTCATTGTGTATTTGTCACTGCAGTGCCCCCCCTCTTGCGAATCCATCCCCATCGGCCCTGGCTGCCTGCGAGGAACAGGGCATCAGACGGGGACACGCAGAGGAACAACGCAGCCTCCCCCCCCCCCCGCCACAGCAGAAGAAAACCAATCGCGCTCGAACACCGACCATGCGAGTATATGGTCATGTGATCACACGAATCGATCATTGCACGAGGGCCTCGACAAGGGAGCCAGCAGGCGAGGGGGAAAGAGACAAGGGGGAAAGAGACAAGGGGGAAAGAGACAAGGGGGAAGAGGCATCTTCTTTATTCCATGCACCTGTGTCGCACACTGCTGGACATTCCATGATGTTTGCTTTATACATGGCTGCACTCTCTCCCGTCGCCCGGGGGCAAAAAAAGCGAGGACAAAGGGAGGGAGCGAGGGAGGGGGGAAGGAGGAGAGCACAGGCTAGGTGTCAGCCTTCCCGTGAGGAGAGGGGCAGACTGCATGGTGGACCCGCGCGCGAACCCCCTTTCATGATGTGATGGGCCCGCCCGCTGGGGACCAGGAAACAACATCGAGACAACACAAGCATGGAGCCAATATTGACATGCGAAAAGAGCAGGATATATGGAAGGAGAGAAGGGGAGAGAGAGAGGAGAGACAGGGGAGGAAACTGGAAGAGGCGTGAGGTGGGGGATGTGTGCGAGTGCATGCTCGCAGACATCTGCGCCACGAGGAGAGGGAAGCAAGGGCAAGGAGGAAGCAAGATAATAAGTAGAAAACCTCTAACGGGCGGGCCCATAGTGGGACACACACACACACACACACACACGCGCGCGCGCGCGCGCACACACACGTGCGCAAACTCTCGCCTTTTACTGCGACTTGCAGAAGACACGAGTCCGGCACTCGAGCTTGACCCAGCGCACGGTGAACAAGGTCACCGCCAACAGCTCGAACCACAGCCCCATCGGCGAGAGGAGGGCCGTCTCAACACGCAGCCAGCCACCCAGCAGGATGAGCATCAGCACCGTGAAGAACACCGACATGGAGATGAGGGTGATGGCCGGGCCAAGGCTGCGGGCACCGCGACCACGCTGGCGCCGGCGCATCTCAGCCTCGATGCGCACAATGGCCGCGAAGGCTGGCGCATAGATGCAAATGCCAATCAGCAGGACAATGGCCAGCATCTCCGGGGCCGGAGCATACCCGAAGGGGGTGGCCGCGCCCCAGGAAAAGGCCACAGCCCACGGGTGCTCGAAGCCGGCCAGCGGCCCGGCCAATACCGGACCCACCCCCAGGCACACCAGCGACCCGGACAGGAAGGTAAAGGCCACCGGAGAGAGACGCCCCACGCGGATCAAATGCGCCTTCCAGGCCAGCAGTACCAGCTTCCAGAAGGGAACCTCCTCGCTGGCAGACGGCCGATGCCGAGGCGCCTCCGGGGTCAGGCCGCTGGCTCCGCCACCGACCGCCGCCACCAGGGCCACGGTTTCGCCGGCATCCCCGCCCGGAGACCCGGGCGAGCCGGGCGCACTGCTGCTGCTGCTGCTGCTGCTGCTGCCACCGGTCGCCGGCATGACCAGCATCACACCGGTCTTGGTGTCGGAGAACTCGTCCTCCGGATCCGACAGGACGATCCGGGACTCGGCCGACCCGCCGCTGCCGCCAGTGGCGCCCGGCTCGCTGGCACTCCCGCCGGAAGAGGTGTGGCTGCCGCGACGCCGGCCGGTGACCGGCGGGAAGGCAAAGTGCATGAACAGCCCACCCGTCAACAGGGCAATGAAGTACGTGAAGAAGACCACATCCAGGCTGAGGAAGAACTTGGCCAGATGCATGCGCTGCAGGGCCGTCATCAGCAAGGACCCCGGGGCCTGGCGCTGGTGGCCCAGATGCATCGGGACCGTCACCTCCACCGGGTCCAGCGTGGTCAGGGGATGCCGCGCGGAGCCAGGCGCGCCGGTGAAAGCCGCCTGCACGCGGAAGGTCACCTGGTGCGTCTTGCCGTCGAGGTACCGCTCCGGGTTCCAGGTACAGGTGTGTAGCGGATGGCCGGCCGTCACACGGCGCAGGTTGCCCACTTGCACTCCGTCAATCAGGACCTGCCCCAGGGTCAGCTGGTGGTCATTGGGCAGCCAAATGAGCACGCGCATCAGTCCATCGGGCCGGATCTGCAGGCCGAGCGGCTCGCGCGATGTCAGCAGCCGCGAGTCCTTCGGCGTGGTGGGCAGCACCAGGGGGAAGGTGGCCGGGCCGAGGGTCGTGTCGATGAAGCTGAACAGGTCGTGATCCATGGCCAGCATGCGGAAGGTCCGATGCGTGCGCATGTCCTCCAGCTCCAGCTCCAGGTGCGCGTCGTCCAGGTTCGGCGGCGCGGTGTACATGTCCGCCTGGTGCAGATGCCCGCACAGGTAGGCGATCGATCCGCGTGACAGGGCCTGCCAGGGCAGGTGAATACTGGACACCGACCGGGGGTGATGGCCAAAGAGGACCGTGTGATTGGACTGTGGGGGGAGGGGAGGCAGGAGGAGAAGCGGTGAGTGAGGCTTGTATAGCAGCAGCAGCAGCAGCAGCAGCAGTGGCCTGGGGGAGAGGCGAGTCGGGCGGGAAGGGAAAGAAGATGACAAAAAAAACAAACGCACGCCCGGGCGAGACACCATGTCAATCAGGCCGGACACATCGGGGCCCGGCGCCAGAGCGGCAAAGAAAGAGAACGGGGCGTTCATGCCCTGCAGGCCGGAGGTGCTGTCGAAACCAACGAAGCGGTACTGGCCATAGGGCTAGAAGGGGGAGGGGGGGGGGGGGGGGGTCAGACCGCGCATGAGGGCAGAGGCATTGCAGAGTCGGAAGAGGGAGCGGGCGCGGACGCGGGTGCGGGCGCGGACGCGGGCAGGGGGACCAATGCAGTGCGCGCGTACCTTCACCACCTCTACCTGGTAGTAAGTGCTGTCCTCGTCGCCACGCGCACCATACTGAACAAAGAGATCGCGCTCAGTGCCCGGTGGGGCGGTGTACGAGTCATGGTTGCCGCGGATGTCCAGCCAGAAGTTCGGGTCCTGCAGGACATTGAACTCCTCCAGCAGGGCCCGGTACGTGGACCACTCAGCCTCGATCTGGCGGTTGCGGTTGTAGATGGCATTGTTGGCTGGCAGGCCATGAAGGAGAAAGTGGGGACGAGCAACAGGGTCGAGAGGGGGGGAGGGAGAGAGAGAGAGAGAGAGAGAGAAAGATGGTCAGTGACAGGATTTGGGGTCGGCACAATCGAATGGGGGGAGCATGAAGCATGAACAACAGCGATAATGACGCACGGGTGTCCAGGCCGTCAGTCAGATCGCCGGATGCAATGACCAGCTCCGGGTCAATGACCGGCAGGACGTGCTCCAGGTAGACGCGCAGGTTATCAGCATGCTCCGGGTGGAACTGACTGATGTGGATGTCCGACACCTGGGAGAACCAGAAGAGCCGATCGGTGTGGTGACCCGGCGAGGGAAGCCCAGCTATTTGCCACAGCAACAGGGGGAACATGGCGCGAGGGAGGGAAGGAGGGACAAGGGAAACGGAGGGAAGGATGTCAGCACAGGCGGTCGGCCGAGGGATGGCCGGCAGATGGGGCAGGGTGCTGCCGGCGAAGGGGGAGGGGGGGGGGGGGGGGGGGGCAAAGCGTGTACATACCGTCAGATGTGGGGGTGATCTTCACCGGACGGCGGATGTCGATCAGGTAGCCCAAGATCGAAATGAGAGCCACCACGATGACAATGGTGGCGCAAAGATGCCGCGCCAGCCGGCGACGAACCGCAGGCCAGGAAGACATGGCCGACGGGGAGGGAGGAGGCGTTGCAGGGCCAGGAGAGGCGCCAGCAATGGGGGTGGCAGTGCTCAAGAGGGCGGGAGGAGCACCGGCGGTGGCGGTAGCGGTGGAGCTGGAGGAGCCCTTCAGCAGGGGGGTGGTTGAGGCGGAGCTGGATTGCGCGCCGTCGTGATAGTCACCCGAGGAGTGGGTGGACGAGAGCAAGGGAGAGGCGGCGTGGTGTGGCGGGATGTCGGGCGAGGGAAAGCCATTTGGCCCGAGGGCAGGGGCTACCCGACGCGCGACCGTGGGCTCAGAAAAGTCCGCCTCATTGGGACAATCGGCCTGGCTGGACATCATGTGCGGCAGGGAGCCTCAGGCGGAGAGGGAGAGGGGAAGGAGGAGGGTGGACGTGCGACAGCACGTATCCGGACCGGCAGGGGGGCGATACGTTGGAGGTGGC
>NW_009242975.1:1640509-1641028 GCF_000388065.1 Fonticula alba
GGGGGGCGATACGTTGGAGGTGGCAGGAGCGAGCGGGGGGGGGGGGGGGGGGGGGGGGGGGTGGTGGGAGGGGGGCTGTCGAGTGGGGGGTGGATGTGCGGATGTGCGCGCGTGTTTGGGAACTGCTTTCGGCTTTCTGTGTGGGGAAAAAACGGGGGAACGCATATGACGCCAGGGAGGACACGGAGGGTGGGGGGACGGTGTCCGGAGGAATGCCGGACGAAGTACGCCGCCGAAAGCGGACGGGCGGGATCGGCGTCCAGGTTCGAGAGCGTGGAGAGTGCACCAACAGTCAGCAAAAAGGCCATGAAAGCGGGGGGGGGGGGGGGGAACGGTTTCATGTGCGTGCGCATGATCCTTCCCTCAATTGCCCCTCTTGGGGGCCGCCTCCGCGCATGAAGGCCTCCTGACCGGGCGAACCCGGGATGAGGTGGCAATTGTAGCAGGGTTCACACGGGTTAAGCCTAAGTCAAGTGAGTGAGGCTTGACGAAGGGTACCAGTGTGATCTGCCACCTGGT
>NW_009242975.1:1671084-1674420 GCF_000388065.1 Fonticula alba
TGTTCTGGGATGCTATCATTCCCACGATGTAACACGTGTGGCAATTCACTCACGTGTTGCTTCATCTATCGTTTACATGGGGATTCCACTACAGCAATGCGAGGGGGGCGCGGGGGAGAAGCAGGTCCAAAAACACCCTCCCTCAAGCGCTCGCCGCCTGTGCACTCCCCGGCTGTTGCCCAGATGGAGAGAGAGAGAGAGAGAGAGTCCATCACAAGGCATGGAGTGGAGGACACTGCGGCCAGAGACACACACATGCAAGAGAGGGGGGGGTGGAGGATCGGGCCCGGTCCGCACAGACGCGCAGACACCCGGGGTACAGTGACTCGTATGGACGCGGGCCGCCGCCGTCCCCACCTCTGGCCACGTATTCCCCTCGGCTGAAGAAGAAATGGTCGTGCACAAATGGGAGCCGGCACCTGGACGAACATCGTCAAGGGAGCCGGCTGATCTGATGGCTGGACGTACACGTGACTGGCCCGGCGCCGATCAGCCTTGGGGGCGCTTTTCGAATCCAGCCCAGGAGGCGAGGGGGGGGGGACAGGCAAAGCAGAAGAGAGCAGATGAGGGAGAGGGGGCCGTTCTTGCCTCTACGCTGAAGATATGGGCTGACTCTCGCTCGATGCAGTTGTGCCAGCCTGGGCTGACATGGCAGCAACAGCAGTGGCAACAGCAGTGGCAACAGCAGTGGCAACAGCAGCAGCGACAACATCGGCCATGATGGTACCGACAGAGAAGCCAAGGAAGAGGGAGCAAGGAGAGAAGAGACGGCGGAGTCGAGGGAAGAGAAGGAGGAGAGGAGGAGGAGGAGGAGGAGGAGGAGGGGAGGAAGACAAAGGAGAGAGGAAGGTGGCGAGAGGAGTCAGAAAGGGGGAGATGAGAAAGGATGGGGAGGGGAGGGCGGCTGTGTGCAGGGCAATCGGGACAGTGATTTGCAAGGTGCACAAGAGGACGGACTGCCTGAGGGGGAGGGGAGAGAGGTAGATAGAGAAAGGGGGGGGGGACGTGCCTTCCCTACTGGGAGACTCGGCCCAGAGGCGGGGGCACTTTAGGGCGCCCGACCAGGAGTCCTGCGAGGCGAGCAGGCGATCTGGCAAGCACACGTGGGCGCCTCGCCTCCTCCGTCACCTCCGCCCGAGACGGGAGGTCCGGGAGAGAGCACGGGCGCCTCGCGCGGGGCCATCTGCCAGCCTCAGGGCCAGGCAGATGGTAGATTGCTCCCGGAAGCACGCCCGAGTACGTGCGGGCGGTACCCACCGGGGCGGCGGCGGAGGGGGGGGGGGGGGGGGGGGGGGCAGCCGACAATATGGTCCCGAACAACCCAACGAAGGAGCCCCCCGCCCCCCTTGCGCGAAAACTCTCTGGAGCCCAGCACAGGGCCCGGACGCGCAGGTGTGCATGGCTTTCCCATGTGAAACACAGCCCGCTCGGGGGTATTCTCTCCCCGCCCCCCTCTGCACCCCCGCCCACGCCCCGGGCCGATTGCGCGCGCGCCAAGCACAGCCGGGGTTGCCTGGGAGAATGTTGGCAGCCTGGCGTCGGGCGCCACCGCGCGCCTGACTGGTGGGGGGGGGGGGGGGGGGCCCGGGGGGGGGGGGGGGGAGGGCACCCCCGGGGTGGGCCGGGGGGCCCCCCCCCAAGGGGGGGGGGGAAGCCCGGGGGGTTTTCGGGGGGGGGGGGGGGGGGGGGGGGGGGGGGCGGGGGGCCCCCGGGGGGCACGGGGGGGGGGGGGGGGGGGGGGGAGCCCGGTGTGCGTGCGAGGAAGGCACACCCGTGCTGTGCCGGGGGACGCCCAGCCAACGGGGAGGAGCTAGCCCGTGCGCATTTCAGGGGAGACGGAGCCGGGGAGGGGGGAGGCCGATTCGGGAACGAATCTGCCCAGGGGCGACCACCCCCGGGCACAGATGGCCTAATCTGATTCTCCGGGATCGGCCCCGATCGGCGTCAGCTGTCGGGGCAACACACCCTCCGGCCGTGCGGCGGACGGAACGGTCCGCCGGCCGTGCTTTGCCAGGAGGCACGCTTTTCAGGCACTGAGCCCCACAGCCCGGCGGGCGGACAAGCCTCCCCTGCCCCGCCCCCAAGTGGCGGTGGATCTGCCATGACTGCCCGCGTCCGGCGGCGCCCCCGGGAGGCGGGGCGGGCCCACCCAGCGAGGGGAGGTGAGCAAGAGAGAGAGAGAGAGAGAGAGACCGAGGGACCGAGGGACCGAGAGACCGAGAGACCGAGAGAGGAGGACGCCCTCGGTGGTGTTGCCAAGGACCGACCGGGCGAAGGCCGGCATGCGGCCGACGCGCCTCCGCGGCAAAGGGGCACTGCGCGCGCCGACCCCCCCCGGGAGGACGCTTGTCAACAGGCTCTCTGCCGTGCGCCCTCCCCCGGCTTCCTGGCCCCATTCGATGGTCTGGGCGCGCCCGGGCGCCAGGGCGGGACGAGCGTGCAGAGGCGTGCCCCCAACCCACGCCCGACGGCCCCCTCCCGGCCCGTGGGCCCGCGGAGGGGAAACCAGCGAGCCAGTAAACCCGATGAGAGTTAACTCAGATCTCGGGGCGTGATGTCCGATGCTGGGGGCGTGATATGGGAGGATGGACCCGCGAAGCCACAGGGTCGGGGTCGTTCTGCAACTACTGCGGCGAGGATGCATTCCACGAGCGGGGCGCATTCTTTCGGCCGGCCAGGGCGGGGGCGGGGGGGGGGGGGCGGGGGGGGGGGGGGGGCTGGATGAGGAAGTGAGGTTACGCGCCGGGCCCCAGGGCTCTTGGCCAGCTTGGAATTGCATATTGTGGTGGTCGGTGTCTTACGGGACATATGCCGGTGTTCATATCGTGCGGAGTCCCCCGGCGACGCCGGGGCGGGGGCGGGGACACAGGGCAAGGCCCCCGGTACCCAGATCTCCTGGCATTTGGCGCCGGCGCGCACCGGCCAAATGTCGGGCGGGCGAACGCAACCTCCGCCGGCTCGGTGCAAGCCCGACAAGGCACCCCCGCAGGAGGTGGGAGGCGGGGGGGGGGGGGGGGGGGGGGGGGCGGGGGGGGGGGGGGGGGGGGGGGTGGGGGGGGGGGGGGGGGGGGGGGGGGGGGGGGGGGGGGGGGGGGGGGGGGGGGGGGGGGGGGGGGGGGGGAATACGGCAGCGAAATCAGCGTTAGAGAGAGCAAGCCGCCGGGGGGCAGGGCGCATCGGGGACGACGCACCGGCCGGACACTCCTCCCAGATGGCGATGGTCCGGTCAAAGCCGCAAGTGGCCAGGACACTCCCGAACTCCGGGTGCGCCCAGGCCACCCGCAGGACGGGGCCCACATGCGCCTAAGAGGGGAGGCGAGCAGGGGTCGGGGAGGG
>NW_009242975.1:1675110-1676289 GCF_000388065.1 Fonticula alba
GCGATATGAGGCGGGCCTGCGGGCCCCGCCGCACTCATCTCCGCGCTGCTGCTTCCCCGAGCCCTTCTCGTCCCACACTGTGCCGCCCGCCCGCCCCCCCCCCCCCCCCGGTAGTGTAGGGGAGGAGGGGCCTGGGGTCGGCGATCGAGGAAGCCCCCTGGCGGGCGGGGCCTTTGTTTGCGCGGTGAGGAGGCCGGCGTCGCGGCCGTGGCCCGAGAGACCCGGGGTGAACATCGAGCAAGTGCGGTGGAGTGACAGCCGCGCGTCGGCCGCCGCGCCAGCCCGCGCCCGAGGATCCCCCCCAGGCCCGGAGGCTCTGGCCATGGGCGTCTGGAAGATGTGTGCCGGCGCTCCCGCGCTGCCAGGTGGTTACCTCAGCGTGCGTGAGGTGATTGGGCAAGCCCCGGCTTTGTACGGAGCTGGGGGCCGGGACTTGAAAGGCCGTCGGAACCACGAGAAAAGCCCATTACATTTATTGGATCAAATATATGTGTGCCCGAAATGCCACCCAGCCAACGGCCTAACCACCAGGCCCCCCCTCCCTCCCCTGCGCACACACGCCAGCACACCTCCCCCAAGGCGGCAAAAGGGCCCCGGGGGGGGGGGGGGGGGAGCGAGGTGGATGCTAGCCAATGGGGGGGAGACCGAGGGCGCACGTCCTGCAGGATGGAATGCGGGCAGCCACATTGTTTCAGCCCAGAGCCAAGGGCCCGGGCTCTCTGCCTGGCCATACTGCGGCCCCTGTCGGTGGCGCGCGTTGGGCCGGACCGGCGCGGGTGAGAGGTCCTCGGTGCGCGGTCACGGCCAGCCGGCCACGGCCCGGAGCTGGTCGGTGGATGCGGCCCCCCGCCCCGTGCAGCTGTTCTCGCCAGGCTGGCCAGCCGGCTGCCATGCCCGCTACTCGCCGAGCCACCCAGCAAGGCGCCCGCGCTGCTCTATCCCTCCTGCTGCCTACACGCCCCCATGCCTGTGTGCCGCCCCCCCCCCCCCCCCGGCATTCGGGCGCCCGCCCCTGTCCCTCTTCTCAGTCGCCGACTTTCGCAGGTGCCGGAGCTTCGACTTGCCGCCTGTCCATCCCCCAAACCTGGGCGAGAACACTCCCCGCCCTCCCCCCCGGCCGCCATTTTTGCTGTCTGAGCGCCGGCCCTGTGCTGCCCCGCCGAGCTGGGATTAAGCTCA
>NW_009242975.1:1678635-1679785 GCF_000388065.1 Fonticula alba
CCCCCTGCGCCCCTGCGCCCCCGCGCCCCTGTGCCCCCCCCCCGCACGTCCTGGCATATCCCCCCTCGGGCCCTCCGCATCTATGCATGCCCCACCAGGGCAGCTCTCAACCGATGGGGGGGGGGAGAAGGGCGGCGGGGGGTGAGCATGCATTGGGGCCCCACGCACTGTCGCGCGATTGGCAATCCCCCAATCGTCCCCCTTCCTCCACGCCCAGGGCGCCCCGTCCACCGGCCCCGTGCCTGCCAAGCACGCCGCCCGCAAGCCGGCGGGCAAGCGCGAGCAGCCGAGGGCGCGCATCCGTTCGATTGAAGCCTCAAAATTGCCCTTGTCCGAGTGGCGAAGCGCTCGGACATTGAGCCGGACATCTCCTCGCCTTCCCTGCCGCCCTCCCTGCCGCCCCCGCCGTGTCTCTCCTTTTTCTCTCCCCCGCCCCGCTCGCCGCCCGTTCTCCCTGCCCGGCGTCCGCCGATCGCCCGCCTCTCTCTCTCCCTCTCTTCCGCCGCCCCCCTCCTTCTCTCCCTCTCTCTCTCCCCCCCCCCCTTCGCCCCCACTCTCATCCCCCCTCTCAGGGGAGAGTCCCTCCGCGCACATCCGTGACAGGCACCTGCCCTCCCTCCTCCCCATCCGTCAGGTAGGCTGCCTCCCCTCCTCCGTCCCTCTCTCTGTCTCTCCCGCCCCCCCCCCCGCTTCTTTTGCCCTTCCTCCTCTCTTCTCTCCTCCTCACCCAGACCTCCCCCTCCTCCCTCCAAGGCTCTCCGCCGTCCCCCCCTCTCTCTCTCTCTCTCTCTCTCTCTCTCGCGCGCGCCCATCCTCAGCGAAGCAGGCGGGGGCGGGGAGGAGGTGCGCCCTGGTCCGGCGGGACCCTTGGGGATGTGTGCCCCCCTCTCTCCCCATACCGCGGGCCTCACTTATTTATGCCCCCCCCCCCCCGGCCCGCTCGCCCGCCCGCCCGCCCGCCGTAATGCGCGCGGGTCGGCTGCAGCTGGTATGCGGCTATCTGCTTGTGTCTGGGGACATATTTTGCACGAATGAGACCAGTGCACCCTGATGTGTTGTATCTGCCGGGGGGGTGTTTTTCAATGGGCCCGGGCTACGCTCCGTTTGCGCGCTCGCGCGCGTGCCCCCTCCTCCAGGCGGAGGGGGAATG
>NW_009242975.1:1683447-1689315 GCF_000388065.1 Fonticula alba
GAGCCCACCATGCAGCCTCCCACTGAGGGCCCCCCTCCTCTCAGCCCCGGGGTAGACCACTCCCCCTCTGATGGTACCGATGTGGCGGATGTCTGCTCGAGCGACGTGTCCCTGCCGTCGTTGGTCACGGCCGACCCCTCGCCGGCGGTCCGCGCCGAGGACTTGACGCCGGCTCCGCCACCGCGTGCGGCCCCCGTTGTCCGGGTGGTCGGTGCGCCGAATCCCGGCTCCGACGTGGAAATGCTCAGCGACTTGCCGGAGCTGCCGTCCTCCAACGCCGATGAGGTGGTCTATGTGATCGAGTACATCGAGGTCGATGAGGATGGGGTGCCCACCACCGGGTCGCCGATGTCCGACTGCACGCGCGAGCTCGAGCTCGTCACCACCACCGTCACCTCGACCACCCTCACCACCGCCACGTCGGTCACCACCAAGACCACGGAGGTGGTGTCCCGGTCGACGTCGGTGTCTCCCGGTGCCGCGGCCCCCTGCACCGATGACGATGACCCCTCGGCCGATGGGCCAGCCACCACGGTCACCACTACCACCACCACCACCACCACCACCGTGCCGCTGGTGTTGCCCGGTCAGGAGCCCGCGGCCCCTGATGCTGGTGAAACCCATGTCCACGTCACCAGGGAGGTGTCCATTTCGCCGCCGGTTACCCCCCGCGCGCACATCATCCCCCCGTCCACCGCTCCCGAGGATGACGAGGGCCATGCCGTCCAGCCAGAGGCCGATGCCGGCGATGAGCAGGACTCCGACTCCAACTCCGAGTCCGAGTCCGAGTCCGGCGATGGCGAGCGCGACGAGGAGGAGGCTGCTTCCCCCACTGTTGCCGATGCCAACACCGGTGTCACTCAGTCGACTGGGGACCTGCCCCCGGCCACCGCCGTCACCTTCGGGTCCATGGGCGCCGCCGGCGGGTCCATCGAGAGTATCCTGGCCGCGGCTCAGGCGATGGCTCTGGCCGCGGCTGGCTCCCCGCCGAGTCTCCCCCTGGACGCCCGTCGGGCGTCTCTCACTGGCAGCGTGCGTCTCCTTCCCCCCTTCCGTGTTTTGCTGCTTTCTTTCTGCCTTTCTCTCTCTCTCTCTCTCTCTCTCTCGCGCGCGCCCATCCTCAGCATTCCGCTCACATACCTGCACCTCCCACGGACCACACACCGACACTGATGATTGCTCAATTGCCCTCCTTCTCTCTCTCTCTCTCTCTCTCTCTCTTTTCCGCACACACACACAGCACGGCTCTCTCTCGGGCGGTGCGCTCGAGCCGGCTGCCGAGACCGCGGCTGCAACCACCTCCGCCGCCTCGGCCGCAGTCGCCGAACCTTCGGACAAGGATGACCACACGTCCGATCTGCTGACCGATGAGGATTCGGTCTCCGAGGATGAGTCTGAGCTGACCTCCGGGTGTTTGTCGGACTCTGCCTCGGAAGCCACCTCGGAGGTTGCCTTTGAGGCCGTCGACGTCGAGGCGGCCACTGCCGCCGCCCCCATGCCGCCTATCTCTGCTGAGCCTGCCGCCGAGGCCGCCGTCGAGCCTGTTGCCGCGCCTACTCTGCAGTCCACCCCAGAGCCCCCTGTGGTGGTCCCGATCTCCACCTCTGCCCCTGCCCCTGCTCCCACTGCGGACCCGAGCCCGGCCCCGGCCCCGGCCCCGGCCCCGGCCCCGGCCCCTGCGCCAGTGGCTGTTGCCTCGCAAAAGCCCCTGTCGGTGTCGACCGTTTCTCCTACCAGTGAGGGTACGTCCTGCCCGATGGCCGCTCGGTCTCTACTCCCCCCTGGTCTGCTTACCTCTTTGCTTTCTTTTCTCTCCCGCTCTCTCTCCTTCCCGTTTTATCCACCCATTTCTCCCTTCTCCCCTGGGGATCCCAAAAACATACGCAGTGTCCTCGGGCTCCGCCTCTTCGGCTGTTTCGCCGACTGCCTCATCCCCAACCTCCCCGAAGGTTGGCAAGGCGACCCCCACAAGTGGCGGCACTCCGGCCGCTGCTGCCGCTGCTGCTGCTCCACAAATCAGCGCCGCCGAGGCGGCCATGAACCATTTCTACCGGTCCTCGCACTGCATCCCCCATCGCTTTGTGGAGGAGAGCTCCTGGTTCAACAAGCGGTGCTTCTCTTGCAGCAAGCCCATTCGCGACCGGCTGTTGACCAAGTGCACTGGTACGCATACGCATGCCTGCCCTCGCCTGATTGTGCCCCCCCCCCCCCCCCCCCCCCCCCCCCCCCCGCTCTAACGCGTGCGCATCCCTCCTCGGCCATGTACAGAGTGTTCCCATTTCTACCACCGCAGCTGCGCCAAGAAGGAGGCCCCCAATTGCGGCCTCGCAAGCATCATCAAGGCCATGCATGAGATGGCTTCATCCTCTTCGCTCCTCGAGCAGCCGGCGCCGGCCGCCGCCAACACCACCGCCGCTCCGGCCCCGGTGGCCGGATCCACGGCCGAGGAGGACACCGACCAAGTGGAGTACGTCACGCGGCCCCATATGTGTTCACACACACATGCCCCCCCTCCCCTACACACACACACACACACACACACACACACACACACACACACACACACACACACACACACACACGTTCTCACCATGACCCACCACGCCACAGCAACAGCGCTCCTGTCAATCTGGTGGCCACGCGCATGATGAAGCACATTGGTGATGACATTTTCGGTGTGCCGCTGGAGTCGCTGGTTGCCGATGACAACGGCCTGCCACCCATCGTGGCCCAGTGCCTTGGTGTGCTCGAGCAGCGCAATGGCTTCTTCGTGGAGGGCATCTACCGGATTTCGGCCACCAAGAGCGACATCAACAAGCTGCGCACGCACTTTGCCTTTGGCCGGCCGAAGCTCGAGGATGAGGACCAGTGGCCGGATATCAACGTTGTCACGGGTGTCATCAAGCTCTGGCTGCGCGAGCTGCCCATCCCCCTGCTGACCTTCGATCTGTATGACGACTTTGTCGAGTTGGCGCGGTGTACGTTCTCTCCCTTTCCCTTTCTGCTTGGGTCGTGTGCTGTTCAGCGGCAATGCTCTCCCTCCCTCCCTCCCTCCCTCACACTCTAACACTCCCACACACCCACACACAGACTCCAAGGCCAATCGCATGGATCCGATTGCCCTGCGGGATCTCACCCGGAGACTCCCGCCAGTGCATTACCGCGTGCTTGCCTTCCTGATCAACCACCTGGCCAAGGTGGTTGAGCACTCGGAGTACACCAAGATGGCCTCCTACAACCTGGGCGTGGTCTTCGGGCCGACACTGATGCGTAGCCCGGACGGCAGCATCCGCAACATCGAGATGCAGAACTGCATTGCCGAATCGCTGATTTCCTATCATAAGATCGTCTTTGACCAGGCCGAGTCGCCCACCTCATCTTGAGCGCAAGACTACACACTGTGAGGGTGAGCGTCCCCCCCCCCCCCCCCTACTCCTCCATGCTGTCCCCCGGGGCGTGCCTTTCCCGTCTCCCCATTTCCCCACCCCCGCGCGCGGATAGCCTCCTTCCTGGTGTTCAGGAAGAAGAGAAGGAGCAACACACAGATACATACATCATCATACACGTTCGCCGACCCCCTCCCTCCCCCCCCCTCCCATACATCGCACACAGCACGCCTGCACGACGGGGGTGCGCCTTGTCGCCTTCCCTTCTCCCTCCCCTTGCGCGGAGCCCAGAGGAGACCTGTGAGCAGTATTTGCAGATCTCCCGTCGCCGTGTTTAGGTTCTCATGCTATGCGGGTCCTGTCGCCCGTTCGTCCCCTCCCCCCCTCTCTCTCTCCCTCCCCCCCCCCTTTCCTCCCTCTCCCCTCTCTCTCTATACCTATCGTCCTCCCGTTCCCACTCAGAAATCCGTTGCCACGCAGGGACCCTGCTCACGGTACTGTGTTTGGGCGACGGCCAGCACGCATGGCATAGAAAGACTTTGGCTGCTTCCGATGCCCCCTTGCTCCTCCTCTCTCTCCCCCCTGGCGCCTCAGCTTCTTGAATCAAATAAACCCTACAATACGATCTCACCGTTGCAAGACGCCAGTCAAGGGCATGGCATCCTCGGCCGAAGCACGGCGGCGAAGGGGGGGGGGGGGGGGGGGACCTTCCCCCAGGGACAGACGCGCATCGCGCCTATAGCGAGATGATGCCTGCGAGGGAGCGCCTCGGCCCGGGGCAAATTTCCTTGGGAAGGAGGTGTTCTTGGTGGCCGAGCGTCGGTGGGGACTTCCGGAAGCTCGCCAGAACTGCCACCGCGCCGGAAAGGGGCGCCAGCTCTCCCAACGGAACAGCCGGAGGAATGCCCCGACAGCACCAGACTCTGGCAGTGGGACGAGGGGTGCGGCGGGGGGACGGGGGGGGGGGGGGGGGCCTCCACAAGAATACGGCCCCTCTGGGCTTGGGGCACACATGACCACACACCCCTACCGACACATTGACGCACTTGACGAGCCGCCCACCAGCCAGAGACAGGCCAAAGGCGTAGGGGAGAAAAATAAACACCCCCGGCGATCGTCCCGTTCGATGCCCGCGAAAGCGCTCCGTTAGGACACCCTCCAACCGGGAAGGGGGACCGTGGGGCGCCGGAGAATGGCAGGGTCGGGGCACACCCGGCGGGGGCATCGGGCGGGGGGTCGAGGGGAGGGACGCACCGATGTGCTGCCAGCTCTGAGCGACGCCTGGTGACAATGCAGAGGCAAGGCAGGGGCAGGGACAGGGACAGAGAGGCACAGAGAGAGAGACCAAGGGAGAAGCACAGACCCCCACCCGCCCGGGGAAGAGAATAGAACCCGTCCCTCCTCCGCAAAAGATGATAGCTCCGGCTGCCCGCACAGCGCTATTGGGAGGCATGGCCCGGGCCATTTTACTGACCATTTCTCACCCCTGCCCCTGCCCCCCCCCCCCCCCTACTCTCTCTCTCTCTGCCCCTCACCCCCTCTTCCCCCTCGAGCTGGACATCAACCCTGTTCCGCTCCTCCTTTACACTCGCCAAAGCCCCCCTGCTGCTCGGCCTCCGCTACCAGTCCCCGCGCTTGCCTTTCTGCTCCTTCCTGTCCACAAGTGCGCCTCCCCCTTCTCTTCCCCCCCCCCCTTCCTCTGTCGGCTCTCTGTCTGCTCACACACGCACACGCACACGCACACGCACACGCACACGCGCACAGTGAGCACCCCCAAGTTGACCCTGGTCGGTTCGGACGACATCCCGGTCGAGATCGACCTCAAGGCTGCCCTCCTGTCGCGCACCCTGCGTGGCTACCTGAACGTCCTGCAGTCATCCGGCCCCGACTCGGCCACCACGGTTTCTAGCTCGGCTACCGGTGCGTCTGCTCTTCCCCTCCCCCCCCCTTTCTCTTGTGTGCACGTTCCCCCTGCGATGGGAGGACCGGTCTGCCCAGCAACAATCCGACCCTCTGGTCCCCCCCCCCCCCCCCCCCCCCCCCCATCCATCCCACACCCCCGGCCTCGCTGCCCCCCTTGCTTCCCGCCGACTCTCACCTCTGAAGACATCTCTCCCCAGAGTTCATCGATGACTTCGACTTCGACACCATTACTGCCCCCTCCGAGCCCTTCCCCGTCCCCGACGCCACCTCCCAGATCCTCACCGCTGTGTCGCAGTTCTGCAGTCTTCAGATGTACGCCGCGCCCTCCCTCCGCCGCCGGATTTGCTCCGCCCCGACACTCACCCCTCCCCTCCTTTGCCTGCCCCCTGGCGCAGTAACTCCCCCGAGAAGTTCCACGTCCGCCATGCCTCCAAGACGCGCCCCTTCACTCGTGTCAACCCCGCCCTCATCCCTGCCTGGTGCGAGAACTTCGCCAAGCAGTTCAAGAAGAAGGAGGATCTGGACAATCTGGTTGATCTTATCCGCGTGCGCTCCTCCC
>NW_009242975.1:1689381-1697456 GCF_000388065.1 Fonticula alba
ATATTTTCCCCCCCCCCCCCCCGCATGCCTTTGCCCATCGCCAGGTCGCCAACTTCCTGGACATTGCCCCCCTCCTGTCCTTCAGCCTGCAGCTCATGGCCGACCACATCCTCTACTGTACGTCGGAGCGCATGAGCCCATGACGCCAGGCGTGGATATGCACGCGCAAATCCCTTGCAAGCTCGCCACGCCCTCGCCACTACCACCACCCGTGTCCCCGCCTGAGACTGACCCCCTCTCTCGCCCTGGCCCCCGTGGATGTGACCTGCCACCAGTTGCCTCGAATGACAAGCCCCAGAAGGAGATGCTGGAGTTCTTCGGTCTGTGCGATCCCAATGACCCGCAGGTGATTGCCGACTGCCAGCAGAAGGGCATCAAGCCGCAGAAGCTTTGAGATGCCAGGTTGCAAGCCGAGCTGCCGCGCGCATGCGCATGCCCAAACAGACACACACACACACACACATACACATGCGCATGTTCATCCGTGCGGCGCAACCGTGATGTGAAAAGATGATGGTCTCCTCCTGCCATCCTCTCTGGACCTGATGGAGGCCGACGCCACCCGACGGGCGGTGTGCTCTTCCTCAGCACAAATACAAAAAAATGCACAGGTTCCGGTGGCCTTTTGCATCCGACACCGGCAGGGCCCTATCACGACCATGCTCAACACCTGCGCCCGGCCGCATGATGGCGACAGGTCGATCATGGCGACTCTCGCGCCGGCCGACGACCCGGTCACACGGAGGCAGGCACAGGGGGGGGGGGGGCGGGGCGTCTAGCCGGCCAGGCAGTCAGCCAGCCGGCGGTGTTAACTGACAACAAACTCCCTTGCACGCCTTTCGCAAGGGGCGCCTCTCCGATTCTGAGTTACTTCTGAACACCATAAGCAATTTACTGTTAAGAACCAAACCTCGATGGTCCTGCCGATGTGTGTGTTAATTGGGATCCGGGAGTGGTGCTCCGCCCGGGTCTTTGTGCAAGCCCATCCTCTGGGGTGGCCAGAAATCCCCGGGGACAGGGAGGGGCGGAGAAAGGCCAAGCACGCCCTTGCGCCTCCAGCGTGGTGGTTTGGGCTCACTCACGGGAAAGGGCGGCCTGGCACCGGCCGGCGCCTGGGCATCGGGGCCACCGACCTGGACTGTGAAATGCTAGAACTGCAGCACTCTGTGAAGGCGGTACCAGTAATCTGGTCGGGGGGTGGACCGTCATCTCGCTTGGCCACAGGTGCACGTCGCCCCGTCCATGTTCTGGGACGCGGTTCTGGCTGGTGGTTCTCCTTGGTCCCCCTCCTCCCCGGCCGGGGTGCCATTGGCTGGCAAAAAGGGAGCCGCGCACCAGAAGGAGGAATACGCCAAGAACGGGGAGATCCATGTCTTCCGTGGTCCTTTGGTGAGGAGAGAGAAAGAGAAGGGGAGGAAAACACCAGCTGGACTCTCGGTGGTGCAAACAATAGGCCACACGCGGAAGGAAAAAAAGGCCCTATACACACACAGGGGTGGCGCGCGCACGCCCGCCCCTCAGGAGAGAGGCAAATGAATGACGAGACGGAGGAGGGGGAATATATGTGTTTATCGCATAGATGGAGGATGTATTTTGGAACGGGAGAGACACACGCGCGTGACACGAGATGAGAGAGCGCGAGCACGCGCCACCGCCGGCCATGGAGAGAAGGAGAACGCCAGCCAGCAAACGTACGAGAGAGAGAGAGAAGGGGGAAGCCCGGAAGGGCGCGGCAGGGGGGAGGAGGGAGGCGCGCGCACGCACGACGGCAACAGGGCCACAAGACACTGCCACGCGACGCACGCCACACACATGCCCCCCCCGCCTCCCCCCCCCCGGGGGCCCGGCCTGGCCGGTATACTCTCTCCTCCAAGTAGTCGCTGTTGTTGTATTGCGTACACCGGGAACCAGATCCTGCACAGGCGCGCACGAGACACCTCTCTCGCGCACGCGCGTGTGGCTCTCGTCCGCGGCCGAAACTAGGCCTCCGAGGAGAAAAGGAAAAAGGACGGGGAGGCGCACTTAAGCCTTGAGGGCGTACAGGCGCTGGCCGAAGTGGGCAGCCTTCTTCTGGGCGCGCAGGGTCTTCTTCTCCTTAAGGTGAGCGGGGAGAGCACGGCGGATGGCGCGGGTCTTCTTGGCACGGAGATCGTGGGGCATGCGCTTGCCGAGGAAAGCCTTGCGGGTGGAGGCGCGGATGTTCTGGGTGATGACAGTGTTGATGCGAGCAATGTTCTTGCGGGCAGTGAGACTGAGAAAAGGCCAAGAGAGAGGGGGGGAGAGAGAGGGAAAGGAGAAGGGCGCGACAGGGGGACCGGGAGCAGGGACAGCGGGGGAGAAAAGGAGGGAATACAAGGACGACATGTTAGGAGCAAGCTTCGGGGCCGTATGGAGAGGCCGGAGGGGAGCGCGCGGCGCCATGAGGTGCCAGCCAGAAAAATGCCCTCTCCCGCCGGCTGCACTTCTCTCCCCCCTTGCCAAGCCACCCCCGCGCGAGAATATGCGAAACAACAGTAGCCGCTTTCGCCCGCGCAAATGACGGAGAGCGAGAGGCGGGCTTGGGAGAAGAGAGGGATGCAGAGGAGGGGAGCCGAGGGCAGCAGTGCGAGGGCGCGAGTGCGGATGCCAAAACCAAGAACAATGGAGACGCACATGTCGTGGACACCGAGGGTACCGGTACCGGCGACCTTGGAGACGCGGAAGCGAGCGAGCTCCTTCTTGGCGATCTCCAGCTCCTTCTGGAGCTGGTCCTTATCGAGAGAGCGGAGGGCCTTGGCGGAGTTCTGCTGGGACTGGTGAGGGGTGGGTGGGTGGGGAAGGACACGAAGCACGGAAGTTGGTGAGAAGTTAGTGGGGAGCTTTCAACAGGGAAAGGCATGGCTACGGTGGGGCGGGGAGAGGGAAGTTTTCGGGGAGACAACCGCCGAAGGGAGATACACGCCGTCTCCGACCCCCTGTCCGACACCGCGCTGGTGCGGGGCTCCATCCACACGCATCGGATGCATGCATCTCAAAGAGACATCCGACTGAGGGGTCCCCTCTCGCCGCTCGTGCGCGCGGCAAAACTCCAAACCTCATCCAATCGAGCACGTCTCCGGGAGAAGGGGGCCGCGCAACGCGCAAGGTTGCATGCTGCACAGTGGGAGGACCGACGGCCGACAAGGAAACATCGGCGCAACCGACGCGCGCGCGCGCGCGCACACACACACACACATCCACGCACGCCGGCATGAGCAGGGCGCGCGCGCGTGCCGAGGTCTGTCGCGCTGGAGTACGGTGCAGCGCACGCCGCCGATGCATGCACAGGAGAGGTCCGGACGAGACTTTGCCGAGAGGACGGGGGAGGAGAGAGGGGACGCCGTCGTGACGGGGGGCCGCCGTGCGCCGGGCGGGGGTGGGACAGGAGGGGAGGGGTGGGGGCAAAGAGGGGAGGGGGAGGGAGGGAGGGGAGGGCGAGAGCAAAGGGGGGGTACCATCTTTGCTGTTTGTAGTCGAGGAAAAAGAACCAAAACAACTAGAGACAGTCTTCTGGGGCGAGTCTCTGGTGCACCAGGGTATCCCTTGAATCCATCGCCCCCCCCCCCCCCGGGAGTGAAGAAAGTGCCCACCATGCTCCAAAGGTGGGGGGAGGGGGGACCTTCGCCCCTGCCTCCCCCACCCCCCCCCGCCCCACCCCCCCCCCCTGCTTACACGCGTTTACATTCCCGCGCACACGCGCCCGCTCTGTACTCGGGCATTTCTCTCCGTATTTGACTGTCCGCAAGGCTCCCCCCTCCCTCACACTCCCTCGGAGGCGGGGGCGGGGGGGACAGCTGGGTCGAGGCGCCGATACCTCCTCCGCGCGAACAGGGGGACACACAGCGCCCCATGGCACACACCGCCAGGTGACGGGCGCGCGCACGCGCAAGCGCGCCACAGACCACCCTGACCCGGGGCCGGGCCGGAGCCAGGGGAGGGCCGGCTACACAGAGAGGGGGCACCGGAGGGCAGCGAGGCCGTCCCCCTGCCCTTCCCCACCGACCACCTCTCCCGGAAAGGGACACCCAGTCGGAGGAAGCCGCGCCACAGCAGGGAGAAAACCCCCCCGCCCCCCCCCCCCCCTTCATAGTCTTGCTGTCGGAGCCCACTTCTGCTCTATCCAGAAGCTCCAGAGAGCGGGAGAGACCCGGGCGCGCTTCTTGCACGCTGGCATGGGCCTGTTCTCCCAGCGTCCACTGCCGCCTGACGTCGAGCTCCACTTCGAAGCCGAGGACCTGTCGCCGGGGGTGCAGTAGATCGCGCAATTGGAGCCCCCCCCCCCGGCCCCCCCCCCCCCCCCCCACCAGAACGGGGAGCCCTGTTGGAAAGAATGACCCCGATAGCTATGGATGTTTGCACTTGTGCCCTGGGTGGGGGGCGGGAAAAAAATGCAGGCGGGGGTGCGCACCTCTCGCATACAGGCGCATGTGTGGATTGGCGCGACGCGCAGCGTGGCTGCCCCCCCACTGCCATGGGTCCGCCCCACCATGGAGAGGACAGGGAAACAAACCCAAGGACCCGCGTCAGGCCCGTCCCCTACGAACATTGCTGATCTACCCACTCTTTCGCAAGCACACGGACGTGCAAATGTGCCGGTGGCTCCCCGCTCATGGCGCCCACAGTCGGCGCGTGCGGCGCACCATGAGGGACACTTTCGAAGTGAAGTCGCCTGAGAGACCCCATAGTCACACACACACACACACACGCGCGCGCGTACACCCCGCCTTTCGCGGCTGGCCGATTTGGCAACCAGTTCTGGACTCCAGAACGACGCCCAGATATTGGGGACATCCGACATATGTATTGAGTAACATAAAAAAGATTGCCTTTTTGGTGTGATCTTCCTCCGGCAATTTTCAGCAATCCGGTAGCTCCGACTTGGCCATCTCCGTTGGTGGCTCTCAACTATGGTGGGAGGCGGGCGGGGAAGGACCGCCCCGAGTCGCCCCCTCGGCACCAGTGCCAGGCAGCCACAGGAAACACACAGCAGCGCAAGGGCCCAGACACAGACCATTGCCCAGTCTTCGAGGGGGGAGCTGGAGGCAGAGCGGCAGGGGGCGGGGAAGATGGTGGCGACGTCCTGGGTCGCCCTTGAGGGACGATGGCTGGCCTCCGCCCCCCCCCCCCCCCCTCCCCTCCCGCGCACCCCAGAATACCGACCTGGTGAAAAGGGCCGCAGGAGCGCCAGCACCGAGGGCACCCCGCTGTGATCACCCACCATCACCGCCCCTGCCATCGCCGCCAGCCTACTCTCGGCCGCCCGCCCCCCCCTCCCCCCCTCCGCCTCCTGCACGCACTATTTGCGCCGCGGCCCATCTCCGAAAACATGTCCGGCTCCACCGCCCCGACCGCCAAGGTCGTCTGGGTCTTGATCGATGGTGTGGGCGACCTGCCGGTCGCCTCCCTGGGCGACCGAACTTGCCTTCAGGCCGCTGACAAGCCGAACCTCGACTGCCTCGCACGTGGGTCACCCTCGCCGCCCCCTCGCCGCCCACCGCGCCCTGTCACTGACTGACCCTCCGAACGCACATAGGGCATGGTCTTAATGGCCTGATCGACCCAGTCGAGGCGGGTCTCGCCTGTGGTAGTGACACTGCCCATCTGAACCTCCTGGGCTACAACCCGCGCGTGTGGTATCGCGGTCGCGGCGCCTTCGAGAGCATGGGCGCCGGTCTGGACATGGCCCCGGGCGACATTGCCTTCAAGGTACGCCTCCTGTGGCCCCTCTCCCCTCTTCCCTACGCGCCTGTCCTTCTGCACTCCCCCGCCCTGCTTCTGGCCACAACTAAGCTGTCGCACCGATTGGCCCTCCTCCTCCCTCCCTCTTCCAACAGAGTAATTTCGCCATTCGCGATCTATCCACCGGCATTGTGACCAGCCGTCGTGCTGACCGGAATTTCGAGGAGGCCGGGCCGATCCTCTGCCAAGCGCTGGACGGCGTGTGCGTTTCTCCCTGCCGCCAAACCTCCCCCCTCCCACTGTCTATCCACACAGCGCCCTTCCAAGTGGCCCCCCTCCTCTGACCCGACCTATCGCTGTTCGGCCCTGGGCACCAGTGTCCTGCCTGACTTCCCCGATATCCGTGTCAGGGTCCGCTATGCCACAGAGCACCGCTGCGGCGTGGTCCTCAGCGGCCCGGGACTCAGTGACGCCATCAGCGGCACCGATCCGCTTCGGGACAAGTACGCCGGCCCGCATTACTGGCCCTGGCTTTCGCCTCCTCCCGTCTCTCCCCCCCCCCCCCTCTCTCCTCCCCCTCCTTCGGGTCTAACTGATACCTGTTTCGCCATTGCATAGCCTGCCCCTGGTTAAGTGCCGGCCTCTCGATGGGAGTCGCAGCGCGGAGTATACTTCCAAGGTTCGCCTCACCCGCCTTCTCCCGGGCCGCGGGATCGTCGCCCGGACTGACTCTCGCGCCCTGTGTCCTCCCCCCCCCCCCCCCCCCCCCCCCCCCCCCCCCCCCCCCCCCCCCCCCCCCCCCCCCCCCCCCCCCCCCCCCCCGTGCACCGAAGGTGATTGCACAGTTGTCCGACGAGTTCACGTGCATCCTCAGCGCCCACCCCCACAACCGCCTGCGCGCCGAGCAGGGTCTTCCAGCTGCCAATTGTGTGCTCCTGCGTGGCTGTGGTGTCCGTCTGGATCTCCCGGCACTGGGCACGACCTTCGACACCCCGGGGAAGCCGACCATCGCTGGTGCCCCAATCCGTGGGTTCGCCATTGCGCCCACCTGCATTATCGCCGGCATCGGGATAAACGTTGGTCTTGGTGCGTGGCGGCCCCGCCGGTCGGTCCTGTCGATCTGCTCGTGGCCCTGGCACTGACCCTGCTCCTGTCCTTCCCTCCTCCAAAGACGTCATCCCGGTCGCCGGCGCTACCGGTGATTACCACAGCGACTACAGCGCCAAGTGCCAGGCCGTCCTGGACAACATTGCACGTATGGCTTCGCCACATCCTGCGCCGACTCGCCAATCTCTCGCTGTTTCCGCCCAGGCTATGCCTCTAGTCCTTTGGCCTGACCCCTCGCCTCCTGCCCGCCCAGGCCCTGAATACTCGCTGGCCTTCATGCACGTCAAGGGCATTGATGATTCGGGCCACGACTTCAATGTCTCGATGCGTGTGCGTCTTTCCTGCCTCCTTCCATCGCGCGCGACTTCACGCACCCACATCTCCCATCTATCTTTCTTCCTCCTCTCCCTGTGCATATGCATCCCTCTCCCCTGTCCCCGCGACTCACCCGCGAGGCCTCTCTCTCTCTCTCTCTCTCTCTCTCTCTCTCTCTCTCTCTCCCTCTCTCCCTCTCTCTGCCCCACACGCCGTCCTTCGCCCTGTTCGCAGATCGCACTTCTGGAGCGCTTGGACCATGCCCTTGGCAAGCTGATCGCTGGCCTCCAGAAGCTGGAGGCCGAGCGGCCCAACGAAAAGGTATGCAGTACCATCACCACACGACTGTCAGCGGTCCTTGATTCCCTGCCCGATCACTTACCCCATTCTCCGCCCCTCCCCCCCCCCTCTCCTCCCTCCCACCTCGGCAGTATTTTGTCGTTGTCACCGGCGACCACTCGACCCCTGTGATGTATGGCGACCATACTGCTGAGCCGGTCCCAGTGGCTGTGACTCCTGTGGCCGGACTCCCGGCCTCCGGCTCGAGCCCGTGTCCCGACACCCTCTGGGATGGCGTGTGCCGATTTGACGAGGTCTCTGCCGGGCAGGGGGTCCTCGGGCGCTTCCCCGGGCGCGAGCTGCTGCCCTTCGTCCTGGCCCTGGCCAAGCACCAGTCCGGCGCCGATCAGCTGCCAATGCAATCCCCTTAATATACTGCCAACCTTTGTTCAATGCACGTGATTGCACCATGCGAGCCTGCGTTGGTGGCACCCGGTCGCGGTGTGCGGGGGCTTGCGCCCGCCCCGCATGCGTTTATGTGTGTGTGTGTGTGTGCGTGAGCGTGTGTGTGTGCTTACGCACGGGCATCGGTGTGCTTTGTTGTGTGGGCCCTTCCGGAAGCTCCCTTCTTGGCTGTCCCGCCCCAGTCATTGGTCCCCCTGGGGGGGGGGGGGGGG
>NW_009242975.1:1697601-1701185 GCF_000388065.1 Fonticula alba
CTCCTCGCCCTCCACTTGCCGCGTCGCTCGCGGAATCCCCCCCTTCCTCGCACTCTCATCATGGCCGCCGACCACCAGCTCTGGGAGGCCATCAAGCCCCTGGACAAGACGCCCAACATGCAGTACCTCAACACCCTGGCGGATATCCTGCTGATGTACTCCGGTCAGACGGACGTGGAGAACTCCGTCTTCGGGCTGATCCTCCAGCACCAGGGCGCGGCCTTCCGCCTGCTGGAGAAGTACATCATCCTGCCGAAGGGGACCATGTCCTCGGCGTCGGCCCATGAGAAGATGATCTCGGTCATGGTGAACCTGTGCGCCTTGCTGAACACCCATGCGGACCCGGACTTCGCCGCGACGAATGGTGCCCCCTCGCCTCTGAGCAAGGAGGACATCGATACGGTGGCTGCCTGCTTTTTCAATTCCACCCTCCCGGAGAGCATTCTGTCGCTGATCCAGGTGCGCGGTGGCTTTCCCCCACGGTCTGGGATTTCTCCCCTTCTTCCCATCTCCTTCTCTCTCTCTCTCTCCCTCTATCTCTTTCCCCCCACGGTGATCATCCACCTGAGGTTGCTTTGGGCTGACATCCCTTTCTCCGTTCCTCTCTTTTTAACCCGGGAAAAAAAAAGAGCCCCAAGCCGTACACCGACTACTCGCCCTTCAAGTGCTCCATGCTGCTGGCCAACATGTCGGCCCTGCCTCTGTCGGAGGATAAGCTGGCCGTCATGCACCGCCGTGTCATCCAGGGTGTCAAGGGCACCGACGCCACGGCCAAGCGCCACATGCAGCTGCTCCTGGGGCAGCTGACGCAGCTGGTCAAGTCCAAGTTCAAGGATCTTCTCACCTTTGCCAGCCACCTTGCCTGGACTCTGGTCAGCATGTTGCGCGTGCGTCCCCGCCGACCCCCCCCCCCCCCTCCTCTTTTGCATGGGCCTCTCGCCGGCCCTTTGTCCATGCCAGGGGGGCATACTCCTGATCCTAACCACTCATCCAAATTCGCTTCCTCATGCGGCTGTCCTCTTCGTGTGGCTACTTTGGGCATAGTCCCCCTACACTCTGTCGATCATCTGCCTGATGGATATGCGCCCCTACATCCTGGAGCTGCTGGAGGCTGTGTATGAGGCGCGCGACTCGAAGCTCAATGTTGCCAACCTCTCGGATGAGGACCGGCCCTACGCGGAGGTCCAGTTCGCGGCGGCCCTGTCTGGCGCGCGCCAGTCCATCATCGCGGCGATCAAGTGCGTCCTTCTGCCTCCACCAGCCATGCTCACTGCTGTCAAATGGCGTAACCCTCTGTCCGTTATCCCTGGCTATTGACACACACACACACACACACTCCCCCCCCTCTCTCTCTTTCTTTCTTTTTCTTTCTCCCTCTCTCTCTCCCTCCCACCCCATCCTCCAGGAATCTCCTCTTCGCGATGACCAGCCACACGTTCCTGCTGGGCCCCGCCCCAGCGGACCCGCGAAAGGTTACCCCCTCCAAGGACTTCGTGGCGGCCCTGTTGCGCTTCGTGGCTCTGCCCTCGGATCTGCGCCGGACCTTCGTCGTCGTGGAGCAGCAGTCCGAGGAGCATGTGGCCTTCAAGGAGTCGGACACCCCGGCCGAGGGGACTGGCTCGCAGACCGAATGGGACGAGGCGCCGGAGTGGATGCGTGCCCTGCCGGAGCCTACCACCGCACCGGTCGCCGAGTCGCCGGCTTTCGCCATGTTTGGCCGCGAGTCGGACCCCTCAGTGCGCCTGCTGATCCTGGAGTGCCTGCTTCTGCTGGCCGGCACTCGCGCCGGGCGTGTGCGCATGCGTGATGGCTCGGTGGTGCGTTCCTGCATTTGGTCCCTCATCGTCCTGGCCTTTTTTACTGGCTGTGCCTTCCTGCTACTCACACTTCTTTGTCCGCACACGCACACGCACACGCACCCGCACGCACACGCGCACACGTACATACGCACACACACACACAGTACCCTGTCATCCGTGAGATGCACATGGCCTCGGCGGCCGACTCGACCGAGCGTGAGACCATCGAGGGCCTGGTGCAGTTCCTGATCCGCGAGGGCGGTGGCGACCAGGAAGTCGAGCCCACCCCGGAGGAGGCACTGGAGGAGGCCGAGAAGCTGGTCAAGGAGCTGAACATCACCACCCCGGCCGAGGACACCACCGGTGGGGCTGCCGACATCGTTGAGCTGGACTGATTCCGGGCGTGCGCGCGCGCGCGTGCGCCATATGCCGCCTGCTCTGCCTGGCCGCGCTCCATTCATCTTGAGACTGCCCTTCCCTCTCCGGGCAGGGGGGAAGGGCGATAGCCAGAGGCCCTTTTTTCTCGACCCTCCCAGACAACAAGCAGTTTGCTTTGTATGTTGCTTGTTCCTTTTCCCAATGGGAGTCCTGCCGCGACTCTTCCCTCCCCTCTGGTGCCTTACATCCTGCGCTGTGTGTGCGTGTGTGTGGGGAGGGGGGGGGGCGGAGGAGAGGCAGGCAGGGGTGTATACACATGCATTAGACCACACACACACACACACACACACACACATACACACACACACACACACACACATATATGGAGCAAAGGCAGGAGCGCGAGCGGGGCCCGAGGCGGCGGGCGGTGTGTGGATTTCTAGGCAGCCCTATCACGAGAGGCACCCCATGCCATAATATGGTCACGACCAACGACCATTGTGGGGAATCCCAATGTAAACGACCGAAGGGCAACACACGAGAGTCTCGATGCACGTGTCATAATGGGTGGATGATGCCCTCGGAGAATAGAATTCTTGGTGGAGGGGCGCAATGTAGGAAAGCAACCCGGTGGCCTGCGGGATGGAATGGACGCAGGCGCTCGACCGAGGAGAGGGACGCACACAGATGGGCGGGCCCAGCCGCAGGGTTCTCAGATCCAGCCCTTGACCGCGCCTGAAGGTCAAGAGGGGGCTCCAGATCGGGGTCTCTTGAGAGCGGAGACATAAGCGGCTGCGTGTGGAGGAGCATACGAAAGTGTAGCCGAAGCACCAGTGGGGCCTCCGGGGGGACCCATTCTAAGGCGTCCTCTTGAGCCCCCTTTTAACGCCCGAGTTTCTTTCCATCTTGCTTGGCACACCTCGCCCTGAAGCCGAGTTACTGGCTGATCTGGAAATGGACGGCCGCGAGCCCGCAGGTCGGTATGTTCCCTCTCTGTATGCCAAGAGGTCGCCAGCTGGGTGGCGGATCGCGGCGGTGCCCTTCGTCAAGCCTCACTCACTTGACTTAGGCTTAACCCGTGAGAACCCTGCCGAACTTGCGTGCCCGCCCCCCTCCCCCACGCTCCGCGGATGGGGCCTATGGGTGTCTGCAGGGGCGGGGGGCGGCGGGGCGGGGAGTTTCGAGCTTCGCTGCCTGAGATGTAGGCTCATATTTCCGCGTCCTCCGTTCCGAGGGGGGGGCGCGCAGCATGTATGTGCCACAGGGGCCCGCCGGGGGCGGCGAGGGGGTGTGCGCGTGTAAGGCAGCCGTGCGCGCCTTTTGGGGGGCGGGTGGACTGCTGGGCGCGGTGTGGCGGGGAGTCTGTCTCCTCCCGGTGGCAGGTGTCAGCCAGGGGGCTCGGGGGGG
>NW_009242975.1:1701390-1703209 GCF_000388065.1 Fonticula alba
GGGGGGGGGCGGTCGAGGGCGGAATAAAAGGGGGGAAGAAAGATGGCTAAGCGTGTCGTGGAAGGAGGCTCGTTTCGGAGGTTCCTCTGCGGCGGGTGGGGCGATCGGCTGGGCATTCCCACGGACTGCGGGGGCCATGTCCCCTTCTCGGGGTGCAATGAGGCGCCTGCGCTTGCGCTGGGGCTTCCGGGCTTTTTCGCGCTCTCCCCCCCGACTGCGGCTCTCTCTCTCCCTCGAGCTCTTTCCGCCTTTCACCCGGCCTCTTCTGTTGTTCCTGCCCTCACACACTTTCCCAGGCGCCTAGCACGCCCTGTTTCGCGCGCGCGCGCGCGCGCGCGCGACAGTCCAACGCTGTTGTTGGGCCGCGACTGCCAATGGTCCCGTGGGGGTGGCGTCGGCCCGCGGGGCCCACCGGCCCAGCAGGGAAGGGCAGGACCGGCGGGAGCGTGGGGGGGGGGAGAATCCGTGGGCGCCAGCACGCTTACGCGCGCAGGTGCAAGGCTGGCGGCCCCTTGGAGCCAATCCTCAAAGGCCGGGCGGAGCGCGACCACTCGACCGGGGCGTCTTGAGGATCGGCCAGCCGGGTAGGATGCGGCATTGAGGATGAGCCGCCGGTGGGCTCTCGGGCGCGCCAAACACGCACGACCAGGACCGTATCACCTTCGGGACGCCAGTCGGGCCCGTTCTTTTAGGATCTCCGTCGGGACATGTGCGTCAAGCAAACAACAGGGAGAGGGGGGGGGGGCGGGCGAGAGAAAGAAGACGACGCGGAGGGCCACATTGAGCGGGGCCGGGGATCGAGGGGGGGGAGGCGGGAGGACCAACGAAAGAGGCCCCATCGCGGTGTGCGGGGAGCGGAAAGCGCGCTGGGGTCTTGCCAGCTCCGTATACGGCCCCGGTGCGGCTGTCTTCCCGGGGGTGGGTGCCGCGGGAGCGTTGGTGCCGGGACCTGGGCAGTGCATCCATTGTATGGCGGCCGGCGGGGGGGGGGGGGGGGGGATGCTTTCTCAGAACGCAGAGCCTCCTCGTGGGGGTGGGCCGGGCACGAGGCGGGGCGTTCTCCTTCTCCCGCGCGAGCGTGTACACACGCTCGCGCGCAGGGGCACACGTCGTGGGATGTGCCCGGGGCCAGGCGGGAAAGCGTGCGTGTGTGTGTGTGTGTACATTTGTCCGGGCGCGTCGGCCCGCCTGCTCGCCCCGCGCGGACATCACTCGAGGAGCGGAGGGCCAGGGGGAGGGGGGGGGGGGCGCGGGGTGCATTCAATCCTAAACGAACGGATGCGCACGTCTCCCGTGGCAAAGCGTCAGCGTGCCGCACCGGCGGCGGCGGCCCCGGGGATCCTCAATTGCCCAACTTGTGCACCGGGGAGTCTGCGCGGCATGTGTGCGCGTGTCTTCCCTGCAGGGGGGATGACGCGGGCAGCCTGGTCAACCGAAGATACCGGCCCCGAGGGGCGTCGCCCGGCTGGGTCCCGGGCCCGCCGCAAGCATGTCAGTCCCGGCTGCGGCGGGGGTGCCTCGCTGCCCCCCTCCCGGCGGCCGCCGGCCCGCCGCGTTTTCCCCGCGCACGCGTGCTGAGGTACACAGGTGGCCGCCACCCACGTCGGCCCGGGCGCGCTGGCCGGACGCCGGTGGGGACGCCTCCGAGGGTGTCATATTGTGCCTGGAGGCCCCTCTGCCTATTGTTTCCGGAAAAGTCGGCCCCGGCCCCGGCCGACAGACCCCCAGCCCGGGGGCGGTGCAGGTGGTGTGGCGCGTGCACCATGCGCGGGGCGTGGGCCGGGGGCCGGGGGGAGGTGGGGGAAGGGGGGGAGGGGGG
>NW_009242975.1:1703359-1706849 GCF_000388065.1 Fonticula alba
GCGCCGGTTCCGCGCGCTCTCTTGACGAGGGCAGGCGGACCACGATCTTGGTCCAGCTGGCCCGCCGAGGTGAGGCGCGGGTGTGGAGCTGACAGGGTGGGTTTGGCCAGCGGCCGGGGGCCACCTGCCTGCCATGCGAGAGGCCACGGCGCCGGGGTGCACATCCGCCCGGGGGATGCGGCTTGCCTCTTCCTCCTGGCCGGCCAGGAGGGAGGGGGGAGCGGGCGCAGCCGGGCGGGGGGCGACCCGCCTTACGTGGGGGCCCCCCGCGCGGCGGGCGCCGGACTCTGGCACCAACGTGGCCGGCAGGGGGGGGGGGGGGAACACCGGGGCCGATTGCTCCCCGGGGGGCGGGGGGCGACGGCGGCTGTGGAGACGATCTCCGCCCCGGGCGGGGGGCAGGACCTCCCACAGGCCCCAAGCCGCGTGGATTGCGGCGCGTTGCTGGTGCAGTCGTGCGCACGACCGTGCCCTCCGCCCGTGTGCCGGCGCGCGGCCAGGGGAGCAAGCGCGACCCTGCGAACCGACGTCTAGAGATTGCCCGGTCGAGGTCGAGGCGGGTCCATACACGGCGGGCTTGCTGCGAGAGACGTCCTGGCGAGAGTGCACGGGTGGGCTGGGCGGAGGGGGCCACGCCCGCGCCCTGGCCGATGGGGGGACCCCGGCCTGGCCGAGGACATTGTCCTGATGGCGACAGGAGGTCCCGGCATGCGGTGACGGCAGTAGTGTATGTGTGTGTGTGTGTGTGTGTGTGCAGTCGCACCGGGTGCGGCGCTTTCGGGCCACGCGCGACCCACAAGCGCGCCCGCGCGCGCGCCTCCATGGCCCCTCGCCTCCTCCTCGCCCTGCTCCTTGTTTCCGCCCACCCCGCCGTCGCAGGGGAGGGGGTTAAATGCCCCCGGCCCCGGCGTGGCCGCCCGCACGACAGGCCGCATTCATAGACAGAGCCACCCCCTCCCTCTCCATCCCCCCCCTCCCCCCCCCCCTCTCCGCTGCGTACGGCCTCCTCCTCGCCGACCGACGCACGCGCGTGTTCTCCCGCCCCCCTTCCCCGACACGCATCGGGCGGCTCCTCGACCGGACCCCCCCCCCAAAAAAAAAGAAGAAGAAAGAGCACACAAGAGAACGAGATCCCCCCTCCTCCCCTTGCTCCTCTCCCCCCGCCCTTCCCCACTTCCCCCTCTTGCCGCAATAGACAATGGCCCACGGGAGCACCTCCCACCCTGGGGTCCCCTCGCACCTGCACCATGCAGGCCACTTCGCTGGCGTGGACCCAAGCCATGAGCAGCTGTACGACGTGGACTTCGATGACGACCAGGAGTTCCACATCCATGGCGCCGGGTATGACTTCTCGCAGGACCGCTACGGCGCCGATGACGAAGACGACGATGACCCGAACCTGCCGCCGGTACTTGAGTCCCCCGGGCGGCTGTTCAACTCGGCGGCCGTGCTGGAGGAGACCAGCGCCGCGGCCCCCGGGGCCGCTCCCCGGTCAGGCTTCCTGGCCCGGCTGGGGCTCTCCTCCGCCAGCTCGGCCCATGGCATCGAGGATGAATCCAGCATCGCCCTGCAGCCGATCAAGCCCCGCGAAGCTGGCGGGAGGAGCACCGCCGGTGCCCTGGGCGGCAGCGGTGACGACGATGACGACGGCACCGGGATCCCTGGCCAGGGAGACATGCTGACCGACATCTCCGAGGACACGGTGTCCATCTGGAGGTGGAAGGATGTCTCCGAGGAAGCCATGATCCAAATACGCCTGGCCCTGCCCCTGGTGCTGTCCTTCATTCTGCAGATCAGCTTCTCCATGGTGCGTCCCCCCTTCATTCCCCCTCCTCCCCCCCTCCCTCCGGCTCTCCCCATATGTCCCGACTGACCAGAGACCATGTGGCATGCTCCCCTCCTCCCCCTCCTCCTCCTCCTCCTCCTCCTCCCTCCGGCTCTCGCCCCCGCTCCCGCTCCAGATGATGTTCATTGCCGTTGGCCAGACCAACACAGCCAAGGAGCTGGCCGGCGCCACCCTCGGCTACATGTACTGCAATGTGACCGGCGTGTCAATGGGCATGGGCATGGCCACGGCCATGGACACCCTCTGCTCGCAGGCCTATGGCCGGAATCCGAAGTCCCCGCTGGTGGGTGTCTTCCTTCAGCGTGCCGTGGTCATCATGCTGCTGGCCTGCATCCCCATGGCGATTCTTTGGTTCCTGGCCGAGCCGATCCTGATTGCTCTGTGGCAAGACCCGGAGATTGCCCACCTGGCTGGGCAGTTCTCTCGGCGCCTGCTCCCGGGCCTGCCCTTCTTCCTGGTGTTCGACTGCCTGCGTAAGTACCTCCAATGCCAGGGCAAGACCGTGCCGGCTTTCATTGCGCTGATCATCGGCACGGTCATCTGCGTGGCCGGCAACTTCGGTGGTATCACCGGGCTCGGGTGGGGCTTCCACGCGGCGCCCTGGGTTCTGGCTGCCACTTGGATGTCGCTGCCGGTGTCTCTGCTGATCATCATCTGGTTCGGTGGCCTGCACCGGGACACTTGGGGCGGCTGGTCGATTGAGGCCATGCGCGGCTGGGGCGAGTACTTCAAGCTGGCCCTGCCTGGCATGGCCATGTTCTGGTACGTCACCATGTGTGCCTTCGACCATCTACGGGGAGCTCGCTTGCCGCCCCTCCTCCCCCTCAATGAGCCATGCCGCGCGATGGGCGTGTGCCTCGGCATGCCACCACTGCCCCCTCCCGCCCGACCGCTGACCCCCTCCCCTCTGTTCTGTCCCCCCTCCCCTCTTCCCCAAACCCCGGCCGGCCGGCCGGCGCGCGCACAGCAACGAGGTGTGGGCCTTTGAGATCATGGCCCTGGCGGCCGGCGTCATCGGGCATGTCGAGCTGGCCACACAGTCGATCCTGCTGAACACCACCTCGGCCACCTTCATGATTCCCTTTGCGATCGGCATCTCGGCCAACACGCGCGTGGGCAATATGCTCGGCGCTGGACGTCCGATGCACGCACGTCACAGTGTCTACGTGTCGCTGATGATCGCCCTGACCATGGCCGTTGTCCTGGCCTCGCTCTTCTTCATTGTCCGGCCTTGGTGGGGTCGGCTGTTCATCGATGACCCGCAGGTCATTGAGCTTGTGCGCCAGGTGTTCGTCATTTGCGGTGCCTTCCAGCTGATGGATGGCATTCAGGCAGTGCGTGGCCACACATTTCGGCACATACCATGTCCTTGCGCGAGAGGAGGAGGAGGGGGGGGGGGGGTGCTTTCTCACACCTTGCACTTGTTCCCACATACTGACCATGTCCCCTGACACTTGTCGATGGCCGGTGCCCTCGTCCCCTTTTGTGTGCATGTGCATGCGTGGCGCCCTCGCAGGTCCTCGCGGGTATTCTGCGCGGTATTGGCAAGCAGACCCAGGGTGCCATCCTGAACTTTGTTGGCTACACTCTGCTTGGTTTGCCGCTGGGCTACGTCTTCTGCTTCGTCCTGGAGTGCGTGCCCCC
>NW_009242975.1:1707269-1723159 GCF_000388065.1 Fonticula alba
CCCCCCCCCCCCCTCCCTTTCCCACAGCGAGGAGAGCAACTTCGGCATCGACCACACCAGCCGCCGGAGCTCCTTCGGTAGCAACGACGACCAGGATGATGAGCAGGATGACGACGAGCTCCGTCAGATGCGCAACTTCAACTGAGAAGTTCCTCGAGAGAGGACACCACATGGTCATAATTCTCACTATCGGGGAAGGGTAGCAGAAAAAGGGATGCTTGCGGGGGGTCGCGCGCACGCGTCGCCTGTGGCGAAACTGCGCCGGCTCTCCTTTCCCTGATCCTCATGCGTACCAATATCCCCCTCTCCCTGCCTTTTTCTCCTTCCTCTTTTTCCTCTCTCCTCCGGAGAAGGGTCAGCGAGTGCCACGCCCCGAGCGCGTGGCTCTCTGAGTAAATCAAGGATGCAGGACTTCCCCTCAGCCCCAGCGCAGCCCGGGCCGCGCGTCCCAATGTGTGTATGTGTGTGTATGTGTGTGTATGTACGTATGCAGGTATGTGTCTGTGCTCGCGCCCCAGGAAAGTGCGTCCCCCCCCCTCCCTGGCGCTGCACATGCACATGCACACACACACACACACACACACACACATCAACGGGCTGGGGGATGTGCCCTGCGCGCCTCCTTTTTTGTCTCCCCTCCTCCTCCCCTCCGGGTCCCCTTTGATGGTGGTGGTCACAACTGCACTGGTGGTTGTGTTTGCCCCCATGCATGGGGAACCCCCGACATACAATACAAATAACTAGATAATGGTGGCGGCGTTGGCCCCTGGGTCGCGGATCAATATCGCCCGCGGCGCAGCCTACAAGCGGGGTTCCCAAAAAAAAAAAAAAGGGGGCGCCGGAAATGATGAAGAAGCGCCGCGGAGGTGAGGGGGGGGGGGGGGGACTACCAAAAGCCCCGTTGGCCGATCGAGGGAGCCTGGAAAACCTATTGATCGGAGCGCGATCGGGCTTGGTAACCCTTCACGATCGATCTCCGGCAAAGGCCCGGCGCCCCCTGCCTCCCGGCCGCCCTCTCCACGTCCCCTTTTGAGGGGGATCGACATCCAAGGATACACAGGCACAGGCACACGCACACGCACACGCACACACATGCATACGCACATGCACACACGCCCTCCTGTTGGAGAGGAGAGCCGTTCGCGGGCGGACCACCAAGGGCCGTCTTCCCACGCGAGTCCCCGGTGAGGGGGGCCCCACGTTGTATTTGCCAACCAGTGGCCCGCCCAAAGGAGGGGAGGAGGCGAGGACAGTGCGCGTGAAAACCCACGGAAGAGGAGCCGGCCAGAGCGTGCGGAGCCGGATCTCCTATGTCCCGTGTTGGCGTGATGGCGTGGAACGCCATTGCGATCTGGGTGCTACTTTCTGCTTGGGAGTTTCTCATAAAACGGGGGTGCGAAAGTGTGCTGGATATTCTGCAATAATATATGTTCCATGTGTGCGCCCTCTCGCGCCACAACCTCCCCCCACGGAGGCTGAACCTAGAGAACGGCTCGCCATACCAGGCCGAGACCCTTGCGAGTTTTTGTGCCCTGCCCCGCAGGTGGCCCATACATAGGGCAAGGGGGGGGCGGAATTGCCCGCGTGTGCGCGGACGACTACACCAGGGTCGGGGGCCCCAGAGCGGAACCCAGCCACCATCAACTTCGTACTCGTGCATCATATCGCTCCCGCCCGCATGTGTGTGTGTGTGTGTATGTGTTGGTTGCTCGAATCGATGTCGTTTGTCGTTGGCTCCGTGCCCAGGCAGGGAAGGCAGGCCCTGGTGCCTCTGTCCTGGTTCCATGTGCGCGCTTGTTGGGTGTTCCCCGGCTCCCTCTTGATGGTGCCCTCCCCCTGGGGGGCGGGGGTGCTATAAAAGGCTCGGCCCTGCGGGCATCGCCCCATGAGTGCGGCCTCAAGGTTTTGTGGTTTTTTTTTCATCATCATATAAACCAAGGTACTTCTTCCTCTCCCCCTCTTTGATTCCTCCCCCCTCCCCCCCCCCTGGCCGGTGCTTGTGTGTATGCCGATGCATGACGTCCATTCCTGAGAAGACGACGGTTGTCCATTGCCACCTTCTGTCCCTTCGCGCATTGGCTGTGCCCGCTCTCCCTCTGCTCGCTCCTCCCTGTCCCCGTGTCCCGGGGCCTGGGTGGCGTGGGCCGAGGGGCTGCGCAGCCGTTGTGTGACGCGGAAGAGAAGAGAGCAAGAGGGCCCCCGGAGTTGGAGGTTGGTCGCCCCTGGCGTGTGATGGTTTCTCCTCCCCATATGTGGGGGGTGTGGAGCCAGATGATGAAGCCGTCCCTCAAGGGGGCGACTCTCTTCTGCGCGTCCGCCACGCACGCCCTCATGCCTCCCCCTGGCTTCACCCCTGTCACCGACGCCCGACGTCCTCTAGATCGGAAGAGCGTCGTGTGGCGTGTGATGGTTTCTCCTCCCCATATGTGGGGGGTGTGGAGCCAGATGATGAAGCCGTCCCTCAAGGGGGCGACTCTCTTCTGCGCGTCCGCCACGCACGCCCTCATGCCTCCCCCTGGCTTCACCCCTGTCACCGACGCCCGACGTCCTCTTCTCCCCCTTCTTCGCTCGACTGTCTGCGTCTTTCTCGGCACCCATCTCGTCCCTCCCCCTTTTCGGCGGGGGGCCGCCGGGACGGGGCGAGAGGCCAGACTGCCCGAGCGAAGAGAGCCGCGGGGTCCATGTTGAGAGAGAAAAAGCATCCAAGCCATAATTGAAGGCATCTCTTCTCCTTCCACCATGCACCATGCACACGCCGCGCCCCTCTCTCTCCCTCTCCCTTCCCGTCTCCATCCTTCCCCCCTCTCGGCACACGCCGTGACATCTTGCTCTTGCTCTCATTGCTCACCTCATTGCTCCGTCTCTCTCTCTCCCTCTCTCCCTTCTCCCCCCTCCCCGCAGGTAAACATGTCCTCCTCCAAGAAGAAGAGCAAGTCCGCGGACTCCCTGACTTCCCAGCTCAACCTGGTCATGAAGTCCGGCAAGTACTCCATCGGCCACAAGTCCACCGTCAAGACCCTGCGCACTGGTAAGGCCAAGCTCCTGCTCATCGCCTCCAACTGCCCCCCCCTCCGTCGCTCTGAGCTTGAGTACATTGCCATGCTCTCCAAGACCAACGTCCACCACTTCCCCGGCAACAACATCGAGCTCGGTACCGCTTGCGGTAAGTTCTTCCGCGTCTCCGTCATGTCCATCACCGACGCCGGCGACTCCGACATCATCCCCAGCTCCAACTAAGCGCGTGCTCCTCTCTGTGTCACGCCTTGTGCTGTGCCATGGTGACGCTGCTTCCTTGAGTGTGTGAGCCGGCGCCCCCCCCCCCTTCCTCCCTCCCCGCTTCTCCCTCTCCTTCCTTCCTTCCGGCAACGGTCGGTGTCGGGGAGAGAGTCGCGCCTGTGGGAGGAGTGGAGTCCCCTCTCTCTCTCTCTCCCCCTTCTCTCGGGGTAGGGTGTGAATGGGGCGTCTGTGTTCCCCTTGGTGTGCATGCATCTCCCTCGCGCATGTGGCGCTTCTTTTTCCCCCCTGCCTGTGTGTCCACGCATGCAGAAAAATAAAAAAAACGCCGCGCGCGATGCCTCACCCCCCTTCCGCATATTATTCTATCCCACTCTTTTTGCTCTCTCCTCTCCTCCGGTCGTGACTTTTGGGGGAGACACTGTAACGTGTGGCATCACATGTTGCAAGTCAGATTCAGGAGTATGTGTAGGCTTCATCCCTGCAATGTATTCCCATATCTTGCGCCTCAGTCTGCGGATTCGCTCCTTATGATATACCAAATCCGCCTCTCTCTCCTCGGTCATACACGGTCTCTGGGATCACCCCCTCATCTTTGACCTCGGCCCACAGCCAGTTCAGACACACTCCCTCGTGTGCGCATGCTGCGCGCGCGGTCCTTCCCGCATTTTTTCTGCCGCGCACGCGCCGGGCCCGCCACTCTCTCCCGGGAGGGGCGGTCTGTGTGGGGGGGGGGGCACGCATATTGGTGCGAACGTCGCCGGTCGCATGGGGGGGGGGGGGGGGGCGGGGGCCGGGAGCGACGTCGGGGGGGCGCGCCCTCGGGGTCCGGAGGAGAGCGGGGCATGGCTCAGGTTCTGTTTCTTCAGCGTATATCGCGTGATTCGGATATAACGACTTTATGAACCATTCCTCTTGGTCTCACAGTGCCGCACGGTGCGCGCGGAGGGGCCTTCGCACCCACCAAATCGTGCGAGATCTGCCCGAACGTGCCTGGGATGTCTCTCCCCCGCCGCTTTTGCCGCGGAAGGCGTGCTTTTTTTTTCTGCCCCCATGCCCTTCGCGGAGACATGGCCAGCAAGGAAAATGCCTCCCCTTTCCCCTCTTCCTCCTCCTTCTCCTCTTCCTCCTCCATCCTGGCCCGGGTCGGCTCCCGACGCACCTCCGCGGGCACACGGCCATACACCCACGCCCACACCCACACCCACACCCACATCCCCTTGTCCGCACATCCAGCATGCCCCCCGATGACGCCTCAATGTCACGGCGAACGCTCGAGTGTGACCGCCCCACCCTGGACCGCTTTTTCGAGGCCCTCCACCAGGCGGCCCTGGGGCATTTGGATGACTTTCTGAAGGCCTCGGCGGATCCGGCACGCCCCGGGGGCGCTGGTGCCCCTGCCACGGGCACCGGGCTCCCGCCGGGAGCCGGGCGTCGCGGCGCAGCCACCACCGCCTCAGCCGCCCGGCGCCAGCGCCTCCTGGAATCGGCCACCAGCCGGCACTTGGCACGCGCCGTCCGTGCCGGGACCCTGCCGATGCTCCGGCTGGAGGGATCGGCCACGGATCCGGACGGCTCGGCCGTGGCCGGGGCCTACCAATTGCCGGAGTGCTTTGCTCCGGTGGTCGGGCCGCGTGCGACGGGCGCCGCCCTGGCCGAGGGCGAGGCCGCGGCCACCGCCGGTGCCCTTGCTGCCGGTGCGACGAATGTGTCGACCGGAGCGGCGGCCGCCGACGCGCCGGGCTCCGGTCCCGCGGCCTTGCTGCCGGAGGAGCCGTTCGACACGTCGGCTCTGGCCCGGCTGACCATGGCCCAGAACACCTGGCGCGCGCTGGTGGCTGATATTGCCCCGCGGCGGTCGGCGCGCCTGAGCGACATCGACTCGCGCTTGAAGCTGGCTTTGGGTCGAGCGCGGAACTTCGGCCTGCCATTGCCGCTGGCCGCGGCCTCGGGGCCTGGTGGGGCGAGTCCACTGCTGCTGGGGCAGTGGCTGGCCGCCAGTCACAGCCGACTGGGCCACGCCGAGAGGCGCCTGGCCAGGGCGCGGGCTCGCGTATGTGCGGCCAAGCGTGCGGCGTTCATCCGCCGCCTGGGTGCCGAGCGTGCTGCCTTTTCGACGCTGAGTGCGTTGCCTTGCTCTTGCACTCCTCTTGCCTTGATGTCCACCCGCCGCGCTACTCGCTCCTGAGGGGCCTTTTTTGCCCTCCTCGGTGTCCCTCGGCCCCCGAGCAGAGTGGGATCCGCCATTGGCATGGGTTACTGACATTTGTGCGCCCCTTAGACGAGGGTGAGCTCCTGAAATTGGCCGAGTCCTCGGCGACCACACTGCATGAACTCAAAACGGTGCGTGCAATGGCCTCGGCCTGATCTGTAGCCACAGGATGAGGGAGGAGCAGCGGGGGGCGAGGAGCAGTAAACACCCGACGCCAGGCGCACAAGGGCGCAGGCGTGTGTGTGTGTGTGTATCGCTGGCTAACTGTCCAGGGGTGCTTCCTCCTTTTTCGTGCGCAGTCCCTGCCGGAAATCAATCAACATCTACAGGACACCATCCAGGTGCTGAGCAGCGGCAGCAGCAACAGCAGCAGCAGCAGCAGCAGCAGCCGGGGCGATCGGCCTGCGGCGCCGACTGGCGCGGCGTCCCATGATCACGGGGGGATATTGTAATGCGGGAGGAAACGCAAATCACATGTGGTCCCAATGGATTGATCTGTCTGGTTCCGCCTCGGGCAGACGGTGGAGGGGCGGGAGGGGGGGGGGGGGGGCGGGGGTGGTCATCAGCACGCACTGCTATTTGCTCCTGCTGGTCTTGGTTCTTCCCCTTTTCGCCCACCTCACCTTGGTGATGCGCGCACGGGCGAAAGAAAAAAGAAAAAAGAAAGGCACCCTGGGCCACCTGGCGCTGTGAGGCGGGGGGGGGGGGGGGGCTCTGGGGGCCATTTTTCGCATGGGAAGGCCGTGTCCGCGCGTGTGCCCCGTGGCGCGGGTGGTCGGTGGCATCTGGCCCCCTGGGCAGGCGGCCTATCGACTTCTGGAATATTCCTCGACTTGAGGCGAGAGTGATGCATTCGTCCTTTCTCCGGGGGGGGGAGGGGAGGGGCCCGGCCCACCGTCCAGCGGCGGCCAGGCACGCGGGCAATAGGCGCCGGTCGGGGCCGCGGTTGGCAGGGCCAGGGCGCGCGGGCGCCGCCTCTTGGTTTCATCAAAAAATGGCATCATTGGAGGGGGGGGGGGGGGGGGGGGGGAGGCGGGACGAGAGAGGGGACAGGACAATCCTCCGGCCGGATCGGGGAATTTGGTCAGGACTGATAGCCGAAGATTCGAAGGTGCCAGAAGTCCTTCGATTGGTGGGGTTAGGTCAGGGTACTCCTCGTGGGTGTGGCCCGACGGCAGCCGCTGGTAAACCCTAGCTTGGTCGCCGGCGGCGGAGGAACGGACGGCGGAGGCGGGGAGTACGACCGCAAGCGGCCCTGAGTATGGCCCTCTACCTTCCTCCCCTCCGCCCGGACCTGCAGGGGGGACGGGGGGAACCAATGTTTGTGCGGCGTTGGGCGGCTGTTTGGCTGGGCGGTGTGCCCTCATGAAAGTCCGTCGACCTTCACTTGTAGGGGCGTGCGCGCCTGTGAAGACCCGAGGCATGCGGCGCCTCGTGCGTGCCCGGCCCATTGCCCCCCTCCCCGGAGAGGCGCGCGACCGACCCTCTCGGCTGGTGTGTGCATTTGGATGCCGAGGTGTCAATGTTGCCATGATGGGCGTCTCCCGCGGCCCGGGCGCGGCAGCAGGGGGGGGGAGGGGGGGGGGCGACGGGGCCGGGGCACCCTCGGTGCCGGCGCACACCGCCGAGCGGCGGGAAAACCACCCCCCCCCCCCCCCCCGCGAAGAAGAGACGCTCGAGCGCCGTTCGTACTGTCCACCTCCGCGGGCACTCCGTCCGGGGCGACTGCCGCCTGTCCGCGCACGGACGCCGACGTGCGCGCACATGCGTGCACCCCCCCTCCGCCTGCTGGAGAGAGGACGTAGAGAGAAGGCCATGCTGTCGTGAGAAAGTGCCGCCTTCGGCGCGCTGGCAGTGCGCGCTTTAGAGCGGGAGCCGGCAGCATGGCCGGCGGTAGCCGGTTCCCGGGAGAAGGGGGGTCTTGGGTGGGGCGAACCCGCCCGGCCCACGCCGCCGGACGCGGGGCCCTTCTCCGCATGATGCGACTGGCTCCGCCCCCTCTGTGCGCGCGGAGAAGACGGCATGCTCGCGGTGGGACCAGCATGCATGGGGGTGCGTCCGGCGGCGCGCGGGCGGGGGGAGGTACCGACGCCACGAGGTGGGGCAGCGACGCGCGTGTGTCCCCGGCCCCCCCCCCCCCGCTCCGGGCCCCATAGCGACTAGAGAGGCGGGACAGGCGAGGCGGGACAGGAGAGATGGACATACTGGCCGTGTTGGCGCGGCAAGATGCCGCCGGCTCCGGGCGCCGGAGGGAGGGGGGCCGTAGGTGCAGACAATCATATAATGTCCCTTTTGCCGGGCTTTTCGCGAGCCGTCTAGTACGGACGGGTGCCTTCTCCAAGGCCCTCGCGCGCCCCCCGCTCCCCCCCCCCCCCCCCCCCCCCCGGAGCCCCCGCCAGGGGGGTGCGGAGAAGTCGCGCTCCCCCCTGCAGGCACTCGTGGCGACTCGAGGCTGCTAGAGACTTCCGTGGCACAGGGGCCGGTCGGGGGCTCGCAGGCTCTCGCGAATTCTAGCATGTGCACCAGGGCCCCAGGGCATATGTGTGTGCTTCTCTCTCTCTCTCTCTCTCCCTCCCTCTCCCCGCCGAACGAGCGCCGGGGCGCACGGCCCTGGCTGCGCAACACTTGCGCCTGCGGGCCTCCGCCCCCTGCTGCCGGCCTGTGTCATGTCCGCCGACGGCGCCCCTCCACTGTCGGGGGCAGAAGCCTCGGGGCGCGCGTGGGGGCCGCGGAGAGCAGGGCGCGGGGGAGGGGGGGCGCGGGCTCTCCGGGGTGCGCATGTGGTCGGGCGAAAGGCTCACGCGGCTGCATCTAACCCTCCGCGCTTTTAGAATGACCCAGAGCTTTCCTGCCCGCCCCTCCGGGAGGGAGCCAGGCCCGCGCGGCCCGGCCCGGCCTGGCGGCTGGGGCGGGGCCGGGGGGGCGCGGGGGGCCTGCGGGACAGCGGCAGCCACAGAGCGCAGGCCAACCTGCCTGCCCCTTACCAACCTGCGGTCCCTCTTCCCGGGCCCGGGCCTGGGGCGTCTCGTGTGTGTGTGCGCGTACATGCTGTGCCCTGCCAGTCATTGTGCCGGGACGCGCGCGCACGGGCGCCGATGCGTCTGTTGGGCAGCGTGGCCTCCCCACCCCGGCCGGACCATGGTGCTGCGGTCCCCGGGGCGGTGCCGTCGTGTTGGGCGCGCCCTCCCTCTCTTCCGCTCGTTCTCTCTCTCTCTCTCTTTCTCTCTCTCTCTCGGGCCTGGGTGCCTTCGGGTCGGCGTCAGCCTGTGCGCGAGCCCCCGCCCAGAGGGTGGGGCGGTACAGTGCGCCGGGACGGCTGTGCCCCCCCCCCCCGCCCCCCCGGGTCGGCAGTGCCGGCTTCTGGCCGTGGGGGGTAGCTGGGGTGTGTGCCGGGGCGGCGGCGGGAGGGGGGGGGGGGGGGGGGGGGGGGGGGGGGGGGGGGGGGGGGGGGGCGTGTGCCGGGGTGTGCCGGGGCGGGGCGGCGGGCGGCCAGGCGGGCCCGGCGCAGGCGCGGTTCGCAGCAATGAATCGCGCATATATATAAGACGGCCACCGGCTGGTGGCCGGTCCGAGGCCGCCCCAACCCAGCCTTGCTTAGTTTTGTTTCCCTTGACACTCCTAGCCTGTCTGCTCCCTCCCCCCCCTCCACCATGACTTCCTCCGCTGTCGGTATCGATCTTGGCACCACCTACTCCTGCGTTGGTGTCTGGCAGAACGATCGTGTTGAGATCATTGCCAACGACCAGGGTAACCGCACCACCGCCTCGTACGTCGCCTTCACCGACTCCGAGCGTCTCATCGGTGATGCCGCCCGCAACCAGGTCGCCATGAACCCGGAGAACACCGTCTTCGACGCCAAGCGCCTCATCGGTCGCAAGTTCTCCGACAAGGAGGTCCAGTCCGACATGAAGCACTGGCCCTTCAAGGTCATCGACAAGGACACCAAGCCCATCATCCAGGTCGAGTTCCGCGGTGAGGTCACCACCTTCACCCCGGAGGAGATCTCCTCCATGATTCTGGTCAAGATGAAGGAGACCGCCGAGTCCTACCTCGGTCGCGCCGTCACCGACGCCGTCGTCACCGTCCCCGCCTACTTCAACGACGCCCAGCGCCAGGCCACCAAGGATGCCGGTGCCATCGCTGGCCTGAACGTCCTGCGTATCATCAACGAGCCCACCGCCGCCGCCATTGCCTACGGTCTCGACAAGAAGGGCGAGGGCGAGATGAACGTCCTGATCTTCGATCTCGGTGGTGGTACCTTCGATGTGTCCCTCCTGACCATCGACGACGGTATCTTCGAGGTCAAGGCCACCGCTGGTGACACTCACCTCGGTGGTGAGGACTTCGACAACCGCCTGGTTGCCCACTTCCTGGATGAGTTCCGCCGCAAGCACAAGAAGGACCTGTCCGGCAACGCCCGTGCCCTGCGCCGTCTGCGCACCGCCTGCGAGCGTGCCAAGCGCGCCCTCTCTGCCTCTGCCCAGGCCTCCATCGAGATTGACTCTCTCTTCGAGGGTGTCGACTTCTACACCAACATCACCCGTGCCCGCTTCGAGGAGCTCTGCTCGGACCTCTTCCGTGGCACCCTGTCCCCGGTTGAGCGCGTCCTGTCCGACTCCAAGATGGACAAGTCCAAGGTCGATGAGATCGTCCTGGTCGGTGGTTCCACTCGTATTCCCCGTGTCCAGAAGCTCGTGTCCGACTTCTTCGGCGGCAAGGAGCCCTGCAAGTCCATCAACCCCGATGAGGCCGTCGCCTATGGTGCCGCCGTCCAGGCCGCCATTCTGACCGGTGTCACCTCCGAGAAGACCAAGGACCTGCTCCTGCTCGATGTTGTCCCCCTGTCTCTGGGTCTGGAGACCGCCGGTGGCCTGATGACCACCCTGATCAAGCGCAACACCACCATCCCCACCAAGAAGACCGAGGTCTTCTCCACCTACTCCGACAACCAGACCGGTGTCCTGATCCAGGTGTACGAGGGTGAGCGCTCTCACACCGTCCACAACAACCTCCTCGGCAAGTTCGAGCTCGGCAACATCCCCCCCGCCCCCCGTGGTGTTCCCCAGATTGAGGTTTCCTTCGACATCGACTCCAACGGTATCCTGAACGTCTCCGCCGTCGACAAGTCCACCGGCCACTCCAACAAGATCACCATCACCAACGACAAGGGCCGCCTGTCCAAGGAGGAGATCGAGCGCATGATTGCCGACGCCGAGAAGTACGCCAAGGAGGACGAGATCGCCCGCGAGCGCGTCCAGGCCAAGAACGACCTCGAGACCTTCGCCTACAACTTCCGCACCACCCTGTCCGACGACAACATCAAGGGCAAGCTCTCTGCCGAGGATGTTGCCTCCATCGAGAAGGCCGTCGACGAGACCATCGCCTGGCTCGACAACAACCAGGAGGCCGACAAGGAGGAGTACATCCACAAGCAGAAGGAGCTTGAGGCCATCACCAACCCCATCATGACCCGCCTGTACCAGTCCGCTGGTGGCGCTCCCGGTGGTGCTGGCTTCCCTGGTGGCTTCCCCGGCGCCGGTGCCGCTGGCGGCGACGCCTCCGGCCCCTCCGTCGAGGAGGTCGACTAAGTAGTCGATCCACGACGCCGCGTGTGATGCCGTGTGCTCCCCCTCCCCCTCTTCCTCCCCCTCTCCCGCGCGCGCGCGCGCGCACCCCATGTGCATGGGGGCTGATCCCTCGGATTTCCCCCCTTCTCTCTACCCCCCGAGGCCCAGCGGCGGGGGGGGGGCGGTGGTGGTGGGAGCGGCGCGGAGCGCAGGGTGGTCCGGCCGGGCCCTGGCAAGTGGCCCCCTTCCCCTTCCTCCGATGCCGCCGCCGCGCCATGTGCTCACATTCGGTGTCCTCTCTCTCCCCCTCTCCCTGCACGCATCTTTCCTGTGTGTGGGGAGGGGCGGCCCCCCCCTCCACTTGTCAACCCCCCTCCTATCCTTGTAATAAATCTTTACAAAATTTCCTCCTTGTGTCTTTCTCCGGTTTCCTGTGTGTGTGTGTGCGCGAGGGAAGCCGATGGGGCTGCTGTCGTGCTTGCGCTGGCAGGGTGTTATGGGCGGGGGGAGGAGGGGCGCCCGTGTGTGCTCGTGTCACTCCCGCCTGGGTCGCGTGTTTTTCCGATCCCCTTCGTCTGTGCGCGGCAGAGAGAGGGGCAAAAGCCGGCGAGACATGCCGAGTGCATTTGTTGCATGTGTGTGACGCTCATTTGTCGATACTTCTCTCTCTCGCTCGCTGGGGTGGGGGGGGGGATGCATGCGGGTGCTGGGCTCGGCCCTCTTTACTGTCATTTCTCTCCCCAGACACCGGGGGAGTTGTTCCCACTTCCGCCATGGGGACGGGGCGGGGGGACGCACATGTGGGGCCTGATGGGAAAGACGCAGGAGACTGGCCCAGAGCCCGGCGACCCCCCCCCCAGCCCACTTTTCTCCTCACAAGAAAGATCGGCAGGGGCGCATGGTCGGCGTGGTGGGACAATGCCCGCAGCACCCCTGTCTGGGACTTACGTGTGCATGGTTCTTCGTGTGTGTGTGTGTGCGTGTGTGTGTGTGTGTGTGTGTGTGGGTGGATGGGTGGACGGGTGGATGGGTGCGAGTGTGGCCTTCCTGTGTCCTCGGGATCGAGCCATGCATCCCTGAAGGCGCATTCCCCCAGCGGCTTGCTGAGTGCTCATTGCCGGCCCGCTGGCTAGATCACCGGTGGGATATGCCGGCCCTCGTGGCGCATCTCCCCCTTGGCAATGTCGAGAGGAATACAGCCGCACATCGGATCACAAGGGACCGGGGGGAAGTATATGTATATGTATTTATAGATTAGGAGTGGGGGCATGGTGGCCACGCACGAGGAAGAGGAGGAGGGGGGAAGGGGCAGGGGGAGAGGGGAAGAGGGGGAGGGGGAGAGAGGAAGGAAGGGGCGGCATGGGAGGCCGGGGCCCGACGGAAGGACTGAAGGGGGATGTGTGGGGATGTGTGGTTTGTGTGGCCGATCGGGCGGGACGACAGCAGGGAGGGGGTGGGGGAGTTACGAAGTCGGGGGACTGAGGGGGGGAGGAATGTCGACAAGGAGAAATGGGGGAAGGGGGAAACGGGGCACACGACGTGTGGGCACGTGAATACCAACACAGAGGAGGGAGAGAGAGAGAGAGAGAGGGAGATAGAGAGCATGCACGCATGCGTGTGTATGTGTGTGTGTTCTTCTCAGGGCCGAGGGTGTGCCCTGTTGCTGCACCAGAGCCGCCGCGCTTCTCCCCCCCCCCCATGATAGAGGCAATACGAGCCGAAGGGGGCAGCAGAGGGGAGAATGCGGCCGCCTCAGCAGAGGAGAACACACAGGGGGGAAGGTGTTGGCATGTAGAGACGGAGTTTGGAGAGGGGCCGAGGGGGAGGGGGGCGGGTATGTCGCCCACCCGCGCGCTGCAGCCCCCCCAGTGGTCGCGTTGGCGCGCCCCTCGCCCTCTGTGCAGAGAGAGAGAGAGAGAGCGGGCGGACAGCAAAAAGGAAAAGAAAAAGGGCAGGCCCCTCCCGCCCGCTCACCGGAGGAAGCAGCTGAAGGGGTTCATCCAGCGACTGGAGCTGTTCTGATTGGAGCCCGGGCGGCGGCTTTCTCCGGTGGGCGAGGAGCTGTTGCCCTGGGGGCTGGAGGAGGGCGAGCCGGACTTGTTCCCGGCCCCGGGGTAGACATTGGACCCGGCCTGCGAGGCGGCCCGCGGGTCGGCCGACCCCTGGCGCGACTGGTACGCGGCATTGTTGGACCCGCTGCTGGGGTCCTCGCCGAGGTGCGCGCGACTGCCGGGCAGCACCGCCGTCGAGGAGGAGGTCTGGTGCGGCGGGACCCCGGGATGGGGGGAGTTGCGGTCCGGCCGCGGCGCGCCGCGCGCCGTCGTCTGCCAATCGTACACCTGGTCGTCGACCAGATGCTCCTTCTTGAGAACCTGGTTGAAGAGCTTCAGCAGGTAGTCGTAGTCGGGGGTTTCGTCGAACTTGAGATTGCGCGCGTAGCCCAAATACTTGGCGAACTCCTCCGGGTACCCGGCGCACAGGTCGTTCACGCGGATCTCGCGCTTCTTCTCGCCGATCTTATCATACTTCTGCTTGTTGGTCTGCGCCTTGAGCCCCTGCCAGGGAAGGGCACCGCGGAGGAAGTACATAAAAACGTGTCCCAATGCCTCGAGGTCGTCGCGGCGGGATTGTTCTGCAGCGGGTGGTGTGCGTGTGATGTGTCAGTCCAGATGTATGCATGCATGCATATATGTATATGTATATATGTGCGTGTCCCTGTGTAAGAGCCGATGCGCCTCTCCGTTCTGATTGCCCCCATTGCCCCTCCCCCGTGCATGGGAGAGAGAAAGAGAAAGGAAGGAGAGAGAGGGCGAGCGAGCGAGAAAGGGCATGTACGTACCGCGGCCAATATGCGTGTTGATACACATGTAGCGCGCGGTGCCGGAGAGGGACTTCTTTTCCCGGTAGGGGATGTGCTGCCCGGTGTGCGGGTCGCGGTAGTACTTGGCCATGCCAAAGTCGATCAGGTACACGGTGGTCCCCTCCTGGGAGGAGTTCCGGCCAATCAGGAAGTTGTCCGGCTTGATGTCCCGGTAGATGAGGCCGCGCTCGTGACAGGCACGGACACGGGTGAGCTATGAGCGGGGGAGAGGGGGGGGGGGGCAAAAGCCGGTTAGCTGGCCGGCCAGGCTACGCCATGGGGGGATGGGAGAGCGGCCTGTGGATGGGCGCGCGCGCGTACCATCTGCTTGGCCAGCATGCAGACAGTCTTGACGGAGAAGGTCCGGCTGCACACTTCGAAGAGGTCCTCCAGGCTGGGACCGAGCAGCTCGATGACAAGGACATTGAAGCTTGACTCGACACCGAAGTAGAAAACACGAGGAATGCCAGCTACAGGTTGCGAGAGGCAAGGGCCGGGGGCAGTGTGTGTATGTGTGAGCGCGCGCGTGTGGAAAAGTCAGCGTCGATGCATGTGTGTGGGCGGGGAGAGGGCGAGGAAAGGGACGGGAGATTCAGGAAGGGAACAAAGCCGCAGACGCACGGGAGCCCTGGAGAATCTGGTAAGCGCGGTACTCATCGCGCAGCTGCGGGGCCTCGCTCTTGCGCGACTCCTGCAGGATGGGGAGGCGAGGGTGAGCACCATTCGTCAGTCCCGGTGGTGGCCGAAAGGGAAAGGGGGAAAGACAGAGCCAGGAGAGAGAGAGAGAGAGAGGGTCACACGGAACGCACAAACTTCACGGCGACCTTGGTCTCCGGGTTCGACAGCGAGGTACCCTCATGGATGATGCCGAAGCTGCCCTCGCCGATCTTCTTGCCAACGCGGAACTTTTCCCCGACAGTGGTGACCATCATGGTGCGGCTGGTTTCCTGTCCGGAGCTGTGCGTGTGTGTGCGCGCGTGGGAAAGAGAGAGAGAGAGAGAGAAAGGGAGGAGGGAGGGGGGAGACGAGGGACGGCAGGAAGGGTGAGTGGCAGGCGCAGGAGCGAGTGGGGGAGACCCCCCGGGGGGGGGGGGGGCAGGGGGAGGAATACACGCGGGCAGGGGAGGGCGCACCGACGGGACTGGCCGGCGGCGGGGGCGCGATGGGCGGGAGCAGCGGCGTAGTGAGCCCCGCCAGGGTTACCGGCGGCGACAGCGGGGTTGACAGCGGGAGCAGGCGCTCCGGAGGCTGTCACCGGCGGCGAGCGCGGGTCGTGAATGTGGGCCATAGTCGGCGCACGGAGGGGGATAGGGTGCGCGAAGGGGGTGGCGGAGAAAAGCGAGACGGGGGGGCTGGCTCAGGGAACCGGCGAGTCGACTAACCGAGGGGAAGTATTCAGAGGCATCCCACGCGCCGGGAGAGGGGAGAGGAAAGAGAGAGAGAGAGAAAGGGGGGGGGACGAGCAGGCGAGGGAGCGGAGAAAAGGGGGGGGAGAAGTGTCAGCCAGGGCGCGCGCCAAGTTAAATGCGGGGCAAAGGCCGTGGCCGACCGTGGACAGGGGGCCGGCGGGGCAGCGGACCTTTGACTGAGGGCGGCCTTTTCGCGTGCATATACAAGGCAGATCAATGACAAGTGAGCCTGGCTATTTTTGGCGGAGATTCGGGCGCACGGGTCCACTCTGTGATGGGAGATGGGGATGAGAGTCAGCGTGATGGAGGGGGGGGGGGTGAGGGGGAGTTTCGCGACGGCGTCCAAGATCCACGGCTCGGAAGGCGCGTACCACAGGGCGTGCCGGGAACTGGCAACATGTGTGCCCGCGCACAGCGAGTCGTGAAGACAGGAGTGGCCGCCAGGGTGTGCACATGTGCGTGAGCATGGAGAGAGCAACAAAGGGGGCGAAAGGGCGGAGCAGGGCAAGGAGGAGGAGGAGAGGCGCACGTGTAGGACGGCTCACGCAGGGGGAGGGGGAGGCGACACGGCGGAGGCCAGCAGGCGGCAAGGCCCAGGGAGAGGGGGG
>NW_009242975.1:1723272-1725492 GCF_000388065.1 Fonticula alba
GGGGGAGGCGAGTGCGCGCGCGCGCGCGCGTCCCCGACGGGACTAAGAGAAAACCGTCCGCCGCCCCTGAGCCTCGGTCCCGCGCTGCCCCTCTCTCTCTCTCTTTCTCTCAACCGGAGGGGAGGCGCGCGCGGCGGTCTGCCTTCCTGTGTGCTGGCTGCCACCCGCGCCGCCCGTGCCGCCCCCGGAGGGGTTCCGAGGTCTGGTAGAAGCCCCGCTGCGCGGTCCCTCCCCCCCCGGGAGACTGCCAGGTGAAGAAGGGGTCACGCCGTCCGGGTGTTCTTGGTGGGGGCGGGGGCGGGGGGGCGGGGGCGGGGGGGGGCGGCACCCCCTGCCCGACCCCGCCCTTCTGGTTGGCCCCTGTAGGTGGGTGGGGGGGTGCGTACGTGCGTGTGTACTTTTGCGCGTGCATGCTTACGCGCGTGCGGATGCACCAGCCCCCCGGCGGGACGGCGCTTGCGAGAGAAATGCGCGTCCGCGCCCCCCCCCCCCGGGGGGGGGCCATTTTATTTATTAACGGTTTCCCCCGCGGAGGGGGGAACAGCGGGCAGCCGGAGTCCTCGCCCCCTCGCCCCCTCTCGTTCCCGAAGCGGGGGGGGGGGGGGAGGGCGGTCACACATGCGTCTCGCCTTTCGTCTTTTGGCGGCACCCCCGCGGCAGGATGGCTCACTTCCGGGGGCGTCGTGCGTGCGTGCATGCATGCATGCGCACGCGTACCCCCCCCCCCATATGCCTGGCCACCGAGCAGAGACAAGAGCGCGGCGGCTCGGCGGGGCGCCGTCGCTGCTGGGTCCCGCATGACGGGATCCGCCGTACGAACCACCCCCGGGCGTGCACGGGCCCCAGGCCGGTCCGGCGGGCGCGCCCGCCCCCTGCCGGCCCGCCGCCCCCCAGCCGAAAAAGCGCCAGCTGCCCCCTGCCTCCCTCCCCCCCGGCGGCCGCACGGTCAAATGAGCGCTCCCTCCGAAGCGGGCGCACGCGCGTATTCCCGGACCGGGGAGGGCCTGCCCGCCGCGAGGCGGGGAGCCAGACCGTGCTGGCCCTGCTCTTTCTCGCCGTGCCGCGTTTCGCCCTGTCTCCCCGCCCCTTTTGGGCATCCGGCCGAGGATCGGACGTACGCCCGGGCCGGGCCGGGCCGAGACGCACGCCCTGGCGCGCGTGCGCGCGCGGGGGGGGGGGGCGACCGGTCGCAGAGTACCCCGGGCCGGGGCCGCGGCACGCGCTCCCTGCGCCGGCCTGTCTCCCTCGGCCGTTCCCCCTTCCGGTGGTCACTCTCCTCTTTGGGTGGTGGAGAGAGGCTAATGGGCGGGGCGCCTCCTCTGCGGTCGTGGCCGGCCGATCTCTCCTCGGATAGTCCCCCCCCCCCCCTATTCGGCCACCGTGCGACCCGCTCCTCTGCCGGCGCCTCGGCCGAATGCGAAGGGCCCTTGTGCGAAGGGCATGCACGCGCACGGAACGGAGGCCCTGTGGCCTCCCCCGCCCCGCCCGGCAGCGAGCCACGCATACACCCACGCACACGGACACACAGCGGTAGGCCAAGGGGGGGGGGGGCTATGCGGGCCTGACTCATTTTCGGCGAACCTTTGGGGCTTCGGCCCACCGTGGCCGGGCCGAAGCCCCCCCGCGACTTCGATCTCCATCCCCTCCGCCTGCGCCGATTGCTGGGCGGGGGGAGCCGGCCCCCGCCCCCCCCGCCCCGCCCCCCCCAGGGTGCCAGTCCCGGTTACATGCCCGCCAGCGCTCCCCGGCCTTCGCCCCCCGGCGACGAGCCGCTCCGCCCCTGGCCGGGTGTCATGGCGCCCCCCACCGCCGCCCCAGAGGGGGCAGGAGGGAGGGAGGGCGGAGCGTTTGCTCCCGCGCCCCCCGCCTCAAGGGGGCCCTAAGGTGACAGTGGTGGTGGTGGTGGTGGTGGTAGTGGGCCCCTCGGCTACCCCCCCCCCCCCGAGGAGCCGGGGCGAAAGAGGGGGGACGGGACGTGAGCGGAAGGGGCGGCGGGGTGTGCTATGCACAGCAGCTATGCAGCTATGCGGCGCCGCGGCCACGCGTGTCCCCCTCCCCCCGCCTGCCGGGCCGTGTGTCGGCTTGGAGCGCGCGCATGTGAGCGCAGAGGGCGCGCCCGAGCCCCTCGCCCCCCCCCCCCCCCCCCCCCCCCCCCCCCCCCCCCCCCCCCCCCCCCCCCCCCCCCCCACGGAGTCGTCCAGCTTCTGCAGGAACTCCCGC
>NW_009242975.1:1725530-1727071 GCF_000388065.1 Fonticula alba
CTTCTTGAAGAGGACCAGCTCGATCAGGCCCACCCCCCCCGGCCAGACCTCGCCCCCAGGCAGGGGTTTTCCCCTTCGGCTCGCCTGTTCGGGACCCGAAGGTCTCCGACGGGAGGGGGGGGGGGGCGGGGAGTGGCCGACCCGTCGCCCAGAGCTCGCGCACCGCCGGCAGGGTCCGAGCGGCTTCTCCATCTGCCAGGGCACACACGCACTTGCGTGTACTTTCAAATCGCCCCTCTCACGCCCCCCCCCCCCTGCCCCGCCCCCGCCCCCAACAAAAGACACCCGGTGGACCACGCGCACCATCAAATTACGGGTCGCCCACGGTCCGCTTGCCCGTATCCGCCCCCTCCCCCCCCCCGGGGGGGGGGGGCGGGAGAGCGCCGAGGGACGGGAGCCGACGTGTCGCGCAGCCGGGCGCGTCCGACCTGGGTTTCGCCAAGGTCGCTTGCCGTCGCGCCGCCAGGCGCCCTGCTTCCGGAGCGGCAGCCATTGGCGCCGGCGCGTTTGGCTTCGTGGTGCCCTCCTTTCCTCATCGTCGCCCCCCCCCCCCCCCCCCCCTCCGGAGCATGTGGCCGTGCATCGGGAGGGAGTACTGGGGCCCCCTGCCCAGCGCGCCGGGCCGCGGTGGCAGGCCTCCTCTGCCCGGCCCCGGCCAGAGCACAGACGCGTTGCCGGCGGCCGGTCCCCCGGAAGGTAAACATCAAAAAGAGGGCATCGGCCCTGCACCTGGAGGGAGTGCGAAATCCCCCCCCCCCCCGCACATGCCGCGCACGGACACGCGCACGCACGGGCAGACGCGGCAGGCGGGCTTTCCCCCTGCCGCGGGGGCCCCTCCCTCGCGGCCACCAGCTGGGGACGCTGCATATATTTCCGACAGGACCGGCCGAGCGGCGGAGGCGCCAGGCGCACACACGCGCCTGGTCGCCCGCCGGCACAGGCCCCGCCTTTCGAGCACACCGACCAAGGTTGCCGCGGTGCCGTCGCCGTGTCACCGCCAGTGCCCGCGCTCGGATCCCCACCTCACGGCACCTGACCGGTCGCTTTTGGGTCAATCCCGGCTCTTGGCCGGCGGCCCCCCGCCCGCCCGCGGCGTAGGGAGGGCGGAGGAAGGGCTCCGGGCGGGGCGGCGACGGCGGGGCCTGTAAAGGAGAGGGGGAAAAATGGCCCGGAAGGGCGTGTGCGGCCCTCGCGTGGGCTGGGCCAGCGCCCGGGGGCAGCGGAGCCGCTGGGCTGAGGCCCGGGGGGGGGGGGACCGGGGACAGGAGCAGACAAAGACAGGCAAAGACAGGCGCTGCGACGGACGAAGAAAGACAAAGACGCACAGAGACGGGCGGAGACAGTGGGAGAGAGGCAGCACCACAGCCGGCCGGCGCCCGGCGCTGGGGCTAAGCATGCCGGGCGCAAGGGGCCAGGAGGGGCGACCACACCCAGGCAGGGGGAAGAATGCATCGATCAATACCCGGCGACTGGCGGGCCAGCGCACGCTGGCCCCTCCTTTCGGTAGCCGCGGAATGTCCATCCCACTGTCACGGGGCGGG
>NW_009242975.1:1727723-1733774 GCF_000388065.1 Fonticula alba
GGGCGCGAGGGGGGGGGGGGAGGCGGGGGGACAGGCACACCGCCGGGCAGCCCTGTTAATGTCGCGAGGTCCCGCGGCCGCCGGCCCGCCGGGCACAGGCGTGTGTCGGAATCGCGCGTGCAGGCGACACACATGCGCCCGGGCAAGGGCCGATCGCACCTGGCGGGCCAGCTGGCGCTTGGGGGCGGCCGCGGCGCCCCCCCCCCCCCCCCCCCCCTCCTTACACGTGAAAGGACCCGCCAGGCCGCCGTGGATTTCCATGCAAAAGAACCGGCGAGCCCTGGAACGATGCGGCGGGAGGGGCGGCGGGAGCCGAGGAGCCGCACCGGGGGGACGGCACGGCCCCACCTCATGCTCGGGCTCCTGAAGGAATGCCATGTAGAGGGCGTGACACACCCACACACACGCACGCACGCACACACGCACACATGGAGCCCCCCGACCCCGAGCGAGCCTGGTGCCCGTCACGCCCAGGGTGTCGGGGCACCTGGCGCCCTCCCCTCGGCCTTCGCCGGCCCCCACCCCTCTCGTCGCGGGCGGGGCTGTGTGGCAGGTGGGGAAGGAGGGCGGGGGCTGGGGGCAGCCGCATCCGGCGCCTGCCCCTTTCCGAGAAAGCACTGGCCCCCCCCCAGACTCGGGGGCCGATGGCCGTGCGCTTCTCCGTACCCCCCTCCCCCCCCCCGGCTCGGCGGTGCCCTCCTGCACGCTTCTCCGTACCCCCCCCCCTCGCTCCCTCCGCGTTACAGGCCTGCGCGATCGCCCCGAGTGTTCGCTCGGAATATTCTCCTCGTGCGCTGGCCCCCCCCCCTCCCCCCCCCCGGCCGGCGCGGCCGGGTGTGCGATGGGGCGCGCGGCCGGGCGGTATGCCCATGAACACACTCGCTTCCCCCGCAGCAGGGCAAGATGGTGGTCCCCCCCCCCCCCCCCCCCCCCCACGGGCCTCCATGCCTCCCCCCGGGTGCGCCGCGGGCTCCACAAAATACGTCCACGCCTTGGTTCGATGGTGACGCGCTCTGGGCCATTGGCCGCGGCTTCGGGGCGCCGCGGCCCTCGTCGCCGGAAATGCCGGTACCGATCGACCGGCGGGGGAAGATGCCCCGGGTCCATGTATCTCGCACTGTGCTTGGGTCTTTCGCCGGGTCGCCGGGGGAGGACGGGGCACCGCAAGCAAATACCCGCCATCCCTCTGTTTGGGCGGGCGAGCGGTGGGCCGGTCGCGCGCACTCGGCAGTATCCGGGGATTTTTAAAAAGCCCCAAACAAACCCCCGGAGCTCTCCCTCGGCCGCCCTCTCTCGGGACCCCTCAGAGCCCGGAAAGCGCGAGGGCCGCCGGCGTCGGGCCCCCCCCCCCCCCATCCCCCGCTTGCACCAGGGGCGAGCATATCCACCGGCGCCGGGCCCAGGCGCGCGCCTTCGCCTCCTCCTCCCCCGCCTCCGCCACCCGGCCCGGTGCCAGCGCGCCAGGCAACACAATCCCGCATATTTATTTGCGTACTCTGGGGTGTCGACGCGCCCACGCGCGTTCACACACACACACACACATATGCATGCATGGGCAAATATGCGCGCGGCCTGCTGGCATTCAGGCGCACTAGGTCCACAGTCCACAGCCGGCGCGCGTGGCCCGGTGGCCACCGATGCCAGCTCACTTTGTCTGTCGTACCCTGGACTCGGCCCGTGGTCCTGCGGGCCACAACCGCGGCGGCGGCGGCGGCGCTGGCGGCAGTTGACCCCTCCATTGAAAGGGACAAATTCTTGCGCCCCCCCCCCCCCCCTCCCGGGGAGCCTCTGACCGAGCCCCGTATTCCGCAGGCAGTGTGTGTGCGCGCTGCGCTGCACCGCGCCGCCACAGCGCTCCCCGCGGGGGCCGAGGGCGGAATACGCGGAGCGCCGCTTCTTTTTCTTCGACCACCCCCGGCCACTGCCCGACCACCTCAGACGCTCCCCTCCCGCGGGCCTTTTCCCGAACCACCCCCCACCCCCATCGGCCGAAGACAACCCATGAGCCAGTGCTCCTGACCTGCGATCACTCCCCGGAGGGTGCTCGCTACGGCGCGGCCACCTGGGGGCGGGGGGGGGGGACGCGCGCTGATGAGCAATGACCAAAGGCATCCCCCCCTGTGGACCCATGCGCACGCCTGTGTTTTGGTGGTTGTGGCTCGCGAGGGAGGCGGGGGCGGGGGGATGCGGGCGCGCTCGAGCGACCGCTGGCCATTGGTCGGAGGGCCGACAGGGCGCCGATGCTGCGCCGCCATGCTGAGCAGGACGCCGCACTGAGAGGCGGCCAGCGAGACGGACAGGGGCTCACCTCCTCGGCCCTTCTGCCTCCCTCCCGGGGGGGGGGGGGCTCCCGCCGCCCGGCCTGCGTCCCCCTGCCGCCGCCCCACAAGCGGCCACACCATCCCGGGGTCTTGTGCATGCGTGCATGCTTGCGTGCTTGCGTGCATGCGTGCATGCGTGTGTGTGTGTGTGTGTGTATGTAGGTGCTTGGGTGCGTGGGTGCGTGCGCTGGTCGCGCGAGTGTGCGAAACAAAGGGAGGCCCCGGCGGTTGTCGCCGGCTCTCGCCCGGGGGGCTTTGCGACCGGAAGCATAAGAGTTGGCATCATGGGCAGGGTGCCGCGGGCCCATGGGGCGGGGCCCTGTCCCCCGGCCGCGCAAGACAACACACTGGTAAGTCGGCAGCGCTGGCAGGGGAGGGCCTCGGCGAGGCATTAACCCGCTGCCCGCTCGCGCTTACAGGCACCATTAACTCACTTGCTCCGGAAGTGGGGCCGGCACGCACCGTTGCTCATACCCCGCAATGGTCGGGGATCGCCCGGGCCCTGTGACCCGATCGCCCCGGGCAGCAGGCCCGCCCCGGCCGGAGGGGGAGCAAGCCCTGTGTCTCCCCCCATTGGGACGGATCTCCCCCCCGCCCCATGCGGCATGATCCCGACTCCGAGCGGTCTTCCCCATCCACCACCCTCCCCTGCCATGTTCCTGTGCCTGTTTCTCTCCTTCCGCCCGGCGCCCCGGTCACTGCCTTCGGCCGGGCTGTCCGGTGCCCCGAAGAGAAGGCCCCCCGGGGGCGTGTGCGGCCAGCCTTTGGCCATTCCTCTCGCACTCTCCTCCCGAACAACCCATCTTGAGCGAGAATTCGGTCGCCGCCTCGCCCGCGCCATTGACAGAGGCGCACCCCCGGGCGCCGGAAAGCCTGCCCAGCGGATCCCGCTCTCTCTCTCTCTCTCTCTCTCTCTCCGACGACGACGACGGCCCGGATTGGGCCCCGCTGCCGCTGTCAACCACACGGCCACGACACTGATACCAAGGCCCCCCCCGGCCGCCGTGCCCTCGCCGCCCGAAAGGCCAGCGCACACACACGCACGCGCAAGCGCCGGCCGGGACACCCTTCCCTCCATCCCGCGCACCCTGGGCTTCTGAGCCTCCCTCCGCTGGCAAGATGTCTGCCATCGGGGAGATCGATGACCGAATATGCCTACGACTCCGCAGTATGACACCCATCGCCCTCGACAGCCCGGTTGTTGGGGAGGTCCCCCCTCCTCCCCCCTCCCCAGGCCAGCCTCCCACTGACAATGACCCACTCTCTTCCCCCCCTTAGTCTTCCGTGCACGCGACCTTCCCCCGGGATTCAACGGTACGGGCTGTCATCGCGCCTCGACCCTGCCTCCCGAGTGGCCTGCCGCACGTGAGGGCGCTTTCCCCATCCATCTCCTACCCCCTCTTTCTCTCTGACACACACTGTCTCTTCCTCCCTGCCCTCCCCCGCCATTGGAATGCAACTTCTTGCCCCATGCCTGCCATTCGCTTGGGCCGCCGCGCAACCGCCCTGATCAGCCTGCGTGCAGGTCGGCTACCGCAAGGAGCAGTTCGCCACCAACTACGCCGAGGTTGATGACCATGGCAATGTCCAATGGATGGAGGAGATGGACTTGTGCGTGTCCTTGCCCAAGACCCCCTGTCCACCCCCCCCCCCCCCCCCAACACTGACCACCAGCCTTTCAGCGGCCAGCGCCAGGGCGAAAAGGAGCTGGTCTTCCGTGTGCACCTGGCCCGCATCGAGGACGGAGCCCCGCCCCAGGTAAGCTACCACAAGCGCTTCGGCTTCCGAAACCGCTGGCGGGCCAATCGCTCTCACGAGTGCGGCAAGCTGCGCCTCACCCCGTCGGACATCAAGCAGATCGTCAATGAGACCGACCCGGACTCCGGCGACCCGCACTCGGCGCGCACCGGTCAGCAGCTCCGCCAAATGCAAGTGGAAGACATGGCCGGCGCCTGGCGCGCGCTCACCTGGCTCGATGAGGTCCCCCTCGGCGCCGGCAAGCTGCCCTCCCTGTGCATCGGCATCTCCTTCGTGGATATTTCCGTCCTGACGGACGCCGGCTACTCGGTGGCCACCACGTCGCGATGGAAACTGCGCGGTGCGTGTGACCGGCTCTGGGCCCGCGCGCCTGCGCCCGCCCGCTGCCCTGCGACTGACATGATGCAACCCGACCGGCCGAGCCAGAACGCGTGCGGCGCAAGCGCGGCCCCGCCATGTCCTGGGCCGGGCCGCGCTTTGACGATTCCCAAGTGTGCCCCCTCTGCCACATGCTCATGAGCCAGTGTGCCTGCGATGACCGGGTGAGCGCGTACTCCGCCACGCCGACCGGCCGCCCGGGGCCCGGCGCGCCGCGGCCCATATCGCCCGATCGCCGGAGCGTTCGGTCCACCAATCCCTTCGACACCCCCCCGGAGGAGGACCCGCAAGACATGTGGTACACCCCGACCGCCTATCGGGCCAGCCTGTCGAGCGGCGGCGTCGGCAAGGGAGCCGTGGCCGTGGTCCCGCGAGCCGGGGTCTCCTTTGCCGGGGTGCCCGCCCCGATGATGGCCCCCGGCCACACCCAGCCCCTGGCGCGCGGGGTGACCTACACGCCGCCCGACTCGCCGCAGGGGCGCCGATATAGCTCGACTTTCCAAATGTCCCAGGCCCACCCGCTGAAGCCGGGGCCCGTCTTGCCGGGGGTGGTCGCCCGGTCGCCACAGCCACGCAGCGACACCATCCGCGTGGATCCCTACCAGGGGGACCTCTTCGCCGGGCGCATGTCTGTGGTCCCGGCGGCGGGGGATGGCGGTGAGCCCGGGTTTGCGCGACACCGGCCCCCGGCGGTTGTGCTCCCCGGCGGCGGGAGTGTTCCCTACGACACCCGGAGCATCAACAGCATGGGCAATCCCTTTGCCGGCGAGCCGGATGGCGGGGTGCCGGGTCGTGGGGCGGCGGCCGATCCCGACTGGAATCGCATCAACCGCGACTACCGCCATGGGGCCGGCGGAGGCCAGGGCGACGGCCCCGGGGGACACCACCTTCCCCGGTCGCATGGGGACTACTTCGATGAGGACCGCAGCCATGGCCGCGTGGGGTCCATGGGCGGGGCTGGCGGTGGGCCGGGCGCCGGGGCGCCCCCCAGCCATTGGTACGCGGCGGATGACCTCCACGCGGCGGGGGGCCGGTCTCGACGCGGCTCGTTCCAGGGCATTCCCCAGGCCGCGGGCCCGGCGGCCGGCTACTCGGGGCCCCCGCGCCCTGCATCGTACCACCTGTCCGATGACCACAGCCAGGAGGACCACCGCGAGTTGGTCCGGTATGCGGCCACCGCGCCGCACTATCGTGAGCCGGGCTCCGGCCGGAGGAATTCCATCCAGCACTCGTTGTACCGGCCACCCGGCGACCATGCCCACGGCACGACGATGGTCCTGGATCCGGGGGCCGCTTCGGCAGGCCTGATGCCCATGTTCCTGGTCAATGGCCACGAGGTGGACCCGCGAATCATTGAGCAGGCCCTGGCCAACTATACCGGGGATCCCTTCACCGAGGAGGACCTGCTGGCCTTGCGTTTGCAGCTGGCCCGCGCCGAGCATGACCTCGAGCGCTACCGGGCCTACGTCGGCCGGCTCCTCAGCCGGGTGATGATTGTCTGCCCCGAGCTGTTGGAGAAGATCGGCGCCAGCATCCCGCCCTGATGGGGGCTGGCTGGAGTGGGGGGGGGGGGGGGGGCCGGGGGGGGGGTTGG
>NW_009242975.1:1733875-1742532 GCF_000388065.1 Fonticula alba
GGGGGGGGGGACGTGCGCCGGCGCAAGAGGTCTTTTGAGGCGCACCTCTGCCCCGCCCCGTGGCGGCGGCCCGGTCGCCGCCCATTCCCTAAGATACTGCCCTTCCGCCACGACTGTCCTCCTCTCCTCTCATCCTTTCGCAGGGCCCCCCCCCCACCCCGGCCGACGTACACGCACACGCACGCGCACAATGGCTGAGCTTAGGCAGCTGCTCGATCAGATCGCACGCGCCAGCACCCTGTATGAGGTCCTGGGCCTCGAGGCGGCCTCCTTCGAGGAGGCGCAAAAATACATCACCGCAGGGGCCATCCGCGGGGCGTATCTTCGCCGGGCTCTTATTCTTCACCCTGACAAGCAGTCGCTGGTGTCCGGGGCGGATGCCTCGGGCAGTGCGGGTGCCCACGCGGCCGACCCTGCGGCCGATCCCCGGCTGGCAGCCAGCTATCTGCGCCTGCGTGAGGCCTACGACACCCTGAGCACCGCGGCATCTCGGGCGCAATACGATCACAACCTGTGGCCTCCATGTGCGTGGCTCCCTGTTCCTGCCCCTCCTCCCGGGCCCCTGCCGGCCCGCTGCCCACGTCTCGGACGCCTTCCCGACGAAGGCCGGGTCACCGGCGCTACTCGACCCCAGGCTGACCCTCCTTTCCCTCCACGCCCTCTGTCTTGGCACAGCATCGCTCTTGGTGGATGACGAGTTCAGCCTCGAGGATATGCTTTTTGATGAGGGTACGCTCGCACACCGGCAATTCCGACACCCATCCTCCCTCCCCATCCGCTGACCATTCCTCCTCCCATTGCTCCGGGCAGACGACAATATGTACACCCTGCCGTGCCGTTGCAGCGGCGTGTACCGCCTGCATGTGGACGAGATTGACAGCCTCTACGCCGAGAGCCAGGGGGCCGGCTTCTCCAATGTTCTCTTTTGTCAGCAATGCTCGCTGAAGATCCGCATCCAATGTAGCGGGATAGGCACCGACAGTGAGGAGGCCTAAGCAGCGTGTGCTAATGGCTGGTCGGCCTTCGGCCTTTCTGCTCAACCTCCTGACCATATCCCCTCCACCGGGCCTCGCGCTCGGGGTTCTGCCCCCGGTCCCGGGGCCGCGAGGCCAAGGAAAAAGCACCGAAAAAAGCAAAAAAAAAACAACAACAAGAAACAACAACATCATCAACAGCAGCAGCTCAACAGCGACAGAGAAGCAACCATGCAGCAGGGTCCCCCTCTTTTTTCCTTCTTTTTTTTTCTCGCGGCCGCCAAGAGGGCCCCCGGGCCCGGGCGCGGGTGCCACCGGAGGGGGCCGGAATGTGATTTACTTTCGTTGGCAGGATTGTCGGGTGCTTTCCGCTGGGCTTGGGCGTTTCTCGGGGTCCTGCCGAGGGTTCGGGCTGACAAGCCCCCGGCCGCGGCCGCCCCTCCTGTTGGCAGGTGTCTGGCCCGCCCAGCGCCCCGAGGGGTGCGCATTCCAGGCGGGGGCCAGATCCTGCGTCCATTGATCTCTCTCTCTCTCTCTCTCTCTCTCTCTCTCTCTCTCTCTCTCTCTCTCTCTCTCATCCGTCCTTCTCGGCCCTGCCTCGTCCAAGGGTGACCGAATTAGGGCGCCACAGGGACGGTGGGGGGGGGGGGGGGGGGGGGGGGGCAGGGCCGACGACCAGCACCGGGTTTCAGATGGCGTCCCGTCGGCTACTGGCCCGCTCAGCCACTCCACCCCCCTCCACCCCATTCTCTGCAGATTTTCCTCCCCGCTTTCATCCATCCCTTCTCTCTCTCTCTCCCCTTCTCTCTCTCTCCCCCCTTCTCTCTCTCTCCCCCTCAATACACCCCCCGCTTTCCCCAACACGGCACCCGCATGATGGCCACGCCAAACGGGCCAAGCCCGGTGCCGGCCTTCTTCCGCGACGCGCCGCAGCGGACTCCCCTCGACGCGGTGGGCGCCGCCGCCCCGGCAGTGGGGGAGTTTCTGGCCCCAGCAGCCGGGTCCCCGGCGGCGGCCTTCGACTCCGCCTCCTTGGCGGTGGTGGTCTTCCCTTCGGATTCCCGAGTGGCCGGGCATCTGTTCGAGGCGCGCACCCTCTGTGGCAGTCTCTCGGCCCTGTGGACGCAACGCCCCAGGGCCGGGGACAGGACATCTGCCGTACCGGGCTCCGACCTGGTTTGCGACACCTGCTCGCAGGCGTGCGTCACCCTGCCCGGGGTGGACGCCGGTGGCGGGGCCGACGCTCCACCGGCCCCGGGACGCTTCCTCTCGGAACCGGGGCTCGGGGTGACAGCGGTGCCAGAGGCGCCGGCCCGGGCGATCTCCGACCCGACGCCGGACACCGGGTCTCCCGGCGCCGGGCTCGCTCTGTCGCCGCTGCTGGATGACATCTTCTCCACGGCCAATCGCCTGGCTTTGTCCTTCGAGCCGGATGAAATTGCCGCCCTCAGCCATGTGTTCCTGCAGCTTGGTCGCGAGCTGGATGGCTCGGGTGCGCTTGCGAGTGTCCACACTCGCCCGGTCACGCTCCTGTGCCTTTTTTTGTCCCCCCCCCCCCGGCCGGCCACTGGCTTGAGCTGGAGCCCATTTTCCTCGCGCTGACACATGTCCAAAGACACCGTTTCCACCACCCTCTGCCCGACGGACCTGAGCAACTCCTCGGTCGCCGAGCGGCCAATTGTCCTGAAGCCACAGCGGTCATATGTGCACCATCGCCATGCGGCGGCCGCCGTGGTGGCCCTGGGGACTCGACGTGCAACCGGCTACGGTCCGGGGCCCCTGTCCGGGGCGTCCTCCTCGCCGGCCCTGCAGTCGCTGCCGACCATCTCCCTGCATCTTGGCGGGGCCGGGCCATCGGCCTCGGCAGCCTCGGCCTCGGCCTCGGCCTCGGCGGCTTCCTCCACCCCGGCAGGCTCTCTGCCCTCTTCTTCCTTCCCGGCAATCACCGTGGACCCCCAGTCGCCGGGTCTCGGTAGTGCCAGCAGCTCGCCGGCTCTCGGGCCGATCGCCCAGGCGACTGGCGGCCAGTCGCCGACCGCCTCCATCCCCGGGGCCCTGTCCACATCAGGCTCCTCCTCGTCGCTGGTGGTGCCAGGCCTGTCGTCCGGCTCGTCGCCGCTTTCCACCACGGCGCCGGTGGGGGCCCCAGCCGCCGGGGCCACCAGTGGAGGCCCCGGGCGCGCTGCCTACCCAAGCCTCGGCCTGGCGCCGCTGTCGATCTCCTCCCTGCCGGGCTTCAGCGGGTCGCACCCGTCCATCTCGAATCTCAGCACGCCTCGGTCATCGGCTCTCTCCGGCGGGTCGTCCCCACTCCTGGCGTCTTTTTCATCGGTGGAGTTGCTTCCGCCCCTGTCCGGGGTATGGTCACTTCCTGCGCATGGGTGTAGGAGGGCTTTCTTGCCTTGCGTGTTGCTGCAATTCTGACCTCCCTCATGCATTCGCCGATGCTCCCCGCGTGTCCTGCCTCTCCTACGCGCAGCCCATGTCTCTGGTCGTGGCCAAGTGCGGCCCGGTGGCTGTGGCCGTGGTTGCCTGTCACAGCGCACTCCCGACGCCGGTGGGCGCGGACGCCGTTCCCGGCCCCGGTGGGCGTCCTGGCGCTGGCGGCGTGTCCCTGGCCAAGTCCTGCGCCTCCTCGCCGGATCATCTGCACGACGCCTTCCGGCGCCTCCTCCTGCACCGGCTGGCCATCCCCGCGGCGCAGGTGTTCGCTGCCCAGTGGCATGCGGATGTTTTGCGTGCCGTGTCGGCCGGCCTGCCGGATGAAGTACGTCGCCTGTCCAGCTCCATTCCTGCCACTCCTCTGCCCTTGGCTTCCATGCGCCGGGACTGACGGCCCGTGCCTTTCTCCTCTCGCCGCCGGGCTCGGTGTCTCTTGCTCTTGTCCCCTTTTTTTTTCCCCGGCTTCCGGTCCCTTCTCGATGTCGGGCATAGCGCCTGGCCGATGACACTCCGCTGCATTTCCGGGACTTCCACGCGGACATCTCCCTCCTTCTTGGCCGAGCGGCCGGGCTGAATGCCTTCCGGTTCCCGCTGATCCGGCCCATTCCCTTGTTGCTGCCCTCGGGCTTCCGCCGGGTCTCGTGGTTCCCGGTGGATGATGTGCTTGACAGCCTTTCGGCTCTGTCGCTGGAGGCGGACTATTTTGACCGGCAGGTGACCGGCGTCGGTGGGGCCCCTGCGGCTGGGAGCGCCCCCCGGCTGCGTTTCTCCCATCGGTGCCAGTGCGCCGCGCTGACGGAGGCCATCGACGCCGGGTTGGCCTCGGCGCCGCGGCCCCCGCCGCCGGAGGCCGCCACCGATGAGGACGCCCACTTGCTGGCCCTCAGCGGGGGATCCCATCGATCCATGTCGACTTGTTCCTTCACAACAGCCATCTGATTTGCCTCGGCCCCGGGCGGGCACGCAATGCACCGGTCCAAATGCCCACCCTCGGCCTGCCTGTCGCTTCTTGTCTTCTCCATCATCCCGGACTTGCCGGCAATTGGGTCACAGGGGGAGAGGTATCTATTGGAAGTGGAGGTCTCGAGTCGGGCCCGGACACTGTGATCGGCTGGATCCCCCGGGAGAGTCCGCCGGCTCGAAGTGATCCATGCACCAGATGCAAAATGTGTGACGCCTGCGAAGATGTTCATTCACCTCGCTCAGGCGATCCGCCACCTGGGAAGCGGCATGGACAGCGATTAGTAGGGGGAGGGGGGGGGGGCAAAGGGGAGGCCACCGGAATCCGGCATGATGTAGGGGAGAAGGAAAAGGGAAGAAAAAGAGGAAGCGGCGTGTACCTCAAGCGCCTCGAAGACCGAGCATCCGGATACTCCGATGCGGCATGGCGGCCCGGTGGCAGTGGGCGGGTCTCCAGGCAAAGGCTCCGACGGGGCGGCCCCCATGCTGGCTTCGGGCATATCACTGGCAGTTCCACCCTGGGCAGTGGCCACAGTGGCAACTTCCGGGGCGGTGGCAAGCATGTCGGCCTTCGAGAGCGCGGCCGGCTCGCCAATCTCCGACGGGGCATCGGCCTCGCCTTCGGAGTCCCGGGGGGAAGCCCGACCATTGGCTTCGGTGGGGGGAGCCACCTCCCCGGGGGCTGGGCTTCCTGGGCCGGAGGCGACATCGCAGTGGAGGCAGGTGTCCGGAGGCGTTGGGATCTCCTGCACTGAGGTGAATCTTTTCGCCCAGAGGATCGGCCAGAGACACGATGGTGGGATGTTCTGCGGCGAGGGGGGCAGGTGAGGAAGGGGCAACTGATTACGGGGGATCGGGGAAGCAGGGAGGAGCGAGGCAAAGGGCCGGGGAAAAGGGCCACCGGCACGGGGACATACCTGCTTCAGGTCCAGACGGAAGCACAGCTTACGGGCGGCGCGCTCATCGTTGGCGTCCTGCCGGGAGCTTCGAGCCTGGAAAACCCGCTCGGCATAGTGTGCCGGTTCGGCGGGCATGGAGGAATCGGCCGCCGCGTCGGCCACAAACGGCGCGGCCAGTTCGTCCATGCCAAAGCCCAGCCCCAGACGATGGCCCACTGCCGGGATGCCAGGAGCGGGGATGTGAGTCGGACGAGGGGACAAACGGCGCAAGGGGGGGGGGGGGGGCCGAGGGTGGCTCGTACGCACGTTCAAACCGATCGAGGTCTACCTGGATGGGCGCAGGGGGGATGGCACTTGAGGAGGCGCCGCCAGGCGGGGCTCCCACCACTCCGGAAAAGATGGAATCGCCTCCGGGCTTCGGGGCCGTTTCTCCATACAGCAGTCTGAAGCCCTTGTTGTCGCTCTGCAGGGGCTTCTGCATGCCATCGCGGAGGGCGTCCATGGCTCGCTCGGCCAGGGGCAGCGTGCGCGCTGGGCCGCTACGGCATGCCCGAAGAGAGGAAGGACCGGTCAGCGCCATGGCAAGGGGGAAAGGGGAGGAGCAGGAAGGCTGGGCTCCAGTCGGCATACCGCTTTTTGGTGACCATTTTGGCGGGGCGTCGCCCGGTCAGCGACCGGGACTTCTGCAAGGCATCTTCAGCGGCCTGGAGCACCGCGTCCGACATGTAATCCAACTCCTCCTCGCTCGAGGAATCCCGCTCGGCCGAGGGGTCCATGGCTGTGGCGCCTCCGAGGGCGGATGGCGGAAGAGCGGGGTACTCCGCCGGGGGAGGCGGCCAGGTGTTCTCCTGGCCCGGACTCGAGGGCGGCGACGAGTCAAACATCCGCGAGTATGTATGAGTCAAGGCGGCAGAGCGAGCAACGAAGGAGGCAGAGGACTGGAGACAAGGGGAGAGGCGCGGTACTGGCAACCAAAATGCGCTTGTGGCAGCAGGGTCGCCACTCTTGCCATGTGCGGGAGTGGGAGCAGGTGGAGGGCAGATGGTGGCTCTCCGGGTGAGAGGGAGGGGGCCGTGCCGGCGGGGCGGCATCCGGGCTTGTTTTATTTTTTTTTCCCAACTCCCCTCTGACCGGATTGCATTCCTGGCGAGGGGTGATCGGCGAGCAGGCCCGCATGTGACGCATCACGAGGCGGCATGATCCCGGAGCACATAAATGCCATTCCAATCGTTACTATTTGAAAATCCACCCACATCGCCAGGGCCGACCAGGGGCACCGCCCCGGGAGCCGGGGGGATCGGGACAGGAAATCCGTGGCGCCTGACAATCTGCATGGTGGCATGCTAGTAGTGTCTACCTGCCTGGGATCCTACGCTGGCTGGGGTATTGCACGCATAGGTGGGCGAGGGGGGGGGGGGGGGGGGGGGGCCGGACCGGGGCGGGGTGGCACGCCGCCGGGGGATCGGCCAGACCCCTGCCAATTCCCCGGTACTCGCGGGGCTGGCTCCCGCGGCGCCCCCCCTCCTCGTTCCCGGGGCCGGGGCCCGAGAGGAAGAGCCCGGTGGGGCCCGTTGCCCGTTGCCGAGCAGGCGGAAGCCGGGCCAGGGCGCTGGGGAGCTGCCACCTGAGCGCCCGGCAGCCAGATCGCCGCTCTGGGGAGGGGGGGGGGGGGGGGGGGGCCGGGCGGCTCCAGGCGAAAACCCCGGGGGGGGGGCACTTATCAGGAAGGACGCGGCGGGCTCTCGGAGCCTCCAACGGCCAGATCCTGCCTCCCCCACCCTCTGCGCCGCTCCCGCCTCCGCTTATTTGGCTGACCGCCAAAGAAAAACATTTGCCCCGGCGCGCCCCGCATTCGCACAGACACACACACACACACACCCAGTCCATATATATCTCCCTCTCGCTCTCCCCTTCTTCGTTCCTCCCCCCTCCCCCCCGCGCCCCGGCCCGACATGACCGCCTTGGCCACCATGCGCGCCGAGCTGGCTGCGCAGCTCCCCGAGACCGGGACTGCCAGCCTCGGAGACCACTTCTGCCTTGTGGAGCAGGAGTCTCCGGCCGAGGCGGACTTCATCCTGGAGGAGCATTTCCCGGTCCTGTCCGGCGCCGAGATCGGGGCTGCCCACTTGACCGAGGGGTTCTTCGATCCGCGCAGCCCGGCGCTTGTGCGGCTCCGCACGCCGGTCCGCCCGGGCGCGGCCCCGATGGCCGATCGCCACCCGCTGGCCGCGCACCTTGCGCTGGCCCATCTCGAGGAGGGGTTCTTCGACCCGCGCAGCCCGTCGGCCGTGGTGCACCGGACCCCGGTCAAGCCTGGTACCATGGCCGAGGCCCCGGCCACTCCGAGCCCCCCGGTCCCCGAGCCGTCGGGGGTCGCTGCGGCCACCGCGCGCATGGCCTCGGCCGATCTGGATGAGGGCTTTTTCGACCCGCGCAGCCCGGCCATCCTCCTTCACCGGACTCCGGTTCGGCCGCTGGACAAGCCGACGGTCCACGCGGCGCGCATGGCCTCGGCCCAGCTGGAAGATGGTTTCTTTGATCCCCGTAGCCCGGCGGCCGTGTTGCACCGGACCCCGGTCCGTCCGGGCGGTGCTGCTGCCCCTGCACCGGGGGCCTCTGTCCACCCGGGGCATGTGGCCCGGATGGCGTCGGCCGATTTGGCCGAGGGGTTCTTCGATCCGCGCAGCCCGGCGGCCGTGCTGCACCGGACCCCGGTGCGGCCGGCCACCACTGCCCCCGCCGTGGCCCCGGCCGATGGGTCTGTCCATGGTGCTGCGCGTTTGGCATCGGCCGAGCTGGAGGAGGGGTTCTTCGACCCGCGGAGCCCGGCGGCCGTGCTGCGTCGGACGCCGGTCCGGCCAGGCGCCACGGCCCCTGGGTCATCCATCCGCATGCACATTGCGCGCTTGGCGTCGGCCGACTTGGATGCCGGGTGCTTCGACCCGCGGAGCCCGTCGGCGGTGCTGAGCCGGACGCCGGTCCGCCCGGGCACGAGCCAGGCCGCATCCTCTCGGCGCCCGGCCACCGTCCACATCGCGCGCCTGGCTGCTGCCCACCTGGAGGAGGGGTTCTTCGACCCGCGGAGCCCGTCGGCGGTCCTGCACCGGACGCCGGTCCGGCCGGGCGAGCCCTCGGCCGCCTCCCTGGCCAGGGATCCGACCACGCCCCGCGCGCCCGCCACGGCCGTGGTGCGCCTGGCTGCGGCCCATCTGGAGGAGGGTTTCTTCGATCCCCGGAGCCCGACGGCTCTGGTTCACCGGACCCCGGTCCGGCCGGCCGAAGACCCGGTGCCCACCTTCATGGCAGACCCGACGGCCCTTGTCGCGCGCCTGGCCGCTGCTCGGCTGGAGGAGGGGTTCTTCGACCCGCGGAGCCCGTCGGC
>NW_009242975.1:1742542-1753190 GCF_000388065.1 Fonticula alba
GTGCCCACCTTCATGGCAGACCCGACGGCCCTTGTCGCGCGCCTGGCCGCTGCTCGGCTGGAGGAGGGGTTCTTCGACCCGCGGAGCCCGTCGGCTGTCTTCCGTCGGACGCCGGTCCGGCCGGAGGGCCCTGCCCTCGCCGAGGCGCCGGTCACGACCAACCCCCGGGTGTACGAGGCCCGTCTGGCGTCGGGCGACCTGGATGAGGGCTTTTTCGACCCGCGGAGCCCGGCGGCCGTGCTGCACCGGACGCCAGTCCGGCCGGGCACGGCGGCCACTCTGCCGGGCCCCCACGTGGCGCACATGGCCTCGGCCCAGCTTGCTGATGGGTTCTTCGACCCGCGCAGTCCGGCGGCCGTGTTGCACCGGACGCCGGTCCGGCCAGGCACTGCCGCCCCGGCTGCCGCGGCCCCCCTGGCGCGTCTGGCCTCTGCCGACCTGGAGGCCGGGTTCTTCGATCCCCGGAGCCCATCGGCCGTGCTTCACCGGACGCCGGTCCGGCCGGGAGTGGCCCCGGTTGAGGCCAACCCCCGCGTGCATGCTGCGCGCCTGGCATCGGCCGACTTGGAGGCGGGGTTCTTCGACCCGCGTAGCCCGTCGGTGGTCATGCACCGGACTCCGGTTCGGCCGGCCGACCCGCCGGCCGCCATGCCGCCATCCACCGTGTGCCTGGCGTCGGCCGACCTGGAGGAGGGGTTCTTCGATCCGCGCAGTCCGACGGCCGTGCTGTGCCGGACGCCGGTCCGGCCGGCCGAGGCGGCCGCCGGTCCGGGCACGCCCTCCCCCCCGGCGGCCGCGCGCTTGGCATCGGCCGATCTGGCGGCCGGGTTCTTCGACCCGCGGAGCCCGACGGCCGTGCTGCACCGGACGCCGGTCCAGCCATCGTCGGCCGCCGCCCCGGGCTCGGATGCGGCCTTCGACCCGCGGAGCCCGTTGCTGGTCGTGCGCCGGACGCCGGTCAAGGTCTTCCGCTTTGGCACCGCCACCATGGTCGCCGAGGGGCCGGCCCCGGACGCGGTCAGCCCCGCGGCCACGGTTTGCTGGTCGCTGGAGCCCGTGGTGCCGGGTGTGCCTGATGCCGGGTCCGAGCCCCTCGAGCCCGGGATGGCGGACGCCGCCAAGCCCGAGCCGGAGGCCGTTTCGCTGCTGGTGCGCATGGCCTCGGCCGACCTGGATGAGGGGGCCTTCGATCCGCGCAGCCCGGCGGTCGTCCGCCGCCGGACGCCCGTCCGCCCGGCCGACACACACACCGCCCCTGGGCCCGCCCCGGCCGAGGCGCCCACCACGCCGGCCCAACCAGCCGACCGGTCTCTCTACATCAGCATTGGGAGCTTGTCCCTCATGCCGAGCCCAGGCCGCCTGTCGACCATGGACAGCGCGGCCGAGGAGGAGCTGCAGCTCCTGTCCCCGGCCGACGTTGCTGCCGTTGCGTTGCTGGCGACCAAGCCGACCGATGCCGCGGTCGCAGCTCCCTCCGACGAGACTGTCTCCGCCGAGGCTCCCGCCACAACGCCTGCCTCTGCCGAGTCCCCCACCGCAGAGTCCCCCACCGCGGAGTCCCCCACCGCGGAGTCCCCCACCGCGGAGGCCGCCAGCGCGGAGGCCCCTGCCGCGGAGGCCCCCGCCGTTTCCACTCCTAATGTCCCTGTCCGGCCCCTGGGGTCGCAGGTTCTTTTCAAACCAACTCTGGGCCTTTCCTCCCCGGCTGCGCCCCGGAAGAATGGTGCGTTCGTTGTGCTGCTCGCTGTCGAGCCCCTGCCGCGCCACAGACCGGCCCCCCCCCTGTGACTGTGATATTGACCCCTTGTGGATGTCCCTCCTTGTTTTTTTTCTTTCCTTTTTTTGCTATCCCCTCCTCCTCCCCCCCCCACTGCACGTAGCCACCTCGCATGGTACACCGACGACCGCTGGCGGCCGGTCGGGCTTCGTGCTGCCCGGGGTGACCTCCAGTACGCCCAACCGGCGCCGCGCGCTGGGCCTGGACTCGAGTGCGGCTGGCGGCTCGCCGCTGGGCGCCAGTCCCTCGCGTCTGGCCACCGGCACAGTGCTGCCCTTCAGTTCGCCGGCCGGTGGGGGGCCGGCGCCGGCCCTGGCCGCGCGTGCCCGGTCCCGGTCGACCCTTGGCCCGATGGTTCTGCCGTCGGCGGTTGCCGCGGACTCGCCGGCGGCCGGGGCCACATCGGCGGCGGGCACTTCGCGCCCGGGCATGCGGTCCTCCGGCCCCGGCGCCCTGGTGCCTGGGCGCCTGCAAATCGACACGACGCTGGCCGCTCGGGCCGCGGCCGCCACCGGCTCGCCGCGTGTCGACTCGACCACCACCCCCCGCGAGCCGCTGTCTGCCACCGGCCCCCTCAGCGCCAACACCCTCTTCCCGGCGGCCCATGTGCAGCTTGGCGGCGTGGGCCAGGAGAATGCCGGGCCTGGGGGCTCCTTTGCCAGTGGTGCCGGCGCCGGCGCTGCCGCTGGCACCCCGGGCAAGAAGCTGGCCTCCGGTGCATCTGGTGGCACCCCGGGCATGAAGTTGGCCCCTGGCGGCGCCGGTCCGCTGGTGCCGGACCTGGTGGGGCGCGGTGTCGGTCGCACTCCCCTCACACCGCTCACCCTCACAGGCCCCGACTCGCCGCTCATCATCCGCTAGAGGGGCCATGGGACCCGTGGCGTCTCGCGCGCACATGTGCACGCGCCTCCCTCCCCTCCCCCCCCCCCCCTGCGCGAGATCTGCCCTCACCTCGTCCTGACCGCCCCCCCTCCGGTTTATCCTGCGCGCACGCCCTGGCGTGGCTGCGCCCCACATGTTTCCCGTCTTTCATTTCGCGTGCACATTCTTGCCCCCTCCCCCTCCCTCCCCCCGTGTATATACAGAGGTTCTGCCATCCTTTTTTTTTGTCTTGTGTCCCCGGCCGGTTACACGTCCCCGTCTCATGCGTCTCGGCCCAGCCGGTCCGATCGCGGCGCTTCCTGGGTCTACCCGTATCTGCCAACGAAAGAGGATCATGTGGCGGGCATCGCCGTTATCTTTTCAAATTTCCCTCGCGACCTTGGCCGTGGCTTCCTCCTGACTCGATCTCACGCCCGGGGAGGAGCGGAGGAAGCACCGAGGCGGGGGGAGAGGGGCGAGACAGGGGCAGACATTGTGGGCAGATCGGAACACCGAGCCACAGTCGGCTTTCTCTCTGTCTCTCCTCCTCGCCTCTCGCCGTCCCCCCTCTCTCTCGGGCAGACAGGGATCCGGGATCGGATGGCTCGATGTCAAAATAAAAAAGCCCCAGCGGCGGAGGCGGCCCCCCCGGTCGGCACTCCTCTTCCCCCCCCCCCCCCCCCCACCCTTTCCGCAGTTGTCCTTGCCTGGCCTCCCCCCTCGCCTCACCCTCGCTCGCCTCCCCTTCTCTCCCCCTCTTTGTTTTTCTCTCTCCTCCTCTCTTCCCCTCCCCCCCCCCCCCATCTCATCAGCCACCACCCCACCGGGTCCCCCTAGACAGCATCATGCGCCTGGATGTCCGCTCGGTGCCCGAGTCCGACGGTCTATCATTCGGCCAGCGCGTTCTGGTTTCCTTCACCGAGGACGGAAGGTGGGTGACCATGCGCCATGTTGGGTGTCGATGGAGCTTGCTTCCCTTTTCCTGACATCTTATCATGCCCTTAGCTCGCTGCTGGTCGCCAGCCCGGGAGGACACTTGTCCCGCACGCCGGTCGACTATGCGCCCGGGAAGGACCTTGCCCCCGCCACGCTCGGGGCCACCTCGGAGCCCGTCTCTCTGTTCAATGTCCCAGGACTGGAAAATGAGATTGACTTTGCTGCCTATGCCCTGGCCACCAAGGTGCGCATGGGGGCATGGACCGCCTGTTGTCGATGTGCACATGTGCTCCACCTTGGGCCGGTTTTCCCGCACTCACCTTCGCGGTCGGCGTCTTCCCGACACCTGTTTCCCCTCCCCCGGGTCATGTACAGTCTCATCTGCTGCTGGCTGGCACGGACCATGCTCGAGTGATGCTGTACCGGCTGCTGCAGCCAACGGGCGCCTCGCCGAACATGGTTTTCCTGACGACCCTCGACCGGTTCTCCCTGCCCGTCAGTGCGCTGTCTGTGTCGGCCTGCGCGCGCTTGCTGGCCAGCTCCAGTGAGTGCGTGTTCCTCTGGACGCCCCACCCCCCGCATGGTCGGGTGCCCTGTCGCCCCTTCGTATCTCTAACACCACTGCCGTCGCTGCCTCTTCAGGGGCGGTGAGCTTCGTCTGGTGGCCACCGAGACCGGCTTGGACAGCGGCGCTGCCAGTGTTAGCCTGGCCCTGACGCACCACAAGCGCGTGGTGCGGGGGCTGGCCTTCGGCCCGACGGTCGCCGGGACCTCGCGCATGCTGGTGTCCTCGTCGCCGGAGGACGGCGACCTCGCCGTGTGGGCCCTGCCGGTGACCGGCTCGACCGCGAGCACCCTCGCTCCGGAGGCCAGCATTCGCATCTTCCAGCCGGTCGGCCAGTGCGTGCAAGATCGGCCCCGCCTTCGCTCTCCGGGCCTGGCATGTGCCTGTTGGACTGACGTGCATTGCTTTCCGCTCTCGCCCCGTTGGTAGCTTCAACTTCTCCGGACAGGTGGCCTGGCATGTGTCGGGTAGTTGGTTTGCCGTTCCTGGCCGTAAGAATGGTACGCCCTGGCCGGCGGGCCGCCCTGCTCCGTTGCCTTGCTGCTGTTTGGACCCCATGCTGACCGCCCGCTCAAAGGGATCACCATCGTGTGCCGTGCTCCGGCTGATGCTGGCCGGGCCTGGGCCGCTGCGGTGCACGTCGAGGACATGTATCTCGCCGGCGAGGTACGCTATGGAGTGGCTCCGGCTCGCCTGTTCTTCTCCTCGCCCGGTCCTCGCTTCTCCTTTGATGCTGATTGTTTGCCCTGGCCCCCTTGTCCGCTCCCCGGCGCCCCCCCCCCTCCTTCTGCCGATTGCGTGCACGTGGGCTGGTGCTGGGCAGTCCTATGCGGTTGCCATGTCACCGGACGGCCGATTCCTGGCAGCCACCTCGCAGGATGGCCGGGTGGTCATCTTTGCGGTGGGTGGACAGGGCTCTGGCGCCTCGGGCCCCCGCGCCGGTGATGATGATATGGCCTTCATCACTGGTACCCTGTCGCCAGATGTCACCTCGACCGTGAATGGCGAGGCCCTTTTCACCCCGGTGGCTCGGTTCACCCTTTTCGGCCGGGAGCGTAGCACCATGGCCGCGTCTGGCAGTCTCACTGCTTTCCATATGGAGTCTCTCACCTGGCACCCGGCCGGGGCCAACCTCCTGGTCGCTGTGCGTGCCTCCTCTTGTCCCTGCTCGCCTGCATCTTCGTTGTTTCCCTCCCCCCCCCCTCTCCCCAATATCCCCTCGCTTCTCATCTCCCCTCCTCCCTTTGTCTCTCTCTCTCTCTCTCTCTTCGTCTTTCCTTCACGCTCCTCGCCTACTCATACGCTCGCCATCTCGCCTGCTTCTCGTAGTCTGCCAACTCCGGGCACTTCTGCATGGTCCAGGACCCGGTCCCGACCGACCAATGGGCCCGCGCTGCCACGGCCAATGTTGATGCCAGCCACCTTTTGACCCTCCGTGGTGCGGCTGACCTGGTCAGGGTACTCGGGCAGACGTGCGTGCTAATGCTCGCCAAAGGTGTCCCTGGTCGTGGGTTTGCTCGACTCACGCTCCTTGCTCTCCCCCTGCGCTGGTTCCCCCTCTGCCTGTTTTCTCTTTCCGCCGCCCTGCCCCGTCGGTGACCCAGCACCCAAGACCCTTTGGCCCGTCTGCAGCTTGGGGCCAACTCCACGGCGTCTGCCGCGGCCGCCGCCGGCGCTGACGCTGGCTATGAGGACTTTGACTTCGATGGTGTCGACGACCTGGACATCCCGGCGCCCAACTTCGACAATCTTCATACCTCCTTCCTGGAGTCGGGCACGGTAGCCACGCCACCCACCGTGGCGACGGTCAAGCGCCCTGCCGCCGAGGTGGCTTCCGCATCGCTGCCAGCTGTGCCAGGGCCGCTGGCCAAGCGGCCCCGCCCGGCCGGCTCCTCGCTGGTTGACGATGCGGCAACAGAGCGCGAGCGCCCCGGCTCGGGGACCGCGGCCGGCCCTCGGCCCCGGCTGGTGGACCCGGACTTCCCGGAGGAGGAGGGTCTCAATGTCTTCGACAAGCACTGGCGTCCTTCCGGCTTGGACTTCGAAGACGAGGACGAAGAGGAAGAGGATGACGACCTCGAGTCGGAGTCGGCATCCGGCCCTGGGGCCGGTATCCTGGACATCGACGATGGGGTTCCTGGCGAGGACATTACACTGGCCGGGCGCCGTCGGGCCGCCGGACGTGGCTTCGACTTCCACAGTGCCGGCCGGCCGGTGGCCGATTCGCCTGGCAGCCTGGACACCGGGCTGAGCCCCACATGTGCCGGCTCCACGCCGTGGATTCTCAACCGACGCATCCTCGGTGCGTTCGACTTCCCCATTGCCTTTCTTCTGTTCTGTTTCTCCCCCCATTTCTCTCTCTCTCTCTCTCTCTCTCTCTCTCTTTCCCTCCTCCCATACAACAGTCATCTTGTGCCCTCCTCAAATTATCTCCCCACCTAATTCCCGCCTCGGTCCTCTCTCCCGCCCCCTTCTGTCGCCCAGCCTGGAACCATGTCGGAATGGTTCTGGTGCATATGGTCCCGCCATCGCGCGATGCCGCTCCGGGGGAGCCGCAGCAGCATTTCTACGAGACCCGAATGCATGATGCCGGCAGTCGCAGCCGCCGGGTACAGATCCAGACAGCCACCGATTACACGATGGCCGCCATCAGTACGTGCTGGCACAATCCCGGCCTCACGAGTATGCGCCACCTCCTCGCCACGCCTGCTGACCTTTCCCCATGTCCATTGCCCTGTTCCTGCTCTTCGCCCTTGTGTCTCCCCTTTCCCCCTCGCCCGGCGTCGCCTACTTGGCCGTGCAAATGGCTCTGCCCACCCATCCAGACGAGCATGGCGTCGTGCTAGCCGGGCCTGGAGGCGGCTCCGCCAGCGGACGCTCGACGCTGCAGTTCTCCTCGCTCGATGCCCGGTCGGAGAGCGTCAGCTGGACCTTGTCGCTCGATGCCGGCGAGCACATCGAGGGTACGCGCTCCATGTGGCGACCCAGGTCGCACCGCCCTCCTTCGATCTGTCTGCCGCTCTCCGCCCCTCTCTGGCTCCTCCCCGCTCATGCCCCATGCCTCTTGGGCCATTTTGCGTCCATGCTAACCTCCTGCTTCGGCCCGCAGCCGTGGCCCTGGGCGATGGCTGGGTGGCGGCCATCACGTCGCTCGGCTTCATTCGGCTGTACACGACCGGGCGCCTGCCGATGCCGGTGGCCTCGCTCCCTGTGCCCGGGTCCTTCCGGCCGAGTGTTTACTCCAAGCCCGGACGCCAGCTGGACTCGGTGCCGGCCATCAGCCACACCCCGGTGGCCGCGGCGGCTGGCATGGGTGATCGGCTGGTGGTCACCTGGCGTGCGGCCGGCCAGGTGCAGCCCTGCTGGGCTCAATTCGTCGTCACTCCGGGGTCGGGTTTGGCGGCCGACGGGACCCCTGGCCAGGCGCTGCCTCTCACTCCGGGCAGCTCCCTCCGTTGGGTGGGTCTCACGCCGGAGAAGGTGCGCCCCCAAGCATGTGGGCCTTTTGAATGTCGCCCTCCCTGCACGGGCCTCATCATTGGCGTCACCCCCCCCCCCCCCCATCTCTCCTGAGCATGATATGCAAGCCTAACCCCTCGGTCCCGCCGGCCGCTCCTCTCCTCCGCTGTGCACATATGCTTCACTGCTATCGGTCTTGCTTGTGGCTCGTCCTTGCTCCGCCCCGTTCCCCCTGGGCCCGCTCAGCGCATGGCAACCTTCGACTCCCAGGGCATCCTTCGCATTTTGATTGGCGAGCCGGGCGCCGCCATCTGGACCCCCGTGCTGGACATGGTTGCCGCTGGGCGCGCGGCGGCCGGCGCGGCCAGCGTCTGGCCCGTGGCCGTGGAGGATGGCCAGCTGGTGTTCCTGCCGCTGGACGGCGGAAACAGTGGCTTCTGCGCCGTCCGCGGGCTCCGGTACCCCCTGGCCGAGCCGAGCATGAGGCCCTTGCCACAGTCGAGCAAGTTCGCCTGCCCCATTCGCAGCAGCCAGGCCAGCGGGCCCGACGCCCCTGGCCCCACGTCCATCGCCACCATCGAGCAGGAATGGGCGACCGTGGTGCTGCGACTGCTCGCTGCGCCGGATGTCCGGTCGGCCGAGCGTTCCGAGCTCCTGGTCCAGCATGACCTGCTCCTGGTCCGGCTGTTGTCGGTGCGTCCCCCCTGCACAGGGGCACCCCCCCCCCCCCCGCCTCTGCCTCTGCCTCTGCCTCTTCTCTTCCCGTCGTCGCCCCTCTGCCTCTCTTCGTCCCTCACCCTCGATCGCGTATCTCACAACTCCGACGGGGGCTGCTCTTGCTGCGGCCCGTCATTCCGCCACCTTCCGGATATGTAGGATGCCATCCGCCAAGAGCATGACTTCCGCGCCATTGAGCTTGCGCGTTTGATGAAGGCCTCTTCCTCGCTGGACTTCTGCATTGCGGCCGCCAAGAAGTCCGGCCGCCGGGAGCTTCTCAACACCCTGGTTGCCATTCAGGAGGTGTGTTCCGGGCCCTTGGCCGTTCGCCCTTGCGCCCGCTGGCGGGCTCTGTCCACCGCCAGCCATGCTAACCCACATGTCGCATGCCGGCCTTTACCGCAGGAAATTCGCACGCGCGCCCTCTCGGCTGTGGCTACCTCGCAGTCGGGCAGCAGCAGCAGCAGCAACAGCAGTGGTGGTGGTGACAATGCCACCGGCCTGGTCACTTCCACAACTGCCCGGGGCGCTGCCATCACCACCCCCAGCGCCCCCGGCCCTGCTTCGCCTTTGCCCCCGGTGGTGGGCAGACCTCACATCCTCCCGGAAGCGACCGGCGCCACTGGTCTGGTCGCCGATTGCGCCTTGGCCACAGCCTCGAGCGCGGCCCCGATGCCAGGGGCGCCGCAGTCGCCGGTGCCCCTCCCGACCCCGGTGCATCGGGCCTTCTCGACCGGCGCCGCCCCGGTCAGCTCCTCCTCGTCGGCAGCCAGCTTCCTGGCCGGCGCCGGACAGTCTCCCGGTCCTGGGAGTCCGCGCACGGCGGCCTCCTCCAGCGCCAGTGCTCTCCGGTCGAGCCTCTTCGACCGCTTTGCCCGCAAGTGATACACCCACCGGCAGACCTTTGTCCATACCTGAGAGCATCCACCGAAACATGCATATATTTAGTACATATTTATGAGTCCACATTTGTGTGTACATGTATGTATGTGTGTGTTTTGGTATGCTCTCGCCCCCCGCACGCGCCGGCCTCCTGCCCCCCCCCCCCCCCCCTTGCCCGAATACACTGCACGGCCATCCCCGCGGCCACTCCCCTGGCGTTGGCACCACACTTTCACACACAAAGCATGAGCTGACAACGGTCAGAGCGGCGGCCCCCCCCTGTGGGCCTGGCGCCGGCGTATGTGTGCGTGCGTTTGCGCACGCATCGCGCGCGCGCGCGCGCGCGCGCGTGCCAGGGCAATCGGCACGCAGGATCGCGGCCAAGAGACGCCCCGCCGCGAGGGCAGACGGCGCGCGGCTCCTGGCCCATCTGCCCCGTCCCGCTGCCTCCCTCCCTCTTTCTCTCTCTCTCTCCGCCCCTTACCTTGCGCAGTTTCGTACTCGCCCATCCCCCCTCGCCTTCTCTCGTCCCCGTCGCCTGCCTGCCTGCCTGCCTGCTTGCCTGCCTGCCTGCCTGCCACCATGTCGATTGAGAAGCTCCAGAAGGAGCTCGGCCGCCATCGCGATACTGCCATGAAGTCCGACTCGGTGCGTGCCGCATTCCAGCCTGCTGTCTCGCGCTGACAAGCCGCCGGTCTGGACGGCAGCCTGGCCCTCCTTCTTCCGGCCTCGGCCAAGTTCCGCCGGCCTTCCGTGGTTCGCCGCGTGGTGCTAACTTCCGCCTTTGTCGGTTGGCTGGCCGGGTGGCTGGCTGTTTGCCTGTTTCCCTCAGAACAAGGACGTCGTGATGGAGCTCCTTGAGGCTGTCAGCAAGTACACCTATGATTCCAGTTACGCCTCGGTGCGTTTCTCCCTCCTGCTCGCCCTCGCCTCGTGTGATGCGCGGCTCTCGTTGCCTGCCGGGACCTCATCCGACCCGTGTATTCATCTCCGTCCCCCCTCCCGCCCCCCCTCCCCCTGGCCGCGCCCAGATGCCCATCCTCAAGCACCTCCGGTCACTGCGGTCCGCACATGACGATGAGATTTCGGCCCTGGCCAAGTCCATCTATTCCAACTGGAAGAGCGCCAACAAGCTGATCAGCACTCGCAAGGAGTCGAGCCCGGCGCCAGGTGACTCCGGCAGCTCAACCCCGACGTCGGCCTCGGCGGCGTCGCCTGCGGCGCATGCCCCAGCGCACAACCGGCGTGCTGCCCCGGCCGCCAGTGACACCAAGGCCCCGCGTCCGGCTGGCGCGGCGTACTTCGACTCGGATCAGATTAGCGCCGATCGTAACCGCATCGCCCGGGCCATTTACACCTCGCTCAGCCGGCACCATGACTGGGCCCAAAGTGCGTGGCCGCTCCTTGCCTCCGCCGCGCGCCGCCTTCTCCGGCCACTTCCCCCCCCCCCC
>NW_009242975.1:1753245-1758486 GCF_000388065.1 Fonticula alba
CCCCCCCCCCCCCCCGCTCGCCCGTGCCGGGCCCTCGAGTGCTGACACATGCCTTGCCTTCTTTTGCGTGCCCCTGCTCGTGGCAGTTTCCAATGACCGCCTGGTGAAGTTCTCACACGATCTGGAGGGCGCCCTGGCCAACGAGTTCCAGCCTCTGTCCGATGCCTACAAGTCCCGGATGCGGGCTCTGGCCCTGGATCTTGGCGATGCCAACAACGAGCAGCTCCGTAACCGGATTTGGAATGACCCTTATTGCACCCCGGCCTACCTCGTTACGGCCAAGGCTCAGGCATGTCATTTCTCTCTCTCTCTCTCTCTCTCTCTTCCTCTGTCCATCTTTTTCTTTCCTTTTTTTCTGCCTCTCTGCCTCTCTCGCCCTCCCCTCCTCCGCTCCTGTCCAGTTTGCAGGCCTGGCTGACAGTTACAAATGCATCTCCCTCCCCCTTCCTCCCCGTCTCATTGTGTTTGGCCTCGCCTCCTTCCGGTCGCAGGACCTCGCCAGCGACTCGATGAAGGAGCAGCGCAAGCTCCGCCTCGAGAAGACCCGCAACGAACTCCACGAGGCCAAGGGCATTGACATGGAGTCGGACGACTTCCTGTGCCCCCGGTGCGGTAAGAAGCGCGTGCGCTACTCGCAGCAGCAGACCCGCTCGGCCGATGAGCCGATGACCACCTTCATTACCTGTCTCGAGTGCGGTCACAAGTGGAAGGAGGTACATTTCTCTCCCTCCCTCTCTCTCTCTCTCTCTCTCTCTCTTTGTACCTCCCCCTCCCCCCAGGATTCGGACTCTTGTTTTCCTTCTCTAATCACCCTGCTGCACCTGCCGCTCCGCCCTCTGGCCACCAGTGATGCGCCGATACGTTGGTTCCCCTGCAATTTGCCGCTGCTTTTGCTTATGGTCTCCTCCCCCGGGCATGGCGTCCCCCCGCCCGCCCCTTCTGTCCCCCCGCCTCCATGCTTCGGTTCACAATATACCCCTCTCCCTTCCCCTCCTTGGCATGGAAAAGGTCCCCCGCATTGTTTGGCCAGAGTGAGGGGAGATGTCTCTCGGCGGTTCCGCGTCAGCCCTGTTGCGAGAGGCGCACATGTGGGCACGCACACATGTCGACCGATGTCTGTGCGCGTGCGCGAGGATAGCTGTATGTGCACCTGCATGTGTATTGGTGTGGGTGACCGCCGGCACCGGAGGAGGGTGCTCTATTCGCCAGATGGCTGATTGGGGTCCGGCATTCCCGGGCTGGCAAACCGAATGGGCACGTCGCGACGGCGCTTCCCGGCCCCCAGGGCGCCTTCCTGCGAGCCAGGCCCTGGGCGCTTGCGCGAGTGTGTCCCCCACCCATGGCCGCCGGGCTCGGCCGCACCGAGTGGCGCGCCGTCGGCGTCCGCCGCCTCGCCGCCGCCCTCGCTCTCCTGCTCTTGCCCCAGGTTGCCGGGGATTTCGGACCCGGCCAGTGGCTGGTCAGCCGGCTCGCCATCTTCGGCCAGGGCGCGTCCGTGCTCATCGCGCGGGACCCATGTCCCATGCGATGCGCAAAACATGCGCACCATGCGGGTGCACAAGCGGGGAGGCTTCGTGGCATCGAGTCGGCCTCCGCGCAGCGGCGCCCCACACCGGCGCAATGGGACATCCTCACGCGAGTCGGTGACCAGCGATCGGCGGAACTCCAGCAGGGCCGGCGTGACATGGATTTCGGCCTTCTCGCGGACCCAAAATGTCTCAATGGCCGTGTCTTTACCAGGGACAGGGGAACACAGTCGAGAGGCCCCGGGTCAGTGGCCGCCCGAGAGCACCTGGCAGGGGAGGGGCCGGGGCACATGGTCCGGGTGAAAGTGCACGCACCAAAGGTTTGCAACAGGTCGGCGACGTCGCGCTCGTTGATTTTGGCCTCAGCAGACTGGACCCCATCGGCCAGCCCTTCCGTGGGGGCTTTGTTGTGCATGTGCCGAGCGGTGGGCCTCTCGCCGGTCGAGCGGCCGGGCACCCGCGGCGGGAGAACCTGCCGGCAGGCGTGCAGGCCCCGGAGCAAGGCTCGGGCAAAACCCCGGAGCAGGGCCAGCAAGCCGCCTCCACTCGATCTCCCCGGCTCGGGGATGCTCAGCGTCGCCAGGGAAAAGGGGTACTCCGGGTCCGGCCGCCAGGTGAATCCCCCAGGCACCGGGGGCAGGTGCGTCAATTGGTCGCGAGTGTCCGCCGGCAGGGGGAGAGACCCCAGGCGCAAGTGGCACAGGCATTCCGAGCCGTCCAGCGGGGGCGGCAGCGAATGGGGTGAAAAGGTGGCCGGGCTCAAGGGCCCAGCGGCCTGGGCCAAGAGCGCAGCCGTGTGGCCGCCATCCGCCGGGCAGGCACACAAGTCGCCCAGCCACACCAGCACCGTGGTCAGGCCCGCGGCCAGGGACACAATTTCCGATCCCAAGGCCACGGTCGATGGAGTGGGGATGTCCGGGAAGAGGGCCCCCGGCGTGGGGGCCGCGCTGGCCCCCGGCGAGGAGTCCGGGTTTTCCGGCAAGGGCGCCGGCACATCGGGACACGGCTCGGCGCCCGGGCTGGAGGTTGGTCCGTCGTCGGGCTCCAGGAAAGGCAACTCCGCGTCGGCCAGGAAGTCCGGGAATTCAAAGGGAAGCTCCGTGGACCCGGGCTCGGCCGTCGGCGATGGAGCATCCACATCGTCAAAGTCGTCTTCCTCCTCTGGGTCTTCCGGGCGGGGCTGCTGCTCGGGCTGCGCGGCGGCAGGCAAGAGGCCCCGCGCGGCGGCATACGCCCGGAGCTGGTCCCGCCCGGAGGGAGCACGAAGTTGCTCCCGCGTCACGCGCAGCAGCAGCCGCTCGGCGTACCGCAGCGAAGTGTCGGCCTTCGGCAAGCGGGACGCCGCATTCTCCACGACCGCGCAGTAGGTGGCCAGCTGGCAGTCGGGGGACCGGGCACATGGGGCACGGCCGGCGCATGTCAGCGGATGAGCAAGCACAAAGGGGAGAGCACGGGCAGAAGACCCACCCGGGAGGCATCCGGCCCCGGCAGAGGGCGAGTCGTACCAGAGTCGTGTCGGTCCCGGCGGCCGGGGCCCCGACAAGCAGGTCCCGCCACAGGGCAATGGCCGGATGAGCGAGGGTATGCTCGCGGGCCAGGTTGAATCGCAGGGCGTGGACGCCCTGCGGAAGGACCGCCGTGCCGGCAGTCCCGGGCTGGATGTCGCCCCGGACCGTGCCCCACGGGCTGGAGCACCAGCCAGCCATGATGGCCAGCAGGTCCCCGGCAATGGGCTCCACCAGGGTAGCCACCGAGTCCGCGGCAAGGGGGGCCTGGCGTCGAGCGCGCCGGGCTCCGGGGCCGCGGGTCCGGCGGAGATGCGCGCGCAGTCGCCGCAGCGATCCGGCCAGCAGATCGTCCACCAGCTGGTGCAGCTGTCCGGCCAGGTGGTCCCGAGCCGAGGCACTGCGCAGGATTAGGTAGTCCAGCGCCCGGAGGGCCCGGCGCCGGTCCGGCACCCAGAACTCGGTTGTGTCCTCGGCGGCCTCCAGGGCTTCGGTCAGGAAGTCCTGCAAATGCCCCGGCAGGGAGAATGTGCCACTCGTCGGGGGAGCACGGGCCTGGCGGCCTGGCGGGGAGGCGGGGCCCGAGCCGGAGACGTGCCGCCGGGCGGCCGGCCGGCCCGGTCGCCCGGGTGGTGGCTGCTGCCCGGCCCCGGGAAGGGCGCTCCCTCGGAGGAAGCGAAGGAGCTCCTGGCAGAAGACCCCCCCGAAGGACTCGTCCATGCGACACTGGCGCCGAACCGCGGCCAGTGTCTCGTTCAGGTCCGGGTCCGTCTGCGGCGAGAGGAAGTCCGTGAGCTGGCCGCTGGGCCCCGGCACGCCGGGAGCGGGAGCCACCAGCAGTGGGGAATCCCCGGGCAGGCGATCCGGCGAGTAGGGCGAGTACTCCGGCTGGAAGGCCACTATGTCAGCGGCTCGGGGCCCGGGAGTGCCGCGCGGCAGACGCACCAGGCGCCCGGTCAGTCGTGCGCATAGATCTGCGGCCAGCAGGGCCCGAGGGTCCGGGCCATCGGCCGGCTCGGGTCCGCTCGTCAGCGGCAGGTGGTCGGCCGGGTTCATGAATGCGCCGCCGAGGGACGGCCGGCCAGGCAGGGGACCAAGTGGGCGCGGCCCGGTGGGAGCCGGTCCGGCACCGGGGCAAAGGAAGGACAGCGGAGGGCCGAGAGGGGAGGGGGAGGCAGGGGCAAAGGAGAGAGAGGGAGGGAGGGAAACTGGATCGAGCATGCTGTGGAGTCCTTCTCCTCCCCCACCCCCCCCGGGGGAGGGGGATCGGACGGAGGGGCCCCTTGGCGATCTACCTTTTTCAGGCCGGGTATGTGTCCCCCCCCCCCCTGGGGGGCACCGGCGGGTCCGGGAGCCGGGGCGGCCCCGCCACCGCGCTGGTCGGCGATCGTGTTCCCACACACCCAGCAGCAGGTGGCGTCACCCGGCGGGATGCCCCCCGGTCGCGGCCAGCCATGTGATCCATATGGCCACCAACGCTTGGGTGAATGTCCTAGTTCGCGGTTCTCCAGGCTACGGTCCTCCCAGCCACATGCCCGATGCTCCGGCATCGTCGTCGAGGGCAGATTCTCCCTCTTGAAGACAAAGCCACACGCACACGTTACTGCCTACTCACGCGCTGCCGAATCCTGTCCGGGATCACGTCAATGTGGGTCACGCGACCACCGCCGCGGCCAAGTACCACTCCTTGCCCCCATGTGTGTGGGTGACTGCGTTGGCGGCTGCGGCGGCTGCGGCGGCGGCGGCGGCGTGCATGGCCAACAATCTGCCCCGGCCGCGGGGTAGGATGGGAACACGCGTTTTCCTGCCTGCCTGCCTTCCCTCGGTGTGGGACTGGGCGGGGCCGGCGGTGGCTGGCCGTGTCCGCGCCCGCGCCCGGTTGACCTGGGGCTGAATGACCCCCCCTCTCTTCCCGGAGCCCGGGCAGCCGTGTTCGTGTTCGTGCCTGTGACGCAGGCGGGACAGGCGGGGCCAGCCGACCGGGGGCCCTTACCACACGGCATCCCGATTCCGGAGGAGAGATCGTGGCATGTGGACCAGGAAAAAAAACAAAGAAAAAACACTGTGTGCGCTTGGGCGGGCCGCCGCGCCCGGGCATCAGCATCCCCCTGTCCTGCCCTGTCCTGTTCTGATTGTCGCCATCCGCCTGTGGCTCGTTCCATTCACGCCTCTGCGCATCTCCTTCCCAAACACCCCCTCTCCTCCTCCCC
>NW_009242975.1:1758524-1759558 GCF_000388065.1 Fonticula alba
CCCCCCCACCGCTCCTCGCTCCCCTTCACTGGCGCTTCCTCTTCATAGCACGATGCTCCGGCTGTCGCTGGTGGCGCTCCGACAGGCATCTCGGCCGGCCTTCCGGCCGACAGCCCTGGCCCGTGTGGCGCCAGTGCCCGCGGCCGCGGTGATGCCCCCGACGACGCGAATTCGCCTGTGTCGGCACTTTTCCTCGCTGCATGTGGATCGTGCACCCGACGCCGAGCACCATGCCGGTCCCGAGCCTGTCCCCAGCATGGGGCCCACTCCTTACGATGGCAGCCTGCACGTCGACCCGGCAGACATCCAGTTTGCCCTGGACAACTTGCCCACCGATCCGACCGAGCAGCAGCAGCTCGCCGAGCGCCTGCTCCGCTCGGTCCGCGGGAACCTGACCCTGCTTCCGGAGGTGGAGCTATTGTCCTTCCTGGCCATTGCCCCACCCCGGCTGCTCAATAGTCCGTGCCTCTGCCGCCCCCCTCCTCCTCCTCCTCCCCCTCTGTGCTCCACAGCCCGCCTTTGGGCCCCTGCCACTCTGTAACTGACCGCCGCCCGGGCACCTTCCTTCGAGGCAGCCATCGCCAAAAATGTCGGCATCTCCACGCGCATGGAGAGGCCTGCCGTGCAGCGCGCGGTGGCCGCCCACTTCCTCAACTCGGCCACCCCCTTCGTTGAAAGTCGCTCCGCCTCCTCGGATCCCGCCACCGGGCTGAGCTACGCGGATCCCGCCTGGTGGGATGGGGGCATGTCGCCCGGGTCCGACATCCTCAATCATCTGAACAAGCAGCGGCAGCATCGGCTCTCCGTCCCCCCGGGGGCACGTCAGCTCCCGCCGCCGCCGGCCGACTTGCTGGCTGGCACGGAGTTTACATTCTTCCTTCAGAATCGCGCCTCCTTCGCCTATGACCGTGCGCCAGCGCCACGAGCTGCTCCGCCTCTTCCTCTCCCTCCTCTTGCCCTTTCCCTTTTCGTGATCCTGCTGCACCCCTACCCCCCCCCCCCCCCCCCCCCCCCCCCCCCCCCCCCCCCCCCCC
>NW_009242975.1:1759593-1762288 GCF_000388065.1 Fonticula alba
CCCCGCCCCGCCCCGCCCCGCACTGCCGTTGCCAATCGCTGACATCCTCCTTCCGATCATCACCAGTCACAATTCCGCCACTGGATCTGGACGACTTGACTTCCCCCATGACCAAGCACCTGTCCTGGGTGGCCAGGCACACGTCCAACATGCCAAGTGTTCGCAGCCTGAGTGCGTCATTGATCACTCCCCGCTCGGCCCTTTCTCTCTCTCCCTCTCTCCCTCTACCCACAGCACGGGTCTTGCGCAGTCGCTCCTCCTCTTTCCTCCGCGCCTTTCTTCCCCCTGCTCACTCTAATCGCTCCCTCTCGCTCCCTCTCGCTCCCTCCCTCTCCCTCTCTCTCCGCCCCCCTGCGGACGCCAGATCGCCTGCGGAAAATGTGGAATGATATGCGCCGGTCACGGCACTTCAACAACTTCTTCATCCGGAACTTCATCCCATCCACCATCCACAAGGAGTTGGCCATCATGTTTGAGTCCCTGCTGTTCGATCACCCCGATAAGCATGGGCTTTTCCTGGGGATGGCGCTGGAGCTGGAGCGCCTGCAGGATCAGGAGTACATCCAGGGGCTGAAGCTGACGCCGAAGGAGGCAGTCATCATGTCCAGCCGGCTGTTCAACTCCATTTCCAATGCCTACATGGAGGCTCTCGGTGAGTTGGCGGCCAACTACTTCCACCCCTCGATTTCGGCCTACCGAAACCTGTGCCAGTTCTCGGACATGCGCATGCCACATGCTTTCTACCCGCAGGCGCGATCGATGAAGGTGCGTCCATGGGCCGACTGCCCTCGTGCAGACGCCCCTCCTCGGCCTCGACCTCCGCCATGGCCGTAACCGCGCCATGTTGGTGTGCTTGTGCGCATGTGCCCGCCGGAGCCAAAAGCACTGACCTTCTATGGATCCATGGGACGCTGTCATCTTCGGTTGTCGGCCGCCCCCTCCGCCCCATCCCTGCTCCTGCCCCTCTGCGCTCCTTCCTGCCCCCCCCCCCCCCCCCCCCCCCCCCCCCCCCACCCCCCCCCATTGCCCCCCCCCCCCAGACCCTGGTCATCACCGCCACCGAGGAGTCCGTCACCACCCCCCCCAAGACCACCATGGCTGACAACACCCCCCCCATTCCCATTGGTGCCGAGCCCGTCACCCTGGACGACCTGAGCGGCAACCCCGCCAAGTACACCGCTCGCTACGAGGGTGCCACCTGGATCGTTGGCTCCTCCAGTCCGAGGTCCCCTTGCGGCCGGCGGTCCTGATGGACATCGTCATCCAGTGGGGTGCGTGATGATCATGATGAAGAAGAGGCCTCTTTGCTCCGGCACATGTCGCCCGACTGACCAGGGCCCCTGGTGCCCTCTTTCCCCCCCCCCCCCCCCCCCCGTCCGCCCCCCGTACACACAGCGCAAGATCATCTACCATGCTGGGCCAACCAACAGTGGGAAAACCTTCCGCGCGATTCAGGCCTTGCGGAAGTCCGAAAGCGGCATCTTCTGCGGGCCGCTGCGCCTGCTGGCGCTGGAGGTATTCGACAAGCTCAACCAGGCCGGGGTGCCGACCAGCCTGCTGACCGGCCAGGAGCAAAAGCAAACCCCCGGCGCGCAGCACGCCTCCTGCACCGTGGAAAAGGCTTGCAGCCTCTTCCCCGTCATTTCCCCGGTGGAGGTGGCCGTCATCGATGAGATCCAGCTGCTGGCCGATGCCCAGCGCGGCTGGGCCTGGACACAAGCCGTGCTGTCGGCCCCGGCCAAGGAGATCCACGTGTGTGGCGATGCCACGGCCATCGACATCCTGCAGCGCATCACCGCCCTGACCGGCGACGAATTCGAGGTCCACGAGTACCACCGCAGGTCCCAGCTGGCGGTCGAGAAGAGTGCCTTCGGAACGGACTTCACCAAGCTCGAGCGTGGTGACTGTGTGATCGCCTTCTCTCGACGCGAGCTCCACAGCCTCAAGACCCGCATCGAGTCGGAGACCAGCCACAAGTGCTGCATTATCTACGGGCGCCTGCCACCGGAGACGCGTGCCATGCAGGCGCGCCTCTTCAATGACCCCAACAGCCCGTACACCATTCTCCTGGCCTCCGATGCCGTGGGCATGGGTCTCAACCTGTACGTGGCCATGGGTCTTCCCTGCTTTCCGGGGCCTTGCTTTTTCTGTTGGCCCTCCGTGCGCTGCCTCCTTCGAAGCCGGGCTGCTGGCGTTCAGGCTCCTCTCCCTTTCCCTCCCTCTCCCTCCCTCTGCCATCTTGCCTCCTCCTTTCGGCCCTGCTCCCCTTGCTGCTTCCCCGCTTCTAACTCGCATTTTCCGCCTGGCCTCGCCACCACGACCACCACCACCACCACCACCACCAACGTCTTGTGCAGCAACATCCGCCGAATCATCTTTTCGACGTTGTTGAAGTTCGACGGCACCACCAATGTGCCCCTGTCGACGTCGCACATCAAGCAAATTGCCGGTCGCGCTGGCCGCAGCAGCTCCGACTGGGACATTGGCTATGTGACCAGCTTCTCTCCGGAGGACTTGCCCGTCATCAAAAAGGCTCTAAAGACCGAGCTGGAGTCTGCCCAGCGAGCGGGACTCACCCCGGTTGACGAGCAGATCATCAACGTGGCGTCTATCTATCCGGAGCTCCCGCTGTCAAGCCTGGTGGTGCGAGACCCTTCAGCCGTGCCCCTCGGCCCGCCCCGGCCCGCCCCGGCCC
>NW_009242975.1:1762374-1774385 GCF_000388065.1 Fonticula alba
CCCCGCCCCGCCCCGCCCCGCCCCGTCCCTTGCGCTATCCAGCAGATGCCCCCTTACTGACCAGCTGGTCGCTTGACTTGTATGCCATGCGGCCCGGTGCGCCAATGCCATGCAGTCCCTCCTGCTGTCGACCGTGCAGACGGACAGCAACTACTTCGTATGCGACACCAAGGAGTTGCTCCAGCTGGCGGACGTCATCCAGCCGGTTCCGCTGACCCTCGAGGAGCGCCTGCTTTTCGTCCGGGCCCCGATCAGTGCCAGTTCCGATTCGGTGGTCTTCGCTCTGAAGCGGGTACGCGATTTTGCCCCTCCCCGACCCGGTCCCCCGCCTGCCCGCCTTCCTTCTTTGTCCCTGCTCCTCACTGACCCGCGCATCTGCCTGCCGATAGTTTGCCGAGCAGTATGCCGAGGCAAAGATTGTTGCTTTCGAGTTCCGCATGCCCTTCCCCAGCAACAGCCGCAAGACGCTGGCCAGTCTGGAGGAGTTTTACTCAATCGCCGATCTGTACCTGTGGCTGAAGTGCGTGCTCTTTGGTTCGGTTTCTTCCTGGCATTGGCATGGCGTTTGTTGCTTTGTTGCTCCTCCCCTTCAGCTGGGAGACCTTCTCACTGACCCGTGCTCGTAGCCAACGTCTGGATGGCTTTGTGGACGCGCTGCCGGCCGAGCTCCTGCGTATCCAGGCGTCCCTGTCGCTGAATAGCATGATCGCAAAGGCCGATTCCAAGAAGCCGGCCATCACCAGTCGGGAGGCCGTCGACCCCCTGCGGCTGAATATCGAAGACCTGCTGGCCATTCCCCTCCTGAGTGCCCTGCCGGCGGAGGTGGCCGGCAAGCTCATTTCCATCGACATGCCGCTGTTGACGGTGGCCGATGCATGGCAGCGCATCGCCGACCTGGGCCTGGTGCTGTCGGACTATGGGCAGCTTGTGCTTCCATCGGACGAGCCTCCGGAGGAGCAAGCCTGGGAAAGTGCCGCGCAGCCCGAGCACCAGAGCAAGCCCACGCCCAACAGCCCGGAGATCACCGGGTATGCCGTTGACCGGGATGATTATCAATTCCGTAAGCCGGTGGTCCGCATGCAGCGCTTCGGCAAGCAGGTGCTGGCCTCGCGCTCCGGGGACCCGATCTTCGGGCTGGCATTCAACCCGGACGATGTGCCGGCCGAGGAGGCCGAGGGAGATTCCCAGGCGCGCGACTCGTCGCCGCCGTCCGAGCGCAGTGTCACCCTGGAGGAGCTGGCCCGGCACTTCCCGCACCAGGACTTCTCCACGCTCTCGCCCTCGCAGCTGCGTGTGCTCAGCACCTTCTACCTGGACTCGATGGACACGGAGGGGAAGGATGCTGCGTCCGGCGGCTGGGGCGAGGCCCACATGCCCTCGGAGCCTCAGCCACTCGATCCTTGGCAGCAGCAGCAACAGCAGCAGCAGTATCAGCATCAGCAGCATCAGCAACAGTATCAGCAGCATCAGCAGCATCAGCAGCATCAGCAACAGTATCAGCAGCATCAGCAGCATCAGCAGGATCAGCAGGATCAGCAGCAGTGGCACACGGATCCCCAGGAGCCGGTGATGTCCGACTTGCAGGGTGAGCTGCTCGATGAGGTGGCCCCTGTAGCATCAGCTGCCTCGTCCGAGCCCACGTCCGGGTCCTCCCATGCTTTCACCATGGCTGCTGGCTCCTCAGTGGGCAACAGGTTCTCCTGGACCCGGAGCGGCCTGTCCAGCCCTCTGCAGGGGGTCAGCAGGAATGGCGAAGCCACCTCGGCCAGCTCATCTGGCAACCCGCCTGCGGCCAGCCGGGGCGGCCGGTTCCTCTTCTCGACCGGCGGGGCGTCCGGCGGCCGGGGCGGCGGCCCGCCCGCGGGCCAATCTTCCCCGAAGCCGCCCTCTTCCTTGGGCGGCTGGGGGATCTGAGCGCAGCCTGGGCTCGCGAGTGTGATGCCGCACACGCGGAGCGTGTGGCCTATGTCCCTCCCCGTGGGCGTCTCTGTCCATTTGCCTTTGGGCCGGAAATGGAGCACGTACATCGGCTTTGCTCCGTTGTTGCTGCTGACACGCGGCCGACTGTCCCCCCTCTGCCTTTTTCTCCTCCTGGGACAGACCAGACCCTGTGGCTTCTGTGCGTTCGTCCACCCTCTCCTCTGCCCTGGCGATGGGTCCCCCTCCTGGCGTCTGCGCGTGCATACACACGCACAGGCAGCAGGGCGGGCAGGGGCCCGGGAGCCGGGCACGCCCGTGGATGTGCGTCTCCCCCCAAGCGCATCTTGCCCCCTTCTCGGCTTTCGTCGCTCCTCCCCCCCCCCCCCCAGAGACCAGTGTGCAGTCAGATGCTCGAGCGGCACACGGCTGTCCACAGCTCGCCCCCTCCCCCGCTTTTCCTTGTCTTCCGTGCCCGGGAAAAGCCCCCCCTTCCCCCCCCCTCCCCCCCTTTCTGCACTTCACTGCCACAATAGACCACGCGCAAAAGCGCGCCCCTCTCCCTTCTGCCCTCCTCTCCCAGGGGCCTTCTTCGCCCCCGGCCCCCTCTCATCCCCGGCCTTTTTCTGCCCCTCGCACAGAGCTCTGCCTTTGCGCGCCTCCTCTTCTCTCGCCAGCCAGGTCCTCATTTTTTGCGCATCTCCATGGGCTTGGCTCCGGGGTCACCTGCCGGCCGTGCGCGCACGCGCGGTGCGCGGACCTGGCGTGCGCTCTCCCCTGCAGTGAAACACCTGACCCCGGCGGAGGGGCGAGGAATGGGGCGCGCGAGGCACGGAGGGGGATATGCGTGTATGTATATTCGGGTCCTGCCGGACACATACGGGGGGCAGCGCAAGCGCACGCAGGGGGGGGGGGGGTGCGCGTGGGGATAGTGTACATCGCGGCGGGGGCGCAGCGGGGGGCGGGGGATGCCCATGGGGCGGGTGTGTTTCCCTCTGCCACCAAAGGACAGGGCAGCTGGTGCTTGCGTGGTTTCTCTCTCCTCCTCGCTCGGCCCGACTCTCGGCTGTGCCTAGTGGCCGGGCGCGGGAGAGGGGGGGGGGAGGGGAGGCGGCGGAAGGAGGGCAGCTTCATCCTGCCGGGCGCGGGAGGGGGGGGGGCGGTCACGGGTGACGCGCGCTCCGGCCCGCTCAGAAGCGCTGCTCCTGGTGCTCAGAGGCCTGGCGCTGGGGGCGGATGCGGCTGAGGCTGTCGGTGACGGCATTGCGCAGGCCGGTGTAGGACAGGACCGCCGGGGCCTGCTCGGGGGTCCGCTGCTCGGGCTCGCCGGCGGCCGCCACCCCGGGGACACCCTCCGGGCGGAGGAACTGGTTGACATAGAACCGGTCATAGGTGCGCCCGGTGCGCGGGTCGCGAATGAACATGGCGCTGTCGTCCTGCTCGAAGGCATTGCGCACGCCGACGCCCGGCACGCGGCCGGCATTGACCGGGCCGCGCTTGTTGACGTACTTGTCGATGGAGGCGCCGCGCTGGAAGCCGGCCCCCTGGAAGCGGTTGTGCTGGAAGGAGGTGCCAAAGAGGCCATCGATCACCTCGTACTCGGCGTCGCTGCCCTGGAAGACGAAGTTGGCCTTGGCGGTGGCGGCATCGGTGCCTGGATGTTTTCCCCCCCGTCCATGCAAGTGTGTCAGTAAGTGTGCGTGATCGGGCGAGCCGGGTGCAAGGGCCTATGCGCGGCGTGCCGGCGGGCTGGCCGAGAAGCATGTCCCCCCCCCCCCTCGCCCCCCCCTCGCCCGTCCGCTCGCTGCAGAGCGGCAGGAGCGCCCTTCCACAGGCCGCTGGCGGGCGAATGCGTGCGTGTGCGCCTGCGCGTGCGGCGCGCGCACGGCCTCGCGGCGTACCATCGATGATGAAGCGAGCCGTCTGGCCCAGGACACCGTGGGGGTTGGTCGGCCGGCCGATGACACTGACCTGCAGGTTGACATAGGCCTCGGACATGTGGCCGGTCTCGATGACCGTGCGGGCGGTCATGTCCCAGGTCGGGGTGCGGACGTGCAGGCGCCAGCGGCCGTCCAGATGGTCGACCACCACATCGGCGCCCTGGAGCTCGAGCGACGTCCCGTCGGCCAGCTGGCGCCCATCGAGGAAGGCGCCGAAGTTCGGGTCGTAGCCGATGGCGTGGACCCCGCCGGCGCCGTCGCTGACCAGCATGCCGATCTTGCTCATGTAGGTGCCCTGGAGGCCGGCCAGGCGGACCAGGTGGGCATTCAGCTGGAAGTCCGTGTCGGAGACGATGTTGTAATCATGGCCGGCCATGCCCTCGAAGTAGTAGCTGGCGCCATGGAAGCCCACCATGTGGGGGTCCTGCTTGCCGGTGCCGGTTTCGATGATGTCGCAGGTGGTGGCCGACCGGCAGACATTCGGCGTGTCGGAGCAGGTGAACACCTGGCGCTGGTTGTTGAGGCACTCGGCCGGGTTCGGCCGGACCAGGGGGTTGTTGTTGCGGGTGCACTGGCTGACGCTGCTGTAGCAGGTGGCCGTGGTGCCGGCCGGGCAGGTGCAGCGCACCGGCGCGGCGGTGGGCTCGGGCTTGGACGGCTCCTTGGTCGGGGTGGGGGTGGGCTTGGGGGTGGGCTTGGGGGTGGGCTTGGGGGTGGGCTTGGGGGTGGGCTTCGGGGTGGGCTTGGGGGTGGGCTTCTCCGTCGGCTTGGGCGTCGGCTTGGGAGTGGGCTTGGGAGTGGGCTTGGGGGTGGGCTTCTCCGTCGGCTTGGGCGTCGGCTTGGGCGTCGGCTTGGGGGTGGGCTTGGGGGTGGGCTTCTCGGTGGGCTTCGGGGTGGGCTCGGGCTTGGACGGCTCCTTGGTCGGGGTCGGGGTGGGCTTCTGGGTGGGCTTCGGGGTGGGCGCCGAGGTGGGCTGATGGTGGTGATCGTCGTGGATGTGGACAATCTCAAACTCATAGGAGGAGGTCTTGTTGACGCTCTTGTTCTTGGTCTTGGTCATGGTCTGCTCGTAGTAGATGTCGGTCATGACGTCGTGCACGTCCTTGGAGTAGCCGCTGATCTTGTCGTCGTCGTCGTCGTCGTCCTCCTCGCGCTGGCGATCGTCCTTGTCATCGCGAGCCATGATGCCGGCCTCGTCGCGGGCCTGGCGCTGGGCGTCCTCCAGCTGCTCGCGACTCAGGGGGATGCTGGCGCCGGAGGCGGCCGTGATCACCATGGCGCTCAGGGCCAGGCCCAGGAGGGAGGTGCCGGTGAGCTTGGTCATCTGTGGTGCCGGAGGGGGGGGGGGGGTCAGTCTTCGAGGGGTGATGGTGAACATGATGTTGTGCGCCCGCACGTGCACACACACACACACGCCCGCCGGACGCGAGCCGTGCCAAATCTCTCGGTACGTGCGTGCGTGCGTGCGTGCATGCGTGCGCGCGTGCGAGTCGGCTGTGCGCATGAGAGGACGGACCGTGAGGGGGAGGGGACCGAAAGGGCGGCTTTTTCTTTTGCAAATCACTCGATCGCAAGTGGGGAAGGTGTGTGGGCTGGGTGCGGCGGAGGGACGCGGCAGAGGGGCTGGCGAGGAAGGAAGAGAGGGAGGAGGAGAGGGGGGCTCACTGCTGGTGAAGAGAATCCCAAGGAATGGCCAGCAATGGCGCATCTTATATACCCCCGGGGCGGGGGTCCCGGAGGGCAAGCCTCTCCGAGGGCCGAGTGGGGAGGGGGCGGGGGGGGCGTGGACATACCTGGCCGGCCTGCATGCTGTCCGGCGGTGGGCATGCACCACGACCCCCTCCCCTCCCCCCCGTCTGGGAGAGGACGGGTTCTGGCGGCGGCCCCCCCTCGCGCCCGGCGCCCCCGCCCGGGGTAAAGGCAGGGGGCAGCCGGGGCGGGGGGCCGCCGGCTGCCGGGCCGGACGGCGCGCTGGGCGAGGGCCAACGGCCGAGGTCGGTTCGTTTGCATGGCCGCCCGCCCTCGTCGTGGGGAAATGTAAACACTGGCGGCGGGGAGTGGGCACGCCCGGTGGCGCGGCGGCCCCCTGGGGCGGCGTGGCGCCTCGGAGCGGCCGCCGCCCGGAGGCACAGGGGGCGAGGAGGGCTGCCGCCGGAGGTGGTGGCGGCCCCCTCGCCCGCCCCCCGCGCCTACCAAGGAAGCCGCCAGGCCCCGGGGTGTGAATGTGTCCCCGGGGCTTCGGCTCGCCTCGCTGGGGCTGGCGTTGCTGGCGGGATCGGCTCCCACCTCCGACAGGCAGGTCAAGCGCCTCCCCTCCGCGCGCGCGCGCCCCCCCCCCTCTCCCGTCCCAAAAGAGAGGTCAGGCCCGGGAGGGGGGCGCGCGGGCGCACGGTGCCCCGAAGGGCCGGCCGGGCGAAGGCCCGAGGAATATCGATCCTATCTAATCGCCCTTCACCTGCCGCGGGTAGGCGGGAAGACGCCGGGGGGCGGGGCCGGAGGCGGGCAAGGGCGACGCGGGGGCCGCATGGACCCCCCCCCCCTCCCCGCATACAAACGCACTGGCCTCGGGGGCCTCCGATCGAGCGAGGCGCAGCGGGCACGGGGGGGGGGGGGAGGAAAAAAAAAAAAAACAAAAGGCCCAGGCGCGGGGGCGGGGGGGGGGGGGGGGGGGGGGGGGGCGCCCCCCGGCCCCAGGCCAGATCCGGGGCAGCACCCCCTTGCGCGAAGCCCACAATGGCGGGGCCAGTCCCGGCTTAACCGACTCGCACGGGGGGCGCGTCCGTCGGGCCGGGAAGCGCGCGGGCGTCCGACCGGCGGACAGCGGCCAGGATGCTGCTACCTAATCAGATATGCCATTCGGCAGATCTAGTTAATGCCGGCGATTGAGCGGATAGCCCAGGGCAGGCGGCGACGGAGGGCGCCCTTGCCGGGTGCTTCGGCCCGGGGCGCGGCCCGGCCGAGCGGCGATTGTCCGCGGCCATACGCCACCCCGGCGCGCGGGTCAGTATGATAGCCCTGTGCGAGGGCGCGCGTGCGCGAGGGGACGGCGGGGAAGGGGAGGGGGAGCGGGGGCGCCCCGCCCCGGGCCCCGTCCGGGAGCGCCCACCGCCGGCAGCTCCATCACGAAATTGTGGCGTCCGCACGCCGGGCGGCGGCCGGGCGATTTGATACCCCGCGGCCGGGCGTGACACAGAGCCGGATCACGCTGCGCGCCGTGATCCGTCCCCTATCGCGGCACGCGCGCCGCGGACCCAGATCACGCGACAGGGCGTATGATGTAACTCGCCCGAATTCAGCACGACGCTCACCCCGCGCGCGCCACACGGGCACGGGCGATTGGGGCCGCTACCTGGCGCTTCCTAGCCGCCCGGGCCCCGCGGGCCGGGGGGGAGGGGGGGGGGGAGGTCGCCAGGTTGATGGACCGGCCTGCGGTGTGCGTGTGTGTCTGCCTGGCCAGCTGCCCAGCCCACAATCCCCAAATCCAGCTGGGTGCGTGTGCGCCCTGGCAGACCCCCCCCGCGCCTCAGGCAACTGGCCCCCGGGGGCTCCTGGGCATGCGCATGCTGCCCCCCCGCCCCGCGCCCCGGGCCCGGATACGGGGGCGTGTATGAGGGGAAAGGCGTGGGCGCATGGGGGCGGGGGGGCCGGCATCGCGCCCCCCGCCATTCCAAATTGTGGGGGAGGCTGGGGCGCACTCGTGTGCGTGAATGTGCATGCGGCCACGCATGTAAGGGCGGCGGGGGGGAGGGGGGGACCTCCGGCGAAGGCCTGGCCCCCTCCTCCGGTGCGGGGATGCTGGCGTTTTGGGGGTGATTTTTTCGGCCCCCCTGGCGAGTCAGCCTCGCTCTGGCGGTTGCGGCAACTCTCGCCCACTCCCCCCCTCCTTCGCTCTTTCCCTTGCTCAGTGCCTGTCCCACATCTGCACACGCGCCCATTCGCCAGCATATTCGCCCCCGCCTCCCCCCCCCCCCGCCGCCGCCCCCCGCTTCCTCCCTGCGCCTGCATTCCCCTCTCGCCCTGTCGCCTGTGCATCCCGGCATCGTGTCCCGAGGGCCGCGGGTGCGCGAGAGAGCGTGAGAGAGCGTGAGAGAGGCGGGGCAGCAGTAGGAGCCCCGAGCGGCCGTCGGGGACAAGCACGCGCGCGTGCGCATGACCGACCCAAGCGAGGGACATGACCCGGCGTCCCGGCGCCATGTTGGCGGTGCGCGATCCTGGGTGGACGAACCACCGCCGGTGGAGTGCCTGGACCACTCGGTCGAGCGGATGTTCCGCATCGAGCCCGGCCGGCTGCTGAGCGCGTCGACGGATCGGGCAGGCCCGGGGCTGCCACCGGCCCCGGCCGGGCCCGGGGCACATGGCCGGCCCCCGGTCATGGTCCCGGCCTTGCCGGAACCCCTGGTGGACTATCAGCCCGCCGTGGCGGCATCCGTGAGCGACATCTTCCGTGCTGGCCGGTGCCTGAAGGCCGGGGCCCTGATGCCGACGCCGCTGGACAGCCACCTGGCCGCCGACTCTGTGACGGTGCCGGTCCGCCGAGCGGCCGACGTGGCGCGGCCCGCGCCTCGGGCCATGTCCCCGAGCGCGGGCGCCTTCGAGGGGACTGGCATGCCAGCAGCAGCAGCAGCAGCAGCAGCAGCACCGCCGCCGCCGCCGCCGCCGCCGCCGCCTCCCCCACCAGCGTCGCCGCCACCGCCGCCGCCACCACCGCCACCACCGCCATCGCTGCATAAGGTGACACAACTGGATGGGGCTGCCGGCAACGGGCGGCCCGGCCCCCGTCGGGATGCCGGTGCGCTGTCCGCCGAACCCCACGCCCGCACCGCACAAGACCCCCTTGCCCATCTGCTGCCTGACCCTCCCTCCGCGACGGGGCCCGCGGCGGCGCCAGACCTGAAGTCGCGTCTGCTGCTGTGGATAGGTCTCAAGCGGCGGCAGCCCTTCCGCGAGCTGTTTTCGCTGCCGGAAAATGAGCAGACCCTGGACTGCGGGACCTTCTTGAAGTTCAAGAACCGTGACTTGGAGAACTCCTTCCGCGAGTTCTTCCTGGTGCATGTGCGTACGCGGGGCCGGCCCGCGGTGGGGTCCATCTCCAGGGGCCGACAGGGAGGCGGGGGGGGGGGGGGGGGGGGGGGGGGGGGGGGGGGGGGGGGGGGGGGGGGGGGGGGGGGGGGGGGGGGGGGCCACATTGGTGTCGGGGTCCCGGGCGAGGGCCTCGGCCGACTGTGACTGACCGGCTGCCCGACCGGCGTGGCATGGTGTGCGGCGCCGCGCCGACCGCAGGACAAGTCGTCGCTCAAAACGCTGGCTCTGTGTGGGCTCATGGCGTCCGTCCTGCAGACCATCGTGTATTTTGTCTTTTCCGACTGCGAGCGATACGCCGTCGGGGCCCAGTGCTTTCCCACCCTGGCGGGCATCCTCTTCTCCGTCATGACTTTGATCTATGTGTTCATTGTCTCGGTGATCATCTTGAGGTGCGTGCGGGCCGGCGCCCGGGAGCGGGGCCCTCGCCTGGGCCGGGGCCTGCGACATGTGCCTGGCGCCATGGCTCCGGACTTACCTCGCCACCTGTGCCCCGATGTCGGCCCTCGGGGCCCCCTCGGCCACGGCCATCATCCCCCTCGAGGCAGACCGGACATCGGCCAGACCCCGGTCTTCCTGCTGCATACGCTGCTCCTGTCAACCCTGGCCATGCTATCGGTCCTGTTCAGCTGCGAGGTGTTCATCAGCAATGTGCGTGCTGGGCGCCGCTGCGCGGCCCCTGGGGCCACAGGGGGGCGGGGGGCGCACGCGCGGGGGACAGCCGGCAACTGTGCCGTCGCGCTGCGGCACCGGCGCGCCACCCGGACCCCACTGCCGGGCACTAACCTTCTCCCCTGGTACTGCCTGCCTTGGCCGCATCGCCGGGCCTGTGTGTATGTGTGACGGTGTGACGGTGTGTCGGCGCGCGCCGGCGCAGGACTCGATCCTCACCTTCGTCATCATCAACCAACGAGTGATGATGATCATGCTGCTGGTGGTGCCGCTGTCCTGGATGCGCCTCGGGTCCAGCACCATCCTCATCCTGGCCGTGGCCACCATCGACCATATCATCCGCATTGTGGTGTATGCCATCAATTATCGCGGCGTGCGCGACCGCTTCGAGTGGCGCTTCATCCTGGCCACCACGCTCTTTTACCTGGGGACCTTCATCGCCTCCATCACCATCACCTTCGAGCGGGAGTTCGAGTCGCGGGCCTTCTTCCTGAAGACCGGCGTCCTGTACCAGAGCCACCTGGTGATGCGCAATGCCCACCGGGCTTCCAATGTGCTGCTTCGGTCGATCATGCCGCAAAGGTGCGCCCTTTGCTGGCGCTCACCCCCCAGGCGCAGGGCCGGCGAGGGGGGGGGGGGCAGCACGGCATGTGGGTGGGCCTTCCCCCGGGGGCCCGGCTCTCTGCTTGCTTCGCCGGGAGCCCTGCTGTCGGCTGGTGTCGCCCGGGGGGGGGGGGGGGGCCTTGCCATGCCGGCCACAGGACAGGTGCCCGGTCGGGCGGGGGGCGTCCCTGCCCAGGCGGCGGCCGGCTGGCCGTGACTAACCCCATGACACATTGCCCGCGCGGCCGGGCTTCGCGCAAACCACCTCAGCGCCATCCGGCTGCTCCGGGACCGGCGCACGCAGAATGACCAATTCGCCAGGGCCGTGCAGCCGGCGCAAATCCACACCAATGTGACCATCCTCCTGGCCGATGTGGCCGGCTTCACGCGCTTCAGCTCGTCCATCAGCGCCGAGGAGCTGGTCCTGACGCTGAATGCCCTGTTCCTGTGCTTCGACAGCTTGGCCCACGCGTACGATGTGGAAAAGATCAAGACCATGGGCGACAGCTATGTGGCCTGCAGCGGGGCCCCGCGCCAGGAGAAGCTCCACGCCCTGCGCATTTGCCTGCTGAGCCTGGCCATGTGCGATGCCATGAGCGAATTCACCGTCGGCGCGGTGGTGGAGACGGATCCGGACTGCGCGGCGGCCATGGCCGCCGCCATGGCCGCCACCGCCGCCAACGGCACCGGCAACTGCACCAAGTGCGGTGGCATGGGCCGCGTCCCCGGGGGCGGGCCCTGGCCCGCGGCCGACCCGCTGGCCGACTGCGACCGCTTTCACTATGCCTGGCGGCCGCTGCGTCTGCGCGTCGGCGTCCACACCGGCACCGTGGCCGGGGGCCTGCTCGGCCTGAAGAACATGCGCTACGGTATGTCCCGCAGTGAGGCCGGCCGGCAAGTGGGCAGAGGGGGGGGGGGGGGGGGGGGGGGGCTTTTTTTGTCCGGCCACCTGCCTCTCGGTCGGCCCCGCATGCGCGCCTACCACCGGCCCCGGGCATGCTGCCTGCGCTGCTCGGCTGCTCGGCTGCTCGGCTGCTCGGCTGCTCGGCCGTTCGACCGGCGGCCATGGGTCACCGGCAGCGCGTGTCCTGGTGGGGCTTCTCGGCTGGGCGTGTCCTGCCGGCGGCCGAGCCCGCCGCTGCCCCGGCCATCCGGCCCCCTTTGGTCCCCTTCCGGCATCTTCGCTTCCCCGGCCCGGGCCTGGCTGATTGACCCGCCTGCGCTGCCGCCCCTGCACCCGGTCGCCCATTCGCTCGGCCTGGCCGGCCGGTGCGCTCGCCCGGGGAAAAAAAAAAAAAACAATGACCAGACCTCTACTCCACCGACATGCAGGTGGCCTCCATGATCGAGTCTTCCGGGCCGAAGAACAAGCCACACGTGTCCTTCCAAACGCTGCTGGCCCTGGGCCCGCAGCTGGACGACTTCGAGCTGGAGTCCTCGCCCTCCGGGGGGATTTACATCGACAGCGTGGGGCATGTCATCCACACGGCCCTGCTGCGGGGGCTGATCCGCGAGTGCCGGCGGCGGGATGGCTCGCTGCGCAAGCTGTCGGCCGTCACCTGCCGGCTGATCCTCGAGGCGGAGGTGCGCGTCCGCACCGGCGACCTGTCGGAGCTGGCCTACCTGGTGCATTCGGCCCCGACCCCGGGCACGCCCGGCACCCCGGGGGCCGGCCCCTCGCGCGGCCACTCGGCCCTCTGGCGGCGGTATCGCCTGATGGACTCCGGCCACCCGGACCGGCATTCGATTGAAAGCTCGCGCCAGCTGTGCGTGCCTCCTCCGGGGGGGGGGGGGGGGGGG
>NW_009242975.1:1776543-1778826 GCF_000388065.1 Fonticula alba
CCCCGCCAGCGTCTACGCCTGCCTGACCATGCATCCTGCCCGGTCGGCCTCGGGCCGCCGAAAGGTCCCCTGCCCCTCGACCGCGTCGGACATCGAGCACATCCTCCAGTCGCCGGATGGCTTTTACAATGCCACCCAGCGCGCGCACCAGCTGGCCTTCTACAGCGCGCAGCACTTCTCCCGGCAGTACATGCGCGATGTGACGGCCTTTCGCGAAAGTGTGGTCCGTGCCAATGGCAGCTCGGTGTCCCCCTCGGGGATGATGGCCGGCCCGGCGGCCGGCGGCCACGGTGCTGCCGGTGCCCTGGGCCTCGGGGAGATCGGCCGGCCGGGGGGCGGCGCGCGGCAGGCGCCGGGCTCGGGCTCGGCCGCCGGGCCGGCCAGCCGGGCCACCCAGGCGCCGCCGCCGCCGCCGCCACCGCCATCGGCACCGGACCAGGCGACGACGCCGCCCGGGACGCCGTCACGGCCGGCGGCCACCCCGGCCGGCCTGCGCAAGGCCAACAGCGCCTCGCCCCTGCCCAAGACCATCGGCCTGCTGCCGCTGCGGGTGCTGGCCTCCTCGCCGACGGAGCAGTGCAACTCCATGACCCGGGTGGCCCTGCTGCGGGCGGCCGAGCGCCGGGCGGCCGCCCTCGCCGAGGACGCCGGCCCGGCACCGCGCTATGCGCAGGACGACCTGCTGGCCTGCCGGCACCGGGGGGGTCAGCCGTCGGCCAGCTCGCTGTCCTTGCCGGCCGACCCTGGCGCGGCCGCCGCCGCCGCCGGGGGGTACAGCACCCCCGACTCGGGCCCGGCCAGCCGCGAGGGGGAGGAGTCGGCAGCCGGGCTGGCGGCCGCCCTCACCGGGGTCCCGGCCGCCGGGGCCCTGCTGGACAGCGAGCGGCGCGAAATCACCGGGGCATCGGCCTGGCCGGGGCAGCAGCTGGCCCACCCGCTGGCATCGGCTTCCGAGGCCATTCGCAGCGCTCGGGCCCGGGCCTCGGGGCTGATCCCCCCGGCGACCGGGGTGACCCCCTCGGCCAGCAGCACCCTGGCGGCCGCATTGGCCACGCCCCCCCCGGCGTCGGCTTCCCCCGGGGCGGCCACCCTCCGGCATGTGCCCCTCGGGGCTGAGGTACGCCCCCGGCTTGGTGCTGCTGTCCGCGTGCGCCGGCCCCCTGTGGCTGCTCCTTGCCCTGCACCCGCCTTTGCCGCGTCCGCGTGTGCCGGGAGCGCGCGGTTCATCCTCGCCCCCTGCCCGCTGCCCGGGCGCAAGGTCGTCTCGCCAGCCACGGACCTGTGCTTGTCCGCGGGCGGGGGGGGGGGGGGGGGGCCATCCTCCGCGCGGACACGGCGCCCCGACAGACTCTGACACCCTGCGCCCGGACCCCGTGCCGGGGCACGGGCCGCCATGCCCCCCCCCATCGCCACAGCATGCCGAGGACCCGGGCTTCCTGGCTTCGCCGGATGCCCCGGCCACGCCCATCCCCTCGCCGACGCTCCTGGACTTCGCCACCATCGGGCACTTGGCCCCGGCCGGGGCGCCGGCGAGGCTGGAGCACCAGGCCGACGCCCCGGCCGCGTCGCCCTCGCTGCCGGCGCTGCTCGATCGAGGCTCCCCCGGGGCGGCCGACCCCGCCGGCGGGGCGCCCGGCGAGCGATTCTGGCACAGCTGGCGGCGGCCAGTCCGGCACCTGGTCAATTCGCTGCTGCCCTCGTACTCCGGGGTGCTGCTCCGCGACCGACATGCCGATGGGCTGGACCCGCACCCGCACGAGCAGTACCACCCTCCGCACCACCACCACCACCACCACCACCGCCCCCAGCATGACCAAGAGCATCAGCACCAGGGCGGCCCCCCGGCCGCCGGCCAGGGCCGGGGCCTGTCCTCGGCGCCGGAGGCCGGCGCCGGGGCCTCGCCATGGCGCCGGACGCCAGGGACCCGCATCGCCCGGTCGCTGTCCTTCCTGCCCCGGCGTCGGGCCACGGCCGAGGAAACGATCGAGGCGTCGGCCAGCCACTCGGGGCCCCTGGCGGCCGCCGGGCCCGGCCCGGTGGCCATCCTCTGCACCCGCTGCATGCTGGAGGGGCAGGCCCCGGCCGGGGGGCACATTTCGGCCACGGAGGCCAGGTGCGTCGAGCCGTGGGCGGCTGTTCGGGCACACTCCGGCCTTGCCATGGGGGCGCACACTGACATCCCGCGGCCCGGCGCATGCCAGTGCCTCCGGGGCGGCCCTCTGTGCCGCGTGCCAATGCCCGGTCTACTGTCCCGGCCGGCGCCGGGACCTCTCCGACATGAGT
>NW_009242975.1:1778836-1780126 GCF_000388065.1 Fonticula alba
CATGCCAGTGCCTCCGGGGCGGCCCTCTGTGCCGCGTGCCAATGCCCGGTCTACTGTCCCGGCCGGCGCCGGGACCTCTCCGACATGAGTGGCCCCGCCGGCGGGGGTGCCGACGGCGGTGGCGGGCCCCACGCCGGGCATGTGGCGCAGGCCACTCTGCCCGGCCCGCCGCCTGGCCTTGGCCACATGTACAATCGGAGCGTGCTCAATGCCGATGTCCCCATTGACTTTCTGCCCACTCGGTCCCTCTCGGGGACCTGGGTCCCGGCGGCCCGCCAGCCGGCGGCTCGTCTGCCGGCCGGCCCGAAGCCGGCGATCTCGGCCACGCCGCTTGTGGCCCTGGGGCCGGCTGTGTCGCCGGCCGGCGCGGCCGCCACTCGGCCCGGGCCCGCCCCGGCCCGGCCAGCCCCTGGGCCTCCGCCCGGATCTACTAGCAGCACCCCCGCCACCACCAGTAACAGCGGCAGCAGCACCAGTAACAGCGGCAGCAGCAGCGGCAGCAGCAGCAGCAGCAGCAGCAGCAGCAACAGCAGCGATGGCAGTGACAACTCCGCCCGGGGCAGGAGCGACGCCGACGATCGCAAGGCCCGCCACGGCATGGGCCATGGTGCTGGCGGGCTTCCGCGTGAGAAGGGCCCCCTCCCAGCCGGGGCGGTGCCGCCGAGCCCGGGCCAACCCGTGCCTCTGGCCTCGATGGCCCCGGGGGCGGAGCCCATGGCGGCCGCAAGCACGGGTGCTGCTGCGGCTGCCGCGGCCGCGGCCGCCGCCGCCGCCGCCACAGGGGGCTTCTGCCCAAGGTCGCATTACCTCCATCGCCACCACCGCCATTACCACCACCCGACACATCGGCACCAGATGGGCAGCGCCACTGCCGGGCCGGTTGTCGAGCAGACGGTCCCCGAGTTCCCGCGGGTGCGCCCTACCAGCTCGACGCCCTCGTCCTGGCGATGGCTTCCCGCACACGCACACACGCACACACACACACACACACGCACACGCACACGCACACGGGCGCACGCGCACGCATGCCTTCTGACGGGACCTTCCCTCCCCTTGTGCCCCTCCCCCCGGCCCAGACCCTGAAGGAGTTCCAGTTCAGCCGCGGCGGCATCGTGTCCAAGCTCGAGTCGCAGATGACCCTCCTGGGTATGTGAACGGACGCCCTGGCGGCTCCACTGGCAAGGCAGGGGGTTTATTTGGCCGAGCATACTGACACACTGCCCCCGTCGCTCGGTGGGCTTGCGCCCGCCCGCTCGCCCCCACCGGTCCGTCCACTGCTCCGGCCCGCCC
>NW_009242975.1:1783900-1788018 GCF_000388065.1 Fonticula alba
CCCCCCCCCCCCCCCGCCCCCGCTCCCTGGGCTTTGGCGCAGTCCCTTGGCCCTCCTGCCTGGGGCGCTTTGCACCTGCACGCGGTCCGCTCATGTGCCCGATAGCTGACATGTCCCCGGCGCGTGTGGCCCGGTCTCTCGACCGTGGCGTTGCCCGGCGCGATGGCCTGGCTAGGAACGAGTGGTGGATCCGACGATCGGCCTTCCGCAAGGCGCGCGAGATCCAGCTGGTCAACCAGAAATCCGAGCTCCTCCTGGAGATGCTACTGCCGAAGTACATCCGTCGCAAGTGCGTGCCGACATTGGGGGACCGCCCTCGCCCCGGCCGCCCGGCCCTCCGGCCCTCCCACTGACCGTGATCCGGCCCCCGCCCTTGCGCCGGCCTCCCCCGACGGCCGGATGCATGCACGCAGGATCAGCGAGACACCCAACCTGCGAAGCATCGCCGAGTCCTTTCCCCATGTGGCGGTCATCTTCCTCAGTGTCACAAGTGCGTGGGCTTCGGCGCCGCCTGGCCCTCCTGAGACACGCCCGCTCGCGGCACCCGCGCACGACGCAAGCAGCACACCGCCCCTCCGCCCCCGTGCCCCGCCATGCATGGAGTCCACCCGCGGCCGGGCCGCGGCCCGGCTGCTCCGGGACCCTTTCACCCCGACGCTCACACATCCGCCCCCGCCCCCGCCGCCCCCGTGCCAGACTTCCGGCACTCCAGCATGGAGAGCGCCAACTGGATCGAGATGCTCAACGAGCTGGCCGTCGTCTTCGACGAGGTCATGAGCATGTACGGCGCGCTGAAGATCAAGTTCGGCGGGGCCACCTGGCTGGCCATCGCCGGTGGCCCGGCCGACCTGGACCCCAAGCTGGAGTACCCGCCGCTGCCGCTGGCCCTCTACTCCAGCGGCATCGGCCGCGGCGGGACCAGCATCAATGTTCGCCGGCGCATTGCCGATCTCTTTGCCCAGTGCGACGATGACTTCGAGGATTTGGACTGGGCCCTGGCCGCGGCGGCGGCCATGGCCCGCGAGACGGCCGCCTCGAGCAAGCATCGCCAGGCCGGGCTGGCCGAGGGCCCGGCTCCGGAGGGGCTGCTGCTCGAGGCGGCCGGCACCGGCGGCCGCCAGACCCCCGGGGCTTCCAACGGCCTGACCGTCCTGTCGCCCAATGGCCTGGCCGGCCAGGCGGTCACCTTCCCCGGGGCGGCCCGGGCCAGCCAGGCCGGGGACGTGGCCCCGCGAGTGGCCCGCGACACCGACCAACTGGCGCAGGCCCTCCAACGGGCCGGGTCGGCCATCCTGGAGACCGTCAGCCTCAGCCCGACGCACTCGGCCGACCTGGAGTGGGCGCGCCAATCGGCGCACTCCTTCGGCGCCGGGGGCATGGGCCACCACGGCGCGGGCCCCGGGGCGGCCGGGGCGCTGGCCGGCCGGATGGACCGGCCGGCCGGGCCGGCCGGCGCCAGCAGCGCCGGGCGCCGGCTCCTGTCGGCCGGGCTCGGCCTCGACCTCGGCCCGCCCTCGGACTTGTCTCTGGCCACCAGCCACCCGGACAGCCTCCGGGCCGTGGTGTCCGACACCGAGCTCGATGTCCTGCTGCACCGGCGGCACATGCCGCCCGGGGGGGCTTTGGACCAGCCGGCCGCCGGCCTGGCCGCCGGGGGGGCCTACCCTCGCCAGCGCCAGTCGTCCCTCTGGCCCGGGGGCGAGCTGCAGGACGGCCTGCCCAGCCCGGAGGCACGGGCGACCGGCCCCTTGAAGCGCCGGCTGCCCCGGCGCCTCCTCCGGCGCAGCAACTCCTCCCTGCACCAGCGCCCGGCGGCCGAGAACGGGGCACTCAGCCGCTTCAGCTCGGCCTCCAGCCTCGGCCATGCGGCCGACAACATCTACCAGCAAATATACTCCCGGCAGATGCTGTCCACCACCGGCGGCCTGGTGGGGGGCTCGGCCGCGCGAGGCCGGCCCAGCGGCCAGGCCCGGGCCGCCCTGGCCCTGCGCCGGTACCAGCAGCACGCCGGCGGGCTGGACCCCGAGTCGCTGGAGGCGGCGGCCGTGGCGGCCGAGGTGGCGGCCGATGCCGCCGTCGCCGCCGCCGGCCACGGCCTCGGCCCCGACCCGGGCCCCGGCCGCAAGCGCCCCAACCCCCTGCACCAACGTAGCCGCCTGCGAAATATGATCCCCCTGAAGCCGGCGCGCCGGGGGTCGGCCGGCGCGCCGGCCGGCGACCCGCCGCCCCGCTGGCATCGGCGCCGGTCGCTCGACCGATCGGCCTCCGGCCCCATGGGCCCGGACCGGCAGTCCGATGGCGGTCCCAGCCCCGGCCGCAGTGGCAGCCGCAGCCGCAGCCGCAGTCGCCATTCGAGCCCGGACCGCGCGCGCCAGCCTGGCCGCCGGGCCTCGCCATCCCGGTACGATGGGGCGCTGGAGGGACACCTGGCCGGGCAGGCGGGCCACCGGCCGGGCCATGATGCCGAGGCCCGGCACGCCGAGAAGCCCACCTGGCTGCGGCGCCTGAAGCGCCAGCTGGTCCTGGAGCGGCGGTTCCCGGCCACCCTGGAGCCGATCGCCCTGGCGGCGCTGATGTCCTCGCCGCCGGGGCCTGGGGCCGGCGGGGCCCGCGCCACGGCGGCCAGCGGCCGCCGCGCCTCCCCGATGGCGGCCAACCCGTCGGACTGCCTGCTGGGCCTGCCCGGCGCCGGGCGCCTGTCCAAGCGGAATTCCCTGCTGGTGGAGGCCGGGCGCTTGGCCACCGGGCCGATGGCCGAGCCCGGCATGGCAGGCCGCTTCCCCGCCGCCGGGGGGGGGACCCCCCGCCGGGGCAGCGCCGCCATGGGCCCGGCCGCCGGCGACCCGGCGCACGACTACCCGGTCCCCCCCTCGGACCAGGGCCCGGGCTTCGATGCGGTTCTCCAGGCGGCCGCCGACAGCCAGCGCCAGGTCCCGGACCTGGAGGCCGACCTGGAGGCAGGGCTGGACCACCAGGCCGATGACGCCGGCGGCCCCGGGGCCGCCGGCGGCAACATCGCCCAGTTCTCGTGGGCCAACTTTTGGCACGCACAGCGCCGGGCCTCCTCCTCCACGAGCAACATCTCCGGTGACAGCCCGCCCGAGCAGGCGGAGTCCTCCTCCGGCGGCGGGTCAAACTCCGAAACCGACCTCTTCACCCGGGTCCGCACGACCCAGCAGCAGGCGGCCCAGGCGGCGGCCGTGGCCGCGCGCCCGGAGGGCAGCACATCGCCCGGCCCCGGGTCATCCGGCCTCCTCGCCGGGCCGGGCCTCTCGCGTCCGGAGTCCACACTGCTGACCGGCGAGCGGTCGGGCAACATGGCCCACGGGCGCCGGCGATCCCTCCGCCCGGGGGCCGGACCCGGCGGCGCTTCAGCCACCACCAGTGGCGCCGGATCCTCCGGTCAAGCAAGCGGCGACTCGGCCGACAGTACGGCCGAGGGGGCCCCGCCGGGCCCGGCCATCGGCGGCGGCGGCGGCGGCGGCGGCGGCATCCTAACCAGGCTCGGCCTCAGCCGCCGGCCATCGCAAAACATCAATCTCTCGGCCCTGGACGGCGCGCAGGGCAAGGGCCCGGCCCCGGGCACCGCCCCCGGGGGGGGGCCCCTGTGCAGCGCCCACCTGGAGGAGCGTGAGGATCCGGCCGACCCCCCGGCCGAGGGGCTGGATGAGGCGGAGCAACAGGCGGAAAGCGCGCACGAGCTCTTCCTGCGGGAGCTTCGGATGCCGGTCAGCCGCCTGCTGCTGATGGCCATCCACCTGCAGAATACCATCGTCAACTTCGGGTCCAAGCACCGGCGCGACTTCCAGGTGAAGGCTGGCTTGCACGGTACGCGCGCAGCTGTCCGATGCCGGGGGCGTCGCCTTCCCCCCTCCCCCCCTCTCTCTCCCTCTCTCGCTCTCTTTGTTTCGCTCCTTTCCAAGCCGCCACGCGGCCCATGATCCGTGGGCTGGGTCGCGTGCTGCCACGGGCACCGCCCTCCCCGCCGCCATCTGCTCGGCCATGTGCTCGCGCAATGTGCCTGCCACTGTGTCGACCCATGCGTGTACCTGCACCTGATCTCACACATGCACCACCCATCCACACGCCCGCATGCCGCTCTCGACCCCTCCTCCCCC
>NW_009242975.1:1788054-1791312 GCF_000388065.1 Fonticula alba
CCCCCCCCCCCCCCCCATCCCCCGGCCCCCGGGCCCGCCCGCTTGGTGGCCACACAGTCGGCCCACTCATTGCCGGGGTCATCGGCACGGACAAGTTCGCCTACGACGTGTGGGGCGACACGGTCAATGTGGCCTCACGTATGGAGTCCACCAGCCACGAGGGCCGGGTGCAGGTCACCCGCGCGGTCATCGAGGCCGCGCCTAGCATGTTCAACTTCGAGCTGCGCGGCAACATCCAACTCAAGGGCAAGGGCCGCATGCGGACATACTTCCTGCGGGATGTCATCGCCGACCGCAAGCAGTATTGGGTGCGTGACCAGCTGGCCGGAGCCACGATGGGCCCCCGGCCGCGGCTTCTCCTCCAACCCTTGGCGGGCGGTGGCACTCCCAGGGGGCAGCATGGCAAAGCATCTCCCGCCTTCCCCTCGCCCTTGCATTTGCCGGACACACCCACTAACTCCAAGGGGGGCGGGAAACCCAGCTCACCGACATGCCGGCCCTCAGCCACTCGCTGTCGGCCCCGACCGACCTCTTTGGCGAGGAGGCCGCCAGGCCGCCGGCCGGGGCCGACCTCTCGACCCCGCGCTTCACCACGGTCCCCTACACGGGGTGGCGGTCGCGGTACACCGCCCCCCCGGGCCGCGAGGCCCAGGCCAAGGTGGAGCCGGCTTCGCGCGACCAGCCGCCCGACCGGGACCCGGAGGTGCCGCCCTACCACGGGGCCAGCCCGCTGGAGGGCCGCCGCTTGCAACCGAACATCCCGCCCGGGACCGGCGTCAACCCCGGGACCCCCCTGCTGGAGGTCTTCCCCCTGGCGGACACGCGCAAAGATGCCGTTCTGCTGAATGCCCAAACTATACCCCCGGGCCAGGCCACCGGCACTCTGCCGCCCAAGCGCATGTATTACCCCCGTGCCCTGGGGCTGGAGGGGGTGCAATTCCGCGACGGCGGCGCGGCGTCCATCGCCCTGCGCGCGTGGGCCACCCAGCCGCTGCTGGCCATGGTCACCCTGCAGGAGACCTTGGAGAAGATCGAGAAGTGCGGACCATGAGACCAGCCGGCCAAGCCGCCGGGCGGCATCTTCCCCCGGGGACGCAAAGAGGGCGGGGCCCTCCTTTGGTGGCATCGTCCGTGCGCGCGCGCGCGCGGCCCTCACCCCCATTCGCCCACACACACGCACACACGCACACACGCACACACACACACACACACACACACACACACACACACGCACACACACACAGACAGACAGACAGACAGACAGACAGACCCCCATCAATGTACATGTATCCCTTGTCTTTGTGCGCCGGAGTAGGAGCTGTCCGACAGAGACAGGCCACGAGGCAGGGAGTGCGACGCAGGCGGATGCCCAGTGAGGACGCACGGTGGGAGGGGTTTTCTATTTTTTGGACTCGCGAAAAGGACGCAGGAAGGACAGAGGAGGGAAGGGCCGAGGAGGACGGCGGCCGACGGAGGGCAAAGAGGATGGAAAACACGTCGCCCCCATTACCCAGGGAGGGAGAAAGAGAGGGAGAATTACTGGGACGTCCGGGGGCCGATCTTCCGCTGGCGCGCCTCCTCCGCACGAGCCATATCCAGCTTGCGCTTCTCGCGGTACATGCCAACCACACGGTCGCGCTCGTCCATGAGGATCCGCCGCTGGGCGGTGGACATGTCGCGCAGGCGCTTGCCGGTCTTGATGCCGAGCTCGGCGGCCGCGGCGCCCGACTTGTGGCCCTTGCCCTCGGTGGTGGCGGTGCCGGCCTCGGCGCCGGCCGCCTTGACAGCGACCCGCATGGCCGGGGTCTTGGGAATGGCGGCTCCCGAGCGGAAGGCCTGCGCCAACTTCAGAGACTCGGTGGACACACGGGTGCGCTTGGCCCCGGCGGCCGGGCCATCGCCCATGGCCGCGGCCAGGGCCGCGGCATTGCCCTGCCATTTTCCGGAGCGGAGTAGCGAAGGAATGGGGAGACAGCGGGAGAGAGAGAGAGACAGAGAGACAGAGAGAGAGAGAGAGAGAGAGAGAGAGAGAGAGAGAGAGAGACAGAGAGAGAGAGAGAGAGACAGAGAGAGAGAGAGAGAGAGAGACAGAGAGAGAGAGAGAGAGACAGAGAGAGAGAGAGAGAGACAGAGAGAGACAGAGAGAGACAGAGAGAGACGAAGGGAGGTGATTGTGTGAGTGGCGGCCGGGAGGCATGGCAAAGGCGCAGGAGGACCCAGCGCGCCTTGGCCAAGGGGAGATCAGGGAAAAGGGGGGGCACGCACTCGCATCTTCGGCACCGATGTCAGGTGCGGCACCGTGTCCACCACCTCGCCGAAGCCCGGGGCATCGGGCGCGTGGTTCTTCGACGGCCGGTCGAAGCCATAGTACTCGGCCTTGGCGTCGATCAGGCGCGCGCGGTCGGCCGCCGCCGACCGGATCGCCGCCTCCTCCTCCTTGGTCAGGCGCTTCGACTCGTCGGTCACGGTGGGGATGGGATTGTAATTGCCGAGGACCCGGTCGTCGTCGCTGATCGGGGCCTTGGCCTCGCGCTTGCGGTTGCGCCGATCACGCAGGTACTCCGTGCGCTTGGAGGACACCGAGCGCGTGGCCCGCATGGCCTCATTCAGGCGCTCCTGGAAGGACTGCGGCTCGGTGGCCGGCTTCTTGGCCGCCGGGGCGGGCTTCTCGGCCGCCGCGCCCGCCGTGGCCGCCGCGCCCGCCGCGCCCGCCGCGCCCGCCTTGCCGGCGGCCTTGGGCGCCTTCTTGCCGTTTTGCTTCTCCTCGAAACGCTTGTTGTGCTGCATCAGATAGGTGAAGGACCGCGGCGCGCGATCGGTGAACTTCTTCGGCGCATTGTTGAACTGGGCCTCCCGCTTCTCCCTGGTGGTCGGAGCCCCGGGGGAAAGGGGGGTTTGACGGGGGGGAGACGGTCAGTCGGCTGGCCCATGGGGCAGCCACATGGGGAGGGGGCACAGACGGTCGAGCCACGGCCTGGGAGAAGCAGCCCCCATGCGGCCACCGAGGGGGCGGGGGAGGGAGGGGGCGGCAGGAGGAGGAACGTACATCATCGCCAGCTGAGTGGGCTTCAGCTTGGCGTACGGATCGACGGACTTGAACTTCTTGGTCGGACGGTACCCCATGGTTGTGCTGGGTGGGTGCGTGCGAGCGGGTGCGCGCGGGCGTGCGAAGGGACGTGTGTTTGCGCTTAGCAGGAGCCGGCAAGGGGCGTGGAAAGCGACAGGGCAAGCGGACAGGGGGGGGGGGGGGGGGGGGGG